>NC_134365.1:13857982-14161012 GCF_035582795.1 Mycteria americana | reverse complement strand
TGAAGACGAGAGACTGAGAGCTCCAGTTAACAATGAAGAGAGGTTTTGCCACCTGACAAACCAGGACAATCCAAGAGGCAGAGGTAAAACATGTTACATCTTTGCTGCAAGAGTGCTACCTTATTGCCACAGTAAACTAAGAAGTTAAATTTAGTGAAGGATGCAGACTGTGTTTGCAGGTAACAATTCCCTAAGAAAGAGGGCTAGAAGAGGTGGACTGGATAAGCAGGTTTTCCAGAAAGCGGTTTTATTTGCAGATATTATTTTCTTAGCCTCTTCACAGAAGAATTCCAAGAAAGAGATACTGTGACCAAGATTTTAATCAAACTACATGTTTCTCAAATTTAAGTAAACTCTAAGATAGGCTTTGAGGCATGTAAAAGCACAAAACCTGGCAAATTGGACTGGTGACTATCATCAGAGGCTCGGTAAAGCCTATACAGTTTCACCAGACTAAAAATATCTGAGTAGTATCTGAGCTACTTCAATTTGATTGATGCTGATCTACAGGTTCTGAAGTTGAGACAAAACTTTTCCATAAGGTTTTACTTTTCAGGGAGCAGTTGGACTGGTTAAACACAGTTCCCAGAGAGACACAAACAGAGCTACTCTCCAAACATCAGCGCTTGAAACAGTATGCCCCTGCACAGCACAAACCTGGAGAGTTCAAAAAGAAAGCAGTATTATTCTTGAAATACAACCTGTCTTGCTCAAAACTGCTCAATTCACCCACTGGAAAACTGCACGGTCTATGGGAGGATCTACATCAAAAACTTTTGCTATTTTGCTTCGCGAGAAGAGGGAGGTCCAAAAGGCAGTTTGTTTGTGCAAATCTTTGAATTAAATCAGCTTGATACTCTCTTGCCCTTATTGCTTCTGTCAAAAGGGGTGAGGAAAAGACTTAAGAGCAGTCAGTTTAGCCATGATACCAACTTAATAAGACTTTTATAAGAATAAGGTTAATAAAAACTTCTGATCCTGCAGGGTATATTACAGCCATCATTTGAAAGGCAGATTAGTAGTGTAATCCTAGCTGTATCAAAGATGAATGCCAAAAGAGGACACAGAAGTCTGGGGATTCATGAGCATGCTGTTAAGAAACAGCAGGGATTCCTGGAAACATACTTCATGCCTTGATCCTCTGCAGAGTCACAGTGCTTTGCTAGCCTTGATATAGTAAAAATTAGTGGACAAGGAATGGAGCCCCTCTGTCTCACAAACAGGCTTCCCGAAGCAAGGATAAATGACTCCACAAGGAGGCAGGCTAAAGGCTGGATAATATTGCTAACAAAATCTCAACAGCAAGAAGGAACAGGATACAATCTGTTTCAGTGCCAAAGCTCCAAAAATAGCTAGTTTGATTCCTCATTAGCAAAGATGTGAGCTGAAGCCAACTTCAGCCACACAAACCTTGAAGAATGCCTGAAGATCTTTGATGTGCAAAGGACTTGCATTGGAAATAAAGGTACATAGAGAAAAAATAACTTTGGTATCAGAATGTAGGCAGGGGTACCCCAGAAATACCACCTTAAGCTATAATATTTGAAATAGACTGGAAAATTACTTCTTTTAAAGTGACTCAGCAGCCCTGGACTACTAGAAGTAGTTCATGATGATCCACTTCTCTGCTCATAGAGGAAGCTTACCAGTATGTGAGCATGCATGTAAAATAATTCAGTCCAGGAAAAACTATTTATTGAGGGCATCAGATTATAGTATTTGCCACTCTGAGGCTGTAAGTCTGCCATACTTAGGAGTAGACACTGATGATCTTTTTTCCAACTCATTAATATGCTAAGACTTCTGAAAAATACACTGTTGAAAACATTCACATTTGCTTTCCACTAATGTTTCTGAAAAACAAAAAGCAGAAGCAAGCAGTCCCATCTCCCCTCATATAAGTAAGCAGAAAAATTGTTTAAGTGATACCATAAAATTATGATTTTGGTAACTCACAGAAACATTCAAGACCCATACATTCATTTAGTTTGCTTAGTTAGTTCCAGAAGAATCTACAGTATTTAGCCAAAAAGCTAAGTGATCTCATGGACTTAAATAAGACTAATGTGGAAGAGTTAAGTTTTCCAAAGGAGAACTGATAATAAAAAAGGAACAAAAAAAATTTAAAAACCCATACTGGCTTACAAGCGGGCCTAGACCAGGAGTGCTTGATCCTGTGCCAGAGGGGACAGAGCTTTGGTATTCTGCTCCGTGAAACCTGGCCACCACTTCAACACTCATGGCTCTCCTCCTTGACTTTGGCATAGAAGCCTCTGTTCTCTTCACCAGGGTATAATATGGAAAAAGCATTGGAACAGTTTGCCAAAGGAGGTTGCGTAGTCTTCATTCTTGAACGTTTTCAAAACCAGACTGGATAAAGCCCTAGGCAGCCTCCTCTGACCTTGGAGTTGACCCTGCTTTGAGCAGGAAGTTGAACTAGAAACCTTCTGAAGGCCCCTCCAACCCAAATCATCATATGATTCTAATACAACATGTACGTACTAAAGCAAAATATAAAAACCACATGGTAAGACAGGACAGATGATTCTCAAATTCTGGTTATGCAAGACCTCAGTTGGGTTTAGTTCTGAGTACTCAGTCAATGTACAGTAACCAGAAATCAAAGAGCTGGTTTCAGGTTTAATTAGCATATGCAGTTCAGGATGCCAAGACATAGGGTTCTCTTTATGCGTTGAGCAGACTCCGAACCTAACAGCCATGTGCCTACGCTGTCCCTGGAATAAATAGCTAAGATATACATGTGACCTGAAGAAAAATAAATAAGCTAGATTAAAGAGAAATTCATTGACATCTATAATCTATGGAGGTTAAATGTATCAGAGAGGATTATCAGATTGTGTATGATATTGCATACACAGCATAAAACTAGACACTAAGACAGAAATAGAGGATCCTTTAGTACTTGCCCTACTGGACTGCTTACAAGTTGCCTTTGGTTTAAAATGCATACTTAAGCTCATCATCTAGCATCTTCTGCACATGCTCTTCAAGGTCTAAGGAGTTTTAGCTAATTTAGAGCTTCCTAGATAAGCTCCAGCCTAATCGCAAAAGCTGTTATGAAATGCTGCAACTTCCAAAACCAAGAAAGAAGCTAGAACACTGTAAAGACATTCACATCAACTTCAACTTCTTACAGCTAAGTGACAGAAAAAGAGCTCAGATAAAACGGTCTAAACAGAACAGAGTTAACATCCTCCTCACGGATTCAAGGAAGGCCAGAGAAAAGCTAAAGTGCTTGCAGAGCAACAACAGTTTCCTTCTGGTTTGAGATGTGTTTTTACAAGGGATCTTTTGCTTATGCAATGATGTTTAGTGGATAATTCTTTCCTAAATAAAAAAAAGATCAAGGAAAATAAATCCTTTTCCTAAATAGAGAAAAGGACCCAAGCACAAACTACTAGTCAGAGAACCCAAAAGCCAACCCAGAGCTGAAAGGTCACTTAAAGCAGAACCTCACTGGCAAGTAGCAATTCTACTTCACTGAGTACAAAAAAAATTTATGTTTTAGGAAATGTATCTCTGGATATGCCTGGATAACAGATTGAACAGTCAATTCTAACTTCATGCTAATTATGGGGTGACAAACAGCAACTAGTGGAAGGGGATTATAATCCACAGACTGTCCAGGGAACCTGAATTGCATGAGCCTACCACAAACCCAAGTGGAACAGCTCAGAAACCTTCAAACTAATAAAACCTATTTCAAGAAGGAAGACTGTAAGACAGTCTGCAGGGTTGGTTGACATTCAGAATATAGCAAGAATCTCAAAGACAGGACAAAAGCCAAATGATTTTTTTTCCCCATCAATCAGGATTCATTGAGACCTTCAGCAAGGTTCCCCACATTGAAACTCTTCATAAAGGCTGAGATTCTCCAGATCTTAATACAATGAATTCTACCTCCTGAGAGTAACCAAGTCTGGAGTAACACATAATAGTCACTCAGAGATCCTGGAGAAACTGAAGTATTAAATTACTAACAGCTACAGTAACCAGACACACCTGGTACCAGAGAAATGAAGGGTAATAAATGGGACGCTGGGTTTCGCTTTGATTGTCTGTAATCCCAGGATGGACTCTGTGAATGTACTACAGACAAGCCAAGGTAATCTTTGCATTTGCCAAGCCGGGGGAAAAAAAAAAAGCTGTAAGAATGTAACTGATAATTCTTAGGGAAGAGTCAAAACTACAAAAGTCTCTTGGAGAAGACAGTCCTGCCACAGTTAAGTGAAAGAGTTAATGAATATATAGGTAACAGTTGATCTGTTTAAGAGAATGAACTTGGATTTTCAGATGTCTGACAATATCCTTAGTCCTACATTGTCTTTTAGCTATAAACTATGCATCATCTTCAACACTACGTGAATTTGGAAATCAGCACAAATACCAAGGTTAAAAAGTTTCATCAACGACACTGAATTATTCAGGCTA
The DNA here is from genome assembly GCF_035582795.1 of Mycteria americana. Taxonomy (NCBI): domain Eukaryota; kingdom Metazoa; phylum Chordata; class Aves; order Ciconiiformes; family Ciconiidae; genus Mycteria; species Mycteria americana. Next base: position 14,156,560 of record NC_134365.1, on the reverse strand, counting down.
GTTAAAAACTCACTGACAAATTGCAGAATGATCTTGGAATACCACATACGCGAATGATAAAATAGCAGGAAATTGAATGGATGGTATGCCTTGTGGGACTCTTTGCCAAGAGGCATGGAGTTTGCCAGAAAGCTCTCGCCCTGAAACTGTTTACACATGTAAGTGGACACTCGGAAGAGAGACCCACTGAGGGGCTGAGCTGTTGTCGGGCTCAGAAAATCCTGAGCTGAAAACAGCTGACAGCTAAGAGAACACTTAGATGAAATATCATTTATGTTTATCCTGTTCTTACTCTTCCCTGAGCATCTGTTTATGACTACTGCTAGAGACAGGACAGTGGGCTAGCTAGACCCATGGTACAAATCAGTACAGCCATTCTAATACAGACAAAGTAAAGCACACTGAGGGCAGTGAGGGGGAGAAGGCCCTGGTTTTATTTACACAATGTTTGTCTCTATATTAGTTGTTAGGAAACAAAAGAGACTGTAAGTTTTGGTAAACATATCTAAGAAACACCCCTTCAGTTATCAACAGTGTTAAAAAAAAAAGTTAATTATAGGGATGAGTAAGACTAGAAAATGAAAGAGAATGCTGCTATGATAAATCCATGGCACTTCTCCATTTTGAATGATATACAGTTCAGGTCCTTCTAAATGAAAACAAAAAAAACCCACAACAAAAAACCAACATAGCAGAATTCAAGATATAGGAAAAAAACCGTAAGAGAAGACAAATGGTACAGAATGTCTTTGCTGTAAGGGTTTGGAAAAGTGGTAACCAAGAGAGTGTAACACCATGCTCTACAAGAGTCATATACGACATGTATGAAGCATAAGTAGAACGAGATTATTCACCATTTCTCATACCACAACTGCAGCAGAACATCAAATGAAATAAAGCAGCAGTGTTGAACAACCACTTGAAGCAAACCAAAGGACTGGGGTTTTTACACACTGAAAAGTTTTTCCAGCATGGTGAAACTTATTCTGCACTGTATAGGCAATTGCACAAATCCATAGGAAAAAACCCACATCAATGACCAAACACAAATCTCTCTGGGTCAAGTACTCCCTAAACCTCAGCTCACTGAGAGGAATTATCCTAGCAAGCTTGCCCTTTTCCTTCCCTAAACTTAGAGTCACTGTCAGTATTCCAGTCCAGCACAGATATTTATTGGTTTCAGCCACTACAGCTGCTCTCCCAAGTTGTCTGTAGGTTCTGTACCAGAAACCCTGCACAGATTTTTCCCTTGTGCCCAAAAAGATAATGCAAGACTTGTACTAGACCAAGGAGCCCTTCTTGGTATTTCATCTGTAATGTTACTTCCAGACTTTTTTGATCCTTGTCGATGGCCACTCAGCACAACAACCACTGATGGAGCTGGTAGGTCCAACAACCCTACTGGGGACAACCCTTGAACTGCAGGTGGACTGTTGTCTCCCGGCTGAGCTGCAGTTACGTCTTCTCTGGAACACCAGCTGTCAGAGCATAAGTAAGTGTTCATTGCAACTACTACTTAATAGCACAAGTTTCAGCATTAACTATTACTGACAAAAAGGCCAACAAGAAATCACGTATCCAAACACCTAAGAAGTCAGGAAACAGAAAAAAATGGGACGTTTGAACCGCCTTAATTAGAGGGGGCATGATGCCGTTTCCGAATACCCGCTGCCAACAGCGCTTCCAGCCGCAGCCGCGCCAGCAGCCCCGGGCGAGCCCCACCTGAGGGAGCGATCCCGCCTCCCCTCGGGCTCCATGTGCCGGAAGGAGAGGGCTGGCAGCCGGGCGTGCGGCCGCCTCTCCCGCCGAGGGCGCGCGGGGACCCCGCCCCCGCTTCACCCACCGAACTTCACGGGCGTCCTGACGTCCACGGCGGCCTTGCTGTCCACGCCGTCCGCGACGATCGCCATCTGCCCCAGCGCCTCGTCGTACTCCACCCGGACGCGGTCCTGCTCCCTGCCGCGGGGCGGGGGGCTGCCGCCGGCGCCGCTGACGGCCACCAGCACGCGGTCCGCGCCCGGGTAGCGCTGCGGGTCCAGCGGGCGCACGCTCACCTGGCAGGGCAGCCGCACCCGCAGCCGCCCCCGCGGGCCGACCGCCAGCGCCCACTCCTGAAGGGGCTTACGGCCGCCGGCCTCGGCGGAGCCGCTACAGCCGCGGCGCGGGACGGGCGGCCCCCACCACCCGCCCGCCGCCCGCACCGCCAGAGTTCCCCAGCGCGGGGGCAGCGCCCTCATGCCGCCCGGCGGGGCCGCCGGCCCCGGGAGCCGCGGCGGAAGCCCCCTGAGGCGAGACGAGGTGGGACGGGACAGAGAGCCGCTCCTCGCGCTGGACGGCCGTTACCCGGCCGTTACCCCGCCCTTGCCCCGCCAGGTCACGTGACGCGGCTGCCCGCGGGGAGAGGCACCGGGGCGGCGGGTAAACAGGCGGTGGCCGCTGGCGCGCGCCCCGGGAGCGACAGGCGCCAGCCCCGCCCCGCCGCCGAGGAGGCTCCTGGGAGTCGTGGTTCGCCAGCGCGCGGAAGGAACTACCGTCGCCCGAAAAGGGGCGAGCCCGGCCGTTCCCATCGGCCTATCAGCGAAAGGGGAAGGCGGAGCATTCCCGCGGTCTGCTTCTATTGGGCAGCGGGGCGGGATGCTAGAGCCAATCAGAAGCGAGGGTGCGGGCCGAGGGCGGTTGAGGTAGGCCGAAGGAGGCCCGCCGGCGTCGCCATAGGAACGGGGGACGCCGCGAGGCGAGGCGGGGCCGGCCGCGGCCGCGCAGGTAGGGCCCTGTGGCGGGCCGGGCGCCGGCGGCTGCGCGGCCTGGGGGGACTTGCGGCGGCCGGGGGCGGGGGAGGCACAACCGCGGCTCCAACGTAGAGGCGGGCAGCGAGTGCAGCGGCGCCGGGCCTCGGGACCGCCTCAGTGCTGTTTGAGGAGTCCCGGGTGGGCCGGGGCCCACCCTCCCCGCCGGTGTCCCTGGGTGCCGGAAGTCTTCCCCCCGCGTGGGGCCCAGGGCGGTGCCGTCTCGTGCGTGAGAAAACGAGGTACCTCAGGGCGTGAGGGCCTTCTCCGTGGTCCCTTGGGCTGATCGTGGTGGAGCTAAGCGTTAGCTTCCGATGGAAGAGCCGTGCTGGTTGGGTTTCAGCCTGCTCAGCTCCCTGATGCAGCAGCCTCTGCAGCTGCAGGATTGAACATCTGCAAGGAGGAGGCAGGGGAAAAGAGAGCAATGGGGTGGGGGAAATGGCAGGGCTTTGGGTGGCAGCCTGGTCTTTGTTACACTTAAGCCTACAGTGAGACTGCATGTGTTGAAATGTCCTCGCTCACAGGATAAAGGAGCAGTTTGGCGGATGGGCTGGAAAACCAGTTTTTTCCACAAGTGGTGTTGCGGAGCTCCAAAATTGCTCTCTGTCAAGATGGCTCGGCTAACGTTATTTATTGTGACTGCTTTTCAGCAGTTAACATACAGCCTAGCAGTTCTAAAGCCAGCCAAATAAATATTTTCCCAAGTTCTGTACAAATATGTCATGAGACAATTGTCCTTATAGGGTTTACAAACAAGTGGGGAATTAAAAATTAAAAAGACTAGACCAGTTAAAAAAAACAGTTAAAAAGACTTTTATGGACTTCATAGCCCAATTATCATTGTACAGTAATTAAAAAAATGAGGTGGGGGATGTGGGCATAGATGATTTAAAGTCAGGGGCTGCATTCTTGTCATAGATGTCATTTACTGCGAATAATGAGAGTGAAACAGGCATAGAAAGGTGCATTGTCTTAGCTACATTGCAACATAAGAAATAATGAAATCTGGGGCTGTTACTTTATTGATTTGCTCCCTTTTGCACTCCATGTGTTGTTTTTCTTCTTTTCCAAAAATAATCGTGCAAGCCATGCAATATGATATTTGGTCATCAAGCTCTTTTCATCTCATTAGCCTCATTTCCATTTTTGTCACTGTCTGGCATTGATTATTTATGAATCTGAAATGAGGTCTGAGTGTCCAAGAGGAAAGAAGATGGCCCTAGCTTTTTGGTCCATCTGTAATTTTCACTGTGAAAAGTTTAATAAAGATTCATATTCATCAATAAAGCCCTCCAAGTTAAATTATTTCATTGTTTTACATTATTCAATCTCAAAAATCATTAGATGAAACACAAAAAGGGCCAGCCTGACATATGATCTTTAGTATAGAAAAACAGAATTCTAGAAAGACAAAAATGTATCAAGAAATATCTTGGGACATGATGGAGATAGAAGTTATTTTTTTCAAGTTTTCAGAAATAGTTGATTTGAGGAAAAAATACTACAAAATTCTCACTCTTGAGACCAAATACCAAATTTACATGTTAGATAATTTGTCCGGGAAACGGTTAACAGACCTGTAAGAAGTGTGGTTGCAATGTGCTATAATTCCGCTAGATGACAGCCAATTCAACGAATAACTCTATTAACCGGCTGTTCAAAGGGAATCCCGTCTTTGGTTCGGTGGGGCTTACCCCTGGCACCCCTTTCTCCCTGAACTCAGTGCTGCTGTTCCTCAACGTCGTCTCCTACCTCCTCTTAAACGTTAGTGCTGCTTTCCCACTGCCCCTTTTTCCTCCAGTATCTTGCTATTCGACACTCCTTGTGTAGGCAGAGGTTTATCAGGTTGGGCTCTGTACTATGCTATGCATCATCTTTAATATAGTCAAGTTTGGCATAATTGACAACTTTGTTCATGAAACCATTCAAAGATGCTTAAGCATTAGCTATGTATATATTTCACTGTTTCATGTTGGTTTTTTTCATTAGATACAGTCTAAGCATACTTATATGGTTAAAAATACTGAAGAAAACAGATAAAAAGTAATTGCTAGAAAGACGTTCTTCTTTCTCCATACATATGAAACCTCATGTTTTTAATGTTTTACTTATGCCATCTATATTTTGGCTATAATATTGATTCAGTTTCATTTTCATGCTCTCGATTGAATTCCAGCTGGTCCCATATCAGCTGATATGGCATGTAGCAGAGTCCAACAGTAAAATGAGATTTATTTTCATCTTTAATTTTCTGACTTGTCACTTGCAGGAAAAGAAAACTATATCAAATTTATAAATGAAGATTTAATTAGAGCTCCAATTTCAAGATGCCTGCATGACTCCTTAATTAATTCCAATGCTTATTAGCCATTTGCCAGATATTTACTTATAGTGTTGTTGTAAGCCAAAGATTATTCTGTATTTCATGCAAAAGATAACAAAAACTAGACCTTATAAAGTGTTGTAAAATAGACTTTAAAGCCAAAGCATTATTAGAGGCGCTTTTAGGCAAAGGTAAGTGAGAGAGAGATTTCAAGGGAAGAGGAATGAAATAAAAAGGATATACAGGAGAGGCTGGAGAAGGAATACATTTTTCTAACTTTTGTATTTGGAATTAATTACAGAATAAGATCAGACTTCTTCAGGTACCCATAGGATATAAACTGAGTCTGCCTGGGCAGGTTTAAGTTCACCCATTTGCTCTAATTGCAATGAAGAAATAATGTGACTTCACTGCTCAGGAAAACGGCGATGCCCTGCAGGAGTGTTCTTGCTGGTGTTATGCTCGTGCTGAGACTCCTACTTCTTTTCAAGTTAACATCCAGCATTTGGGCCAGGTTCACCGCACACAGGGCTAGCTACTTATCAATGTTCCTCCATGTCATAAGGCTTAAGAATTTTGTAGTCAGGATATTTTTTCCAAGTTTTTAAAAAAATCTCATGTGTTTCTATTATGAAATATTTGTATTACACTATTTTAGTTCCTTGATTTGTATTTTGTAATTTGTATTTTTTCAGTGATGTATTTCTGCACTGCTTCCGTGAGCCTTCTTAGTTCTTCTAGAGTCTAGGTTTCGGTGGGTAGGCAAAGCATGTTTTGTTTGTTTTCCCCTTGGTATTTTAGTGTGTGTGTAGTGATGGTAACCATTTCTTCTCAGGGATGGCAGAGAGAGGCAGTCTCCAAAGCACACAATGGTTTGGATTTCAGGGATTTTTTGTTTGTCACGCTACCAGAAATTTTCTGAGGAAATTAAGTTCCTCATGGAAACCACACGAAAAGGGAAGTGGCAAATCCTACCATTCAAATTCTCCCTGTCTTAGCCATATCTAATTAGAACTCCAGCAGATAAAGTCCGTGTGTGGCTCAGGTTGATTCCATCCCAAATAGGAGAGACTTGAAAACAAGGGGAAACAATGGAACTTATAACAGAAATTGTTAAGCAGTTTAGGCATGCGGTGTGGTCTCATTTCCCCAAAGTAGTTGTCTATGAGGTCGTACAGTCTAATCAAACAATCCATTCTGAATTACATGCATATTATAATGCCCTATTGTACATGATGTAATTTTAATTTCAATGGTTATTTAATGTTGGCATAGCTTTGTCATTTAAAGACACAACCCTTCATGCTGAAGCACAGGCTCTGCCCAGTTAAAACAGAAGGTCTGCTGCTTACAAGACTGTAAGCTTTAACTTTAGGAAAGAAGCATTAGGAAATAACATTTTAGGGCATGAAAAGAAGATCTCTGTGCGATTGAATAAATCCATGGTACTCCTATGTTACTAATATTATCTGTAGCTCTCACCTTTTCCCTTCTCCTTGAAGGTGATATGGTAGAACTGGAAAAGTTTTGGAGAAGGGTGACAAGGACAGTGGAAGGCAGAGAAGGGCTTTTATGCCAGTGACAGCAGGTAGATTGGCTTCTTCAGCCTAGAAAAAGGATTATCAAATGAAGATACAACATTAGAAAAAACCTAGTGGCATAGAAAGGTGGTGATTTTTCAGTGACTCATCCAGTAAAAGAACTAGGTGGCATCAAGGAGCCAGATTCAAACCAAACAAAAAACAGTGGTTACCCACGTCATGCAGAGGTAAGATGAAAATCTCCATTCCCCTAGATTTTGCAGATACAGAAAGTTTTGCATGAGTTCAAGGGGAGAGGGGATGGGTTCAGGGAAGCATCACCACACTGTGACTGGTGGATTCTTCTGTCCCTCCCCGGGCATCCGGTGTTGGCTGGAAGTATACGGAGCTAGATCAGCTTTTGGTATGACTAGATATCGCCGTTCTGATGTTCCAACTACATTACATAATTTTTCTAACTAATTCAGTGTGAAACGCTAAGTTAGTTGTCTTGTTTTCAGAGTAATTTTTATTTTTTAAGATTTGTGCGCAAAAGGAGGTAGCATGAAGATGTAGGTAAATATTCTGAGGTTTAGATTGGATATTAGGAAAAAATTCATCACCAAAGGGTTATCAAGCACTGGAACAGGCTGCCCAGGGAAGTGGTTGAGTCACCATCCCTGGAGGTATTTAAAAGGCGTGTAGACGTGGCGCTTAGGGACATGGTTTAGTGGTGGACTTGGCAGTGTTAGGTTTACAGTTGGACTCGATGAAGGTCTTTTCCAACCTAAATGATTCTATGATTCTAACTTTACAAATGCAAGGGATTAAGATAAAGTTTAAAGGGGTTTATCAGTATATGTTAATGAAATCAATCACTTGAAGTGTAGTTTCCTCAACAGAGATTTTATAAATTTTGTGTCTTCTTAATTAGTCTAGTTGGTGCGTCTTCATACTTGGAGTTGCATCTCTTCATGTTCGTAATGAAATTTTACTACTTTTTGCATCTGTCACTCTGGAAAGAGTCAACGCAGCTAAGTGTCACCTATCTGGATTCTGCACTGACTTGTATACGAACATTGCTGTTTGCTAGAGGGATACTGAAGTAAAGATGCTGGCATTAGTCTTGGGAATCTGAGTTCAGACTTCTATTATTGTTGCGATCCTGAAGCTGTTTCACAAGACAGTTCTCAGCCTGATTTGAACCGTGTTCCAAAACAGACTTGTAATTCCCTTTCTCTGCAATTCTGTGTGTTGGATCAAGGCTGTGATGTTATTTGCAGTTCTACAATTTGAAAACATCCATATTTATTAACTATTCTGTAAATTTAGAAATCATGCCAACTTTCATTTCTGTTTGAATTAGGCTGTTTATTTATCAGATACTGCAAAAATACAAATTTGCCACTTTGCTTTTTGAACTTTATATATATCTAATTTTGTAATCTAATTTAAACTGAATTTTAAATTTAATTATGTAGTAGGTAACTGAAGAATGCTAAACTTATTTTAATGTCCCATAATTGTACATATCTTTTGTTACAGTCTGTCCCCTTCCCTCTTAAAAAGGAGTGGAGACTAGCGCTTATCACGCTAGCTAAGGCTGTCTAATTGTTTTTCCTCTGTCTCAGCTGTCTATAGTTGCGTCTTAACATAATATTATAAACTTTTCAGATTCAAAAGATTGTCTTTGTTCTCTCCCTGCCCAGCAAATTGGAGTCTTGGCGAGGACTCTTTTGTACTACCATACTGCAAGGAAGTGTATTTTTTGACTGGCGTCAACTGTGTGTTTCACATACAAGTATCGACAAAAATGTCTACACCCGTGAAGCTCTCAGGTTTTGGCATTGTTCTGCTTAGAGTTTCTGCCACTCTGCTTTTTCCTCTGTCTAAATTCTTCCAATATGCTTAGAGGAACAAATAAAGCAGCAGCAGCAGCCATAAACATGAAATGCGTACGCTAAAATATTCAGCAGTTCTTTATAGATGAAAAATTGCTCTCTATTTATAAATGTGTATGCATGTTTATGTACAGTATTTCAGAGTTTATTTCTTGGCCTCTGTGATGTTTACAGTTGTTTCACAATGTTTTGACTCCTCCAGGAGGGATCATGAAATTGCTTTTTTTTCCATAAGCAAATACAGCCGCTGAAATCTCTCTAGAAGTCAAAATGTTCCTGAAGGAATTCCAAACAGCACTGAAGAAAGTCATAAACTTGCCAGTTTAAATTTCACTACCTTTATAGACAAATGACTTTTCAAAAGGTGGATACATACAACACATCGTTTTTATATCCATTTTCCCACCACAATTATAAAAAGAAATTATATTTTTCTTAACTGTCAGCTTTCTGGCTTTGGAATGCAAAATTGCTCTGGTTGTTTCATTGGAGAAATCTGATATATATTACTGAAATATTCTCAAAATTTCTTCTCGATTTTATTACAGCTTTAATTTTGATTGTCCTTGATTAATAATAAAAAGCTCTCTTTTAAAAGTGAAAGATCTCCCATATGTTATGGGAAAGGCTGAATGATGTCAAGACTGACTAATTTGAGGTGGGTTCTGCATGTTTGGCAGCTGATATGGGTTTTATAATGATTTTGTCCTACAGCAGAATACAATGTTCTCTGCATAACAGTTATTCTGCATAATAATTAATGTAGAAAGACCTTCTGGTGTCAGGTGAACACTTGCAGAAGTTAGCAATCTTTCTCCCAAAATTTTGAACTAAAATACTGCGATACTGATTTGTCCATTCATTTAATCTACAGCCAACTTCAGTGAATTTGTGAAGGAATTCTTGGATTCCTCCATGTATGCTCCATCTCCACTTTCTGCTGTACTTTGCTCTACAAATACTGTATGGCTCCCCCATCTCACTGTGCCATGGCAAGATTTCTGTGTGCCTCAGAAGTCCTTCTTCCCCTCTCTTCCCTCTGTAAGATGCTTATTGCCTCTCTTTAGTCCTCCCATGTCTCATATCTTTCTCCTGAAAAATTTGTGTCTTGTTTCATGTTGCCTTCATACAAAAGGTCAATATTTTAAAACTCTTTGAATATACAAAACTCTTAAGATACTGTTAGGCTGGAAGATGTTTTTGGCAGCTATGAATTGGCATTTGATATAATGACAAGTACCAACCTGATGGACATTGCTGTCTTATCAGGGTACCAGGAGCATTGTATCCCCTTATATTCCACCTCCCATCTCCCTCTTCCATCTCAGCATTTTCACACACCTCAGACAGTTCTGATGATTGATGCCTGGGAACATAATTCTTAAGTGCTGGACTGAGGTAGTAAACACAAAGTGAAGTTACATGAAGTTATAGTAATTTGATGACTTTAGGTATCATCTTGTTCAGAAGTAATTAATAAATGTCCTTGATCTAGCTGTTCCTAATGCAAGAATCTTACAGATTTCTATTCCTAAATGAGTGGTATGAAAGTGGGATTTTCTCAAATATAATTGTAGGAGAGTTATCTTTTCCAACAACCCTACTTGTTCTGACTTTCTTTTATTTCTCTCTCTGTGTATTTATTAAAAACCTGTTACCTAGTTTGAAAAAGAGCTTTCTTCAGGATCAAGCTTATAGCAAGCTACAATGATAAAATTTGGATTTTAGCCTCTTTTAAAGCTCTGTCTTTTGGGAAAGAAAAAAGGGATTCCTACACTGTACTAGGGATCAAAATACAGCTTGAATCCTGTGTGTTTTATTATTACTCTTGAATTAGTTCACTTGGATATTTTTCAGGGTCATATTATTTTAGCAGAGGTCAGAGATACTAAAAATGTAACCTGGTACGTAACTGAAATGTTAGTACTACATAGGAGCTCCGACATGAGGAGATCTCAGGATAATTACTTTTTTCCAGTATTTTTCTACCTCCTATTCTCAGATTTTATATCATGCTTTCTCATTGTGTATGGTTTTGGAGTTTATTTGTTGGGTTTGGTTTTGTTTTTTTTTTTTTAAGTATGGCCATGCAATGACTTACAGATGTGCATAATTTTAATGCTATTACGCACACAAGTTAGACCAGTTCTTGTCCTCAAGATCTCTATGTTCTGTGAGGGGGTTCCTTTTCTATGTAATTACTCCCTGCAAGGTCAAGGGACACCGTGAAGGGTGGGCTTATGTTGGATGGAGAGAAGGGGAAACACATTCTTGGATTAGTCTGATGGAAATGACAGAGAAAAGTTCATAGCAGTTATACCTATAGGACTCCCATCCACTTGGGGATTTCCTTTATAAGGACCTGCCTGAAGGCAACGGCTGGACTCCCCAGTTTAACAGATTTTCAAAACTCAGCTGGTCAAAGCCCTAAGCAAGTCAATTTAGTTTTGAAGTTAGCCCTGCTTTGAGCAGGAGATTGGACTAGATGACCCCAGAGGCCTTTTCCAGCCTAAACCTATTATTCAGTGCCTGTTCTTTAAGAAATAGTTTTGCATGTTGTCTAACATTTATGTGATGGTAACATAGCCAACTATTAGAGGACTTCAAAAATAAACAATGACAGAGTGATAGTGCAGCCTCTTACAAGTCTTTCATGAAGTTGTAACTGGAGACCCACCTAGTTTGCTCACATTGTGACTTTTGTTGTTTGAACGTGGGTCTCACACGTCGATGTTGTATTCTTTACAGTACACATTTATCTTGCACAGTCATATATATCCCTGGATCTAATTAACTGTATTTTGGTATTTTTGTTACTTCCTAGAACTTCAAACAATGAGTCAAACTGGTGAAGAAAGTTCCAGTTCCAGTGACACAGAATTGGAAATTGAGAAGGAGCAACCTCTCTGTGCTCTAGCTCCAACAGTTTATAGCCGAGATGAGGGATCCACTGATGTAACAGCAAGTCCTGCATTTCAGTGTTTAGATGAGGTACCATGTACCCCAGCTTTATCTATAACAGTGCATATTGTGTCCAAATCAATCGATCTGAAACATGTATTTTGATGTTAGGAATACCACAGGCTATCTGTAGCTTCCCTATTTCTTCTCTGATTTTTCTTCTAAGTGGTAAGAACATTTTGTGAAGCAGAAACATACTTGGGGCATATTCTTGATGGGGATGGTGTGCTTAATAGATAACCATGTTATTTTTTTTCAGTGATCATGGCCTTAAGGGGAATGAGAATGGAGAGGTCTTGTTTTTGTAGTATTCTATCTATAGAGGTAATTGCATCATGACTTTTAGAAAGGCTCAGTAGCTGCAGGAAAAATCCAAGGTAAGTGGCTCCTGAGACACTAATAACTGATGGTGATAGAAGAAACCTTTTGGAACTCAGTTTCTTTTGCAGAATTTTCTGTGTTAAGGAAACTTTTAGAATACTAGAAATATTTTAGAATTTAAAATATGAAATACATATCAAATGGCATCCTTAAAAATGTGATGCCAGAAGAGACATTAAGAGATCATCTAGTCCAAAATTTACACTGAAGTAGATTCTCTGCAGATAATTGTCTAATTTGTTCTTTAAAACTTCAGTTGATAGAGATAGCTCTTTGGGTATCCTTTTCCAGCATTTCATCATTGCTAGATTTTTAAAAAAAGAAGTTTTTCATAAATCGCAGTTGAAATTTCCTTTGGAGTGAATAATGCAGCTTTCTTCTTGCCTTTCCCACAGTGACAATGGAAAGCAATCAATTTCTGCCCTCTTTATAATAAAAATGTATGTATCTCATATGCTAAGCAGGCTTTGTTCATACTTCACATTTTTCTTAAAGTTCTTGCTTTAAGTTCCTTTGCCTTGGTCTCTTTCCAGCTTGGATCTGTCAGATTGGCTTGCTAGCCCAACTCTCTCTCTGCCTTGGACCTAAGGTCAGTAGAAAGGAAGGGGTGAGAATTTGTAGTGAAGAGGAAAATAGGACTGCCCCTTTCCTATCCTGCTATTAGATCATACTGAAGATAGCATGAAGCTGCACAGTCAGTCTCTCTCTAATCTCTTGTGCATTCAAGTGAAGTATACAGGAGGGAGAGAGATTTTCACTTTCAGTCCAGTGCCAGTATATGGTGAGCCCACAGCTTCCAGTATTGTTGTAGCACAAAACCCCTTTCTTCTTAGTCCAAGGCAGCTGCAAAAGTACAGGACAGCTCAAGTCTCAGAGAGAGTTGACCTCTCACCTTACAGAAATCCTCCTGTCTGCTGAAAGTATGGAAACTGCACTTTGAGGAGTACTTTATTTTCCAGCTACTCCCATACTTTTTCTAGAGATTTTCAGCTGTAGTAGAATTTTTGATATGTCAACAAGAAGCGTATGGCTAGTACAAGATATCTTTACCCCCCACCCTTCCCCAAATAAAATAAGCCTAAATGGTATAACATTCCAAAATATATTCTACATTTCTGCTTTGTTTTCCTTATTTTTAATCATGGTGAAAACTTATTTTTCTAGACTTATTCTAGAAAATGGTCAGATCATTTGGCTGATTTTTTTCTCCAAAAATTATCTCCAAAGAGGTCATTCTGCATGTCAAATTTAAGGCCAACTTGTTTAACTCTGATAACATTGTAAATCATTAATGGGTAATATAGGGTAACCTTAGTATTAGAAGTTGTTCCCAACTCAGGAAAAAAATGTGCAGTGGAAAACCAAAGTAAGCAATTAGCATAAGATTTCATAAATGAGGTCTTTCGGTCATTTTGTCAATTTTTAAAGGGAACTATGACTCATTCATTCTTACCATAATTTTTAACAGTTCATACTTGTGCTTGACGGGTCAGTTTGGCTTTTCATCACTTATTCACATTTCTTCTCTTCCACTGACGTGTTTGTTTTCTTTTGTTGAACTTTATACAAAATTCAGAGTTAAATATATGACTTTGGTCACCATGGAGGTTGTTGCATTGACACTGGCTTTAGCTTCTTGGAATAGCTTTCAGAATTTTTGCACAGAAGCAGAATTGTATCATATTATCTCTGGTTTACTGGCTAGTCATTTATGCCTGCATAGCAGCAAATGCTTATCAGAAGGGACATCTTTTGATATTATAAGATTTATTTGAGAACAGATATATCCCTTCTAGCAGTAAACCTTCAAGTGAAGCCAGTCTTGTTTTTCTCATGTAAACAGCAGATAGTCAAACATATAAATAGCAAGAAGTCAAACACGCACACTCTCTCTCCTTCTTTCTTAATAACACATAGTAACATTGTTTAGCCTGGTGGGTTAGGTAAAAATATTAAAAACTGGACAGAGGTTTGAACAAAAGCCACTCAGTCCATCATGACTTGCTGTAATATCAAGTTGACATCAGCCTAACTCAGTACTTCCACTGCTGTTGGTTAGCAGACTGTCATACATTCACAAAATGAACCTTCCACTTCTTTTAGCCTTTGTTGTTATGTCCTTAAAATACAGACCTTTGCTCTAACACTTCTAATTGAGTTTCTTGAATTATGAATCTTTCCTCATATCCTATTTTCTTCTAGTGTGTACTGTTGGAAAAAAATCAATCTGCATCATGTTAATAACTTTCATGGAAAACTACATAGTCTAGTACCTGTGTGATGAGATAAATATATCATTTGGATAAATGCTACATTAAGAAGCAATAAATTATGCTGTTTTCATTTTGAATTTAGTGCATTATAGACCATGTATATGTAATTTGATTCTTAAAAGGCAGCAAAAAATGTATTGACTTTTATGTAATACACATTGTCTAAATTTCAAGAGCTATTAATTTTGTAAAATTAATATTTTACTAGTAGCTAGCTTCAGCAAAATGGTCTGAATTTATACTCATCCTTTGCATGCAAATTTATGATTTTTTTGCAACAGATGATGATAATATAATACATTTTACCTCTCCCTTTATCCTTATATCATCCTTGTTACAACACTACTATGACTGCTAAAGCAGCACATGACATACTGAAATTGCCATTTGAATAGAAAAAGCAACAGAACATGACATGAAACTGGATTAAATGCTCAAAATGACAAGATTGGGCAGAATGAAAATAAAAATGACTGATGAACAAATTGCCTCCTGCCCACTCTCATAATTTTTGTCCCTGTAATTTTTGCCTTTCCCTGCACTGTATATTAGCATTTTTTCCCTCTGTACACTCAAGCTGTTCTGTCCTTTCCTCCACCTGATCCAGGCTTTCCCATTTTAATGGAAACACAAATAAATAAAACATCAGTTGTCATAATGATGCTGTTGATGTTTAGTTTGTAATCTATTATAGTCTTCAAATCCTTTTATGTTGCTTAATTTTTGTTTTGTTACCCAAATCACAATTAATCCCAGACACAAAAAAGACCCCTACTCTATACATCTTTCCAATTTGATAGTGAATCATTGACAGCTATGCTCCAGGAAGGGTTTTCCATCCACTTTATCTTTGCAAAATTTCGAAGATTTAATAAAGTTGATCAATTGCTTACAAAATTTACTGGTTCATCTTTTTGATTCAAGGGACTATCCAAAAACTAGTATTCTTCAGATTCTTTCAGTTAGAAGGAGAAATCAGTCACGGAGCCTAGTATCTTTTAATTGTGTTTAGTTAATTCTGTTTATATATAAATTAGGTAGAAGCTCTTCTTTTTCTGGAAAAAACAAAAGGAAAAATCAAATGGTGGGAGGGTAGCTTCTCCCAGTTTGAGGTCTTTTTCAGTTAGTATTATATTAGCAGTTCTTGTTAAGCTTTACTCAAGAGTGATGTCTCTGAGCTTTTCTATGCTGTGCTTTTTCTTTCTCTTCCTTTTGTTGGTATGTTCTTGGGTTAGAAACATAGTTGTTAGTTCACTCAAATGTATACATCTGTTTTTAAAACAATACAAGCAAAAGGATTCTGCAACATTTATCTTGCATGTCTTTGTTAGCGGATGCTATGAGGGAGCTCTTCATTCCATAAAGTAGTGTACTTGTGAATGGAAAGCGCTTTGCTATTTGCTAGATTCAGTGAGCGAGTACCTTGTTTGGAAGGTACCACAATAATCCCTTTCTGCTAATGAACGTCGTCCACTTATGTGCTAAATCTAAACCTGCAGACAAATAAACTCCTTTGGGAGATTTCTCTGACCAGTCTAATGCCAACTGTTGCACTCTGTATCCTATAAAGATAAAATGGCCTGTGCCCCCTATCTGATACCGGCACCGAACCTTTGATTTGCGCTGCTTTTTTTTTGATGGAAATTGTCACAATCATGCTACATTTCTTTTTGCTGGTGTCCAAGCATCCTATTGCCACCATCCATCAGGAAGCAGAAAGAACCTTTCGTGAATATTTTTCATGACTATTTTGAAACTTGGAGTCTTTCTGAGATTAATGAACTTCTTACTCCTGACTGCCAAAAGTGGTTGAAGTGCTAATACAGATGTTAACCAAAATCCTGGTTCTACTGGAAACACAGAGCAGAATCTCCATATTTAGCAAAAAATGAACAGTATAGTGACAGAGACTTCTCAAGCAAATTTTGCTTTTCCTGATCTGGTGCTGATTCATGTGGATCTGCTAACTGGAAGAGCTTTGAAGTCGTGGAATGAGGCATATGTTCAGTGTTTGAATGTGGTTTAAGGGGGGAAAGGCACTTTTCATTTTTCTCTTTTTTTCCTCATCTGTGCTGCAGGAAAGAAGAGAAAGTCACATAAAGGTTGGCTACAGCTTTCAAATATAAATACTAAGAATCAGTATTTCTCATATTTCTTCAATGGCATTCCAACATCTAACAATGCCACTCTCAAAAACATAGCTTTTTCCAATTCCTTTTGCTAACAAGCTGTTTTTTAATTCTCTCCTCACTTAGGTTAAATGGTAGGTGTACCTTTTAAAAAAAATGTCGATACATCTTTAAATGAAAGATTTTCTGGAAAAGCTAGCTCGGTAGACTAAGATAGAAATTATATTTTTTTTATATGAGCACCAATTTAATTTCTGTTCACCTACACATACTGTAGTGTGCTTTCTACTCTTATAAAGTATGATCATCAGTATATTTTTGCATGGTAACCATAGCAGTGGATAATTTGTTTCAGTACTCTCCAAACATGTATGTGCTCTGTGAAAGATGTAAAAATCTTAACAGAGCTGTTGAATGCAAACAACATTTTCAAACTTAAGCTGATCCTGGCACACTCCACATTACATGCTTCAAAGGCTCCTGGCACAACAAAAAAGCTGTATAAATATGTTGGCACAGATAACAAAGACAGATGTTGCCTCCACCTCCACCCATAGGAATCTGACTGCTAATTAAATAAACCTTTTTCAGCTTTGTTGATACGGTCACCTGGGGAGTCAGCTAGGGATGATAATGTGTCCGTAAGCTAGAGTCTGGGTTTTTTTGCAACAGCTTTCAGCAAGCAAGCAATAGTTTGCACAGTGAACATTAAATTGATCAGTCACTGCGATAGGTAAGTTGATTGTTCTAATTGGTGGTAACTCCTATAAAAAGCTGTGGAAGAGTGGGGTGAATTTACCGATGCCTTTAAACAGCAGGTGTGGGAACGGAGTCAGCATAATATGCTCTCTCTATTGAGAGATTCTTTTTACCGCTTGCAGGTGACATTGTGAGGAAACAAGGCCAGGAAGCTGTTGCGTGTGTTCATATTATCACAAAGCAGGTGGTATTTCTGTTCATTTCTGAAAAGCAGGTTTGAAAGCATTTATGACGTGTTGTTTCTTCCATGCTGTTAGAAAGCCAAGTGCGGATTTCATGCCGCACAGAGGAAACACAGCTCCCTAAAGCTGTGAGACTAGGAGAAGGTATAATCTTTAACTGCAGCATTTTCTTGCGTTTTGGCCTTTTCTCAACAATTTCTGAGACTCGTAAGACTTAAAAAGACAAACATATTCCTCTCCTATGTTCCAAAGCCACCTCCCTCTTCCCCTTTCTCACCCAAAACATGTATCTGAGATCTGATATTGCAAAACAGGGTGATCTTGTACTAAAATTAGGAGTCTACCTGGCCTTGGCTTATGATGTTTATGTCAGCACAACCGTGTGGTGAGGAAGCCAGAGCAATGTTAACCAAACATACATTCAATAAAAATGTCCAGTGGTGGAGAATCATCTGTTACACAGATTAGGTTACTTTCAATGTTAAAAAGGTGGTTTCTGGTTTCCTTATTCAAAAAACCTGTGTGCAAATATTCCTTAATGAACAGAGCCTTAAAGATTTGCATGAGAAAGAATCCTTATCTTTGGGTTTAGCATATAGAGGTCCAGCTGCAGAGCTGAGCAGAGGGGCACTTATATTCTGTCCGAAGAAAGAAATGAGAATTTCTGTTTCTCAAAGTAGATCCTACTTCTCCATAAAAATCATTGACTACATGTAATTGCTTAAAAGTAAGTGTGTAAAACATACTTATTATCTTCTACTATGTAATTCTAAATGTTGGGGTACTATTTCAGTAGAACCGTAATATTAATTAGACTTACAGTTTGTCTTGATTATATGAACATAATTAGGTAATTGGGGATATTTTTCCCAGTTATTGATTATTTTCCAAATGGATTCTTTTTTTACTGAGATCAGAAAAATTGATGAACAAGGACTTAAAAAATAATATTGGTACCTATCCTGTTCTCATGACTTGTGTGAGGGTTGGATTTGACACATCATCTTAAAACATTGTTTTCTGGTTTTGGTTACCATTGAGGGTGATGGCCAAACTCACTTCTGGCAGAAGTATTATAACTTCATAAAAGTTTCATTAAGGCTGTGAATGAAAGAGATCAGTTTAGTAAGTGGAATGTTTGCATTTAGCAGGGCCTGTGGATGGTATTGCTCAGCCATTTTTCTTTGAAACTTATGTCAATGTCTTCAGGCCCATATATACCATATTATTTCTCTCTTATCTCCTGCAAAAAAGAACACAGAACACATTTATAAAAATATATTTCAAATCTCTTTCTTGGTAGGCCAGTATTTAGTTCTTATCTCATCTTTTTTCTCTACGAAAACTTAAATTCACATCCTTCCTGTTTTGATTTTCCTATGACATGTAAGTCATAGAAGCTAAGTAAATTTGGCAGAGGTTTTTTTGTTTGATTTTGGTTTAAGTTATAAACACAGTGTCCTAGGTATGGATTGGTAACCATCTTAATTTCCTTTGAAAATAATCACATAAATGCAAGTTTATTTTCCACCAAATCGTCAAACTACCTGTTGTTCGCAACTCACTCTCTGAGTGTGACTGCAGTGTTTCCCAAAAAACACCATTAAGGAAACAGATATTTGCATAAAAAAGGGAAGAAAAAAAATTAAAAATCACTGCTTTCAGACCGTCTTTTCATTTCTTCTCTCGGTTTTTTTCCTGGTTTTGTTTAAGCAATGCATAGAAAGCCAAGACATTACAGTCTGCTTGGCTGATCACATTGAACAGACGGGTTTGTGCCTTTATTTTTTGGAAACAACCCATAGGAATTTTGCTAGCAAACCCACTGTTAGTAATCTTCTTCACTAAAATTCACAAATATTAGCAAGATCAAAACCACAAGTGTTTTCATACGAAAATTAGTGTTACATATATGTTTTCCATAAATTGAAAGACATGTTTTGCATTATTAAGCCTTAAGCAGAGACCAAGTGCTTTTGTTTGTATAAAAAATTATATGCTTTAATTTGGGGTATTATTTCTATTCATAGGCTTTGATGAAGCTTGCATGTGATCTGAAAGGTTATGTGTAATACAAAAAACAGAGGAGTTTGCTTCTCCTCTTTCATGTTAAAGATACAGGTCGTGTAAACTCTTGATCGGGCAATTAGTTTTTTCTCTTCCAAAATATGAATAGTTTCAAAAAGCTGTCTGAGATTTCAGCCTTTGGTATTATTTGGCAGCTGAAGTGTCATAAAATGGATCTCTTAAGAACTATTGTTACTAGCAGTACTCTCTGGCACTCTCATAGTTGTCTTTGTTGGCCATCTGAAGTTATTTGTGTTTTCTTATTTCTTTTTTTGCAGAAAATCAATAAAATTATTTATACGATTTTTTTTTATAGTCCCCATAAACATCTATGACAGTAGTACAGCTTTAACAGTATGACTTAATTTTATTACACCAAGGAAAAACAAAAATAATGCTTACAACAAGTAAATGGAGTTACACTTTGTAAAACTAGTATGCATTGATGGAGATTCAGCTACAACAGTTCCAGGCAGGTAATATTCAGATTTGTGTAACAACATTACAGTTCCTTTTTCTTTTTTTTTTTTCCTTTTTTTTCCCTTTTTTTCCTTTTTTTTTTTTTTTAAGACATCAGATAAGGCTTTTGTAGGTGATATTAGTGACATTTTCTTATTCTATTAAAATTTCTGTGTTTTATGAAGTTTCCTTTAAACAAGATAAAAAAAGGACAGTTTCTCTTCTAACAACTTAGCAGGAAAAAGACATTTTCAAGTAGAAGCTTGTAGATACTGTAAGTCATACTTAGCTAGTTACCAGATAATGAATAGGAGCAAATTGTGCATTTCTGCAAAATGATTAAATATAATCATATGCAATTAGATATTTGCTCTTCTAACCAATACTTCATAAGTTGCTTTTTTTTGTTTAGACAATCCTTTTTTATCCCAAAATAAATACTCTATAGCTTCAAAACATGTTCTCAAGCAAAGATTATACATCTTGCAATTAAAATTTTCCATTACTCTTTAAAATTGAAATATAGTAAACCAAATTACACTTCACACTGAAATATCCTTCAAAGTATTTACTTCCTTAAAATATATATATTACTATTTTACAATTTAGCAATTGCCAGTGTTGCTCATTTGCATAACTTCTAACCATAATAGTTCTTGTTATTATCTCAAAAAACAGTAAAGGTCATATTTGTAAAGTATTAGGTCAGGAGTATACTTTTTTTTTTTGGTATGTCTCTTTTAACCAAAAAGCCTATGCCAGCAAAGACCACGCTTTTAACTGGTGAAGAAATACAGTCTTAATATAGTTTATCTGCATCTCAAGATTGGCATAAGCAATATAGCAAAGTAGCCTCTTGCTAAGATAATTTGCATTTCCGCTCAGAATGTTAGGCACTGTAATTATAGAGACATGTCCTTTCTAGAGTAGGCAATAGATATGTGTAGTCAAATTTGTGCTTGCTATCTACAACATGAGCTTTAATAATAGTATCTCTAATTTGCAGTTCCTGAAGTATTTGAAAATTTGATTTTCATTTCTTATATTTTAGAAGAAAAAAGTCTTTCACATATTCTCTTTTCTGTTTATAATTGCCAGTGGGTTGTTCATGTTTCTGTGGCTACAACAGGCATACTCAGAAAATGGGGAGAACACAATCTTTTCATATCTTATAAAATATTTATAATCTTTCTTATAATTTTAAGGTCTAATGGTACCTAGAGTAAGAAGTACTTAAATGAGAGCTTGAGTCTCTACAAGAGTCATGTTGTAACATCTGGCTTACCTAAAAGATTCAGGAGAAAGCAAAATGGTGCTGGAAGCTGTTTTTGTATGTATTTAGAGGCATTAATGCAAAGACATGGATTCTTCTCTATGTGTCTTCTTCCTACCTCTCTACCTGCCTGTATAAATGTGCCATAAGCTACATAACGGCTCCTTTCTCCCACAAACGACAAATAGGACCTTGAGCTTGAACAGAGGAACCAAACTGAGCAAGAAATGTTGTCTTTCATTACCTGCTCTCTACATTATTTCCACTTGCTTTTACTCAATTCTTTCACCAACTTCTTTGAATAATCTTTGATAAAGAGGATAAGTTTTGAGGAATCATCTTAATTTTCTAAGTTTTCTTCAACGCTTTTTTTGTGTCTTTGGGCAAACCATGTGGCCCTCTGTTTCCTAGTCCTTCAAAAATAATAATTTGTAGTACTTTTCCTCATTTATATTGATATTGCCATGGTATACCTTTGAAGTTGTGAAGGATAGATGATACAAAAAGTCAGGCTGTTTCAGAGAGACTAATTTTCATTCTAAGAGTTGACAAATTTATACGTTATCAGTTATACCTCTGAGTTATTTTCAAGTTAAAATGTAGGTGTTCATTCAGACACAATTTGTGGAAGATGATTTAAAAGTTTTAAATCATAAAATCTGGTATATCACAGTCAGTAAAAGCACCAAAAGCAATGTTTAGAATATTTACATAATGATACCAAGGCTTAACCTGTGCTAAGTTTTAGCAATAACTATTTAGAAACATTCATGCTGGTTTTAATATATTATATGGGTCAAACCATCTCTAAAAATTTATGTGGAAGTATGCTGTTTTGTCTAGAACTATTTTATGCCAAACATAACTGAATACTTGAATTCTGAGTATAATACTGAGTAAGTATGATTTTGAGTGCAATCCAATGCAAACTAGTTAAGAGAAAGGTGTAGAGTTACTGCACAAAACTTTTGGGTCTGATCATGATTTTTACCGATTTAAAGGCTTGCCTATATCCACTGGGAATATCATCAGAAATACCATGCCATGTACCCCAGAAGATGCCATTGCGAACACCTTTGTATTTCTTGTGGTAGTACTTGCCATTGAGGTTGGCAGACAAGCATGCATCAAACCACCAGCCAGAGCTGTAGTATGCTCCACAGTTTCCTGAAGGATATCTATCATTGTCCTTGTCCGGAGTTGTAAAGAACTTTTGATCGTGGTTGTAATGCCTGCTGTAGTGAAGGGCATCTCCTGCTGTGCCACTGTAGCCATGAACGCTTAGACGGTACTTGAGATATTCGTTGGCCACGTAGAAGTGTTCGTATTTCGCGTACTCTCTGATACCATTGAAATCTTCAAGTTCAATTCTCAGTTGCATTTCCTGGCTCTTTGTCAGGAGGTGAATTTTGTCATTCCCCAGCCAAAACTCCCTGCTGAGGTTTCCAAAGCCATTTTTGTAGTCGTTCCAGGTTCTGTTAAAGTTAGTGCTACCATCCTGACGCCGTTGCAGAACTGTCCAGCCGCCTCCATGTGTTTGCATGTCACAGTAAACTTCAAAGCTATCATTTCTGGGGTCAGGGCTAATCCTGTAGATTCCATTACTCCTTCTGCCTGCTGTGTAATGATCAGCACAGTCTCTCTGCATTATTTGTATAACTGGTGGAAAAACAGATAGTGTTAGAATAAACATAATTTAAATTTAAAAATAAACAAAATTTTTACCCAGACTGATGTGACATACAGAACTTGGATTGGAGAAACTTCCACATAAGAAATAGTATTACAGCAATTTCCGTTCTAGGGACAAACAGGTTTTTTCCATCAGGTTAATCTATAATAGATGCCACCTAGGATCTCTGCATCAGATAGCTGTCCAAAAAAACCCACTTAAATGACTTTTTGTATCAAAACTGCCTAATATGGGGGCATTTTGGTTGTCTGCTTTCCCTTTTCTCCTTTTCTCTACCTTTCCCTTTAACCTTTCATTACCTCCTGTAAATTCAGCCTGATTTCTTTGGTCCATATTTGTAATGCTTCGTGTTTACACTCTTGCTGCTTTTTGTATTTAAATGTATACCATCACACCCTGTCTATAATTTAAATCTTCATCTGGCAGTATGTCAGAGAAAAAGCTTTGCCCATATGGAAATGACTTTAACCTGGCTATTGTTCAGCTGACATCATTTGATACAGAATATAACATCGTTAGGAATGTTTCATTGTGTTAGTGTTGACTGTACTTTAGGAAGCAGGAAAAAAGTAATAAAAGTGTGTCATCTATTGTAGCAATACTGTGATTCCTAGAAAGATGAAGCTGGAAAAGTGACAGTGCTTTCCTGTGTATGTGGCATTGCTGGCCTTACAGTAAGGAAAAGTTTTAGCATCTACCATTAACACAGCTTTTTCCCACTGATGGGTGATGCAGATTTTCCTTTTCCACTGATGGGTGATCACAGAAGAAAAATACCCCCAGGTTTTTCCTGCAGAGTGAAAATCCATTTTTGATCCACAATGTCATCCAGTAATGACATGGTGTTCAACAGCATGGTGTTATAATTTTATGTTCTTAAGTGAGTGATACAGAGAGCTCCCAGAAGTTCCAAGTTAAGTGTCAAAACCATAATGTTCATTCCTATTGCAGATGTGAATTTATGGGCATGTTCATTTGCAGGCTTGAATTGCATATTTTTCCTAGAAAAATTTAAACAATTAAACTACTTCTTGAAAGGGAGGAGTGTTCTCAGGCTGCAGCAAGGAATAAGACTCAGGACTCCTTGTTTGCCTGTACAGAAAAGTGGACATCTATGACAGCACAAAGTATAGGCATCAAAGGCTTAAAAGCCAAATCAATATCCACAATAGATTCTCATTTATTTCACTGAATTTTGTGTAAGATCTTTGGTGGACTAAGTTTCAGAGCAGATATTGACAGAGAATATACATTTCAGATAAAATGCTTTTATAATCGACTTCAACTCCTATTTAAATAAAGTTTTGCTATTACTTTCAGTGAATGCAGGAATAGCTCCTGTATGGGAAAAAGTTGTACCTGTTATCCTTTCTAGTTTTCATAATGTATATATTGCTGCTACAAACACTTTTAGCATCACTTACTGTAAAATATAAGGAATATCTACATGGTCATATGCTATGAACAGTACCCAACATTTCAGTAAGAAATGTGAGAAATATCTAAAATTAATTTAGTCTATTATGAAGTACTGTACTCGAATTTGATTCATTGCCCATTATCAATATACCAAATATCACTCATTCTTTTTGTGAATGTTTTATATCTGCATTAATGTAATTGATTTATACTGATTTATATCTGATTTAAGCTGATTGTTGATATAGTAAAAGCATTAGCTTTATTATTATTCATTTGCTCTTTTCACACTTTCAAGAATTTCAGCTGTACATACACTGTACCATCTGCAGATCCTTCAATTTTCAATAAGGGTAGACAGAAGAACAGTTTTATTTTAAACTTGAATGCTAAGCAACAGAGGCTTAAAAACTGTCATGCCAGCCTGATCTTTCTCTGCTTTATCTCTAGAGAGCCCTATCTTCATATGTATGATATCTAAGGGGTAGAATACACTGACAATCTAGTGAATATTTCTTGTTTTCAAAGATTCTTACATGTGATATAAAAACTTTATGATTTTAAAAACCCCCTCAATCTTCCTTTAATAACAGTCAACATTAGAAAGAAATTATTAGTTCTATTTCTTGATTTTAATTAGGACAATTAAAAAGTAAAAGAAAAAAGTGTTTGTGAGTGATAACACCTGTTTTCTGTTTTATATTGCTTATATATTAGATTTGTGATAAGGGTTTAGTGTTAAAATGATGGTACATAGGTTACCCACTTGAGAAGTACTCTTAATAAGCTTTTTTAGCTGAGCCTTTCAGATATTTGCTGTGATGATAGAAAAATTATTTTATTATCCATCTGTTAAAAACTAAACATTTTACTAGATTCACTTGATGTTTAATAATGTCTTGCAGACCTTTTCAGAATAGTTGCAGTTTCACATGGAAAAAACCCCATGCAGTTTTTTAAGGCACACCTAGAGAAAATTTACCGCTTCTCATCCAAGGAGAAAGTACATGTAGTTCACTGATGTTTAATATCCTTAATGAAGGGTAGTACAGTGTAAAATAAAGTTAATTTTTCACGTTTACGAATTGAATTGCAAAAAAAAGTCCTTTGAAAATTCATGTTTTAAATGCCATAATAAAGGCCAATTCTAGGAGGAACTGAACACCTGCAGCTCTCAGTAACCCTCTAGTGGCAGCTGAAATGTTTTACAGGAGTATAAACAGTAAAAGAGCAAATACTTAACTTGTGAAGTTAATAACACAGCTATTAGGTAACCAATTTTACATTTTTTGGTTAAAATTTATATTTTAACCACATATTTGTAAAATGCACAGAAAGCTTATACAGGCAATAAGAATTAACAGGTTACATACCGGGTCTCGGTTGCATTGCTGGACATTTAGAAGAACATTTGTTATCAAGGCTGTTCACAACAAACGTCAAATTAGCAACTTTGCTGTCAACATAATGTTCTACGTTGTTCATATTTATGAGGCTCATCTTCTCTAAACGACCCTGCAGTGTCTGAATCTGGTTCTTTGCATTTTTTAAGCTGGTTGCCATTCTGTTAACTTTGCTTTGCAGTTCCTTTACTCTGTTATCTTGGATTTTGCTGTTTTCTCCTGGAGTTTCTGCATTAGGTAGCAGGAATTCATTACTGCTGTCTCTTTCTTGGTTGTCATCTGCCTGCAGCTTGCAATCTTGGCAGCATTTCTTCAGCTTGTTTACTGCTTCTTTAAGGGTCTGTACTTCTTTGAGAGTCTTCTCAAGCAGTCTGAATTCTTTGGGTAACTGGATGGTCATTGGAGGCAGGTTTATCTGATACGGACAATCCCCTCCTTCATCACATTTCCGATTAGTTTTGAGCTTTATAGGACAAGTCTCAGTAACTTTTCCTTCTTTAGCATCCTCTTCATCTTCTAAAACAACTGCAAAGACATTTGTTAAAGCAAGGAAAGCTGTCTTCAGCAAGACTAAGTAAATGAGCAGCTTCATCTTTGCAGAGAAACTAGCAGTATGAGGAAGTATGCAAAAGTGGAACAACTTTATAAGGGCAGCTTGAAGCCTGTGAGTTATCAGACTGCCTACACTGTTCTCAGAAATGGGTGGGAGTGCTTGCATCACGAGTGATTAATAGCAGAGCAAAGTAGGTAGTGCTTGCAAGAGTAGCATGTTTCAGTGAGTATTCCTGCCTCAGAACTAGCGTATGTAAGCAAAGTGATGAAATGCATGTGTGCTGATCACTTAGGCAGTTTAATTTCATTCCTTGTTGTACATGGATTTTCTTTGGGGGAAAAAAATCACTTAGCCCTGTATTATAATAGTCTTCTAACATCTGTTTCTTAACATTTGAGTGTTCTAAAACTGCTTTTGAACACCAGACTATAGTTTTACCACAGCAGGTGGAAAAAGTGAAAAACAGCCCTTTTCCCAATTTGAGGTTTATCACAGCAATAACTTCACTGACACTCAGCCCCTTCTTCCTAAAACAATTTTTAACTGAATAGATGTATTCATGAATATGATTTAAATCCCAAAGCGTGTTGAAACACACATATAGTTTTGGTTCCAAACATTTTTCAGGATAGAGTCATAAACCAAAGAGGGCGAGCAGCACTTTCTTCTTCCTGTTTTGCCTAGCACTGCTTAGAATACTTACCTGGGGAAGAGTGGCTGGAAAGCTGGGGAAGTGGCTACAGGCTTGGGGAAGAGTGGCTGGAAAGCTGCCTGGCAGAGAAGGACCTGGGGGTGTTTGTTGACAGCCACCTGAATATGAGCCAGCAGTGTGCCCAGGCAGCCAAGAAAGCCAATGGCATCCTGGCTTGTATCAGGAATAGTGTGGCCAGCAGGAGTAGGGAAGTCATCGTCCCCCTGTACTCGGCACTGGTGAGGCCGCACCTCGAATACTGTGTTCAGTTTTGGGCCCCTCACTACAAGAGAGACATTGAGGTGCTGGAGCGTGTCCAGAGAAGGGCAACGAAGCTGGTGAAGGGTCTGGAGCACAAGTCTTATGAGGAGAGACTGAGGGAACTGGGACTGTTTAGCCTGGAGAAAAGGAGGCTGAGGGGAGACCTTATCGCTCTCTACAACTACCTGAAAGGAGGGTGTAGAGAGGTGGGGGTCGGTCTCTTCTCCCAAGTAACAAGTGATAGGACAAGAGGAAATGGCCTCAAGTTGCGCCAGGGGAGGTTTAGACTGGATATTAGGAAATTTTTCTTCACTGAAAGGGTTATCAAGCATTGGAACAGGCTGCCCAGAGAAGTGGTTGAGTCGCCATCCCTGGAGGTATTTAAAAGATGTTTGGATGAGGTGCTTAGGGACATGGTATAGTGGTGGTCTTGGCAGTGTTAGGTTTACGGTTGGACTCGATGATCTTAAAGGTCTTTTCCAACCTATAGGATTCTGTGATTCTGTGATTCTGGAATATTCATGATTTGTATGGCACATCACAGTTAAAATTCACTGTTATCTGATTCTGACTACTTTTTATTGAACCTTTCTAAGTGAAGGGAAGGGAACTTAAGACACCCCCCCCCCCCTTCAGTGCATGGGATCCTAAGTGTTGGATTGGTTGTTCTGAAAACCCAAAGCAAAGCCTGGTGTTCTGAATAACGTCCCAAATTCTAAATCTAAACCGAGGCAGGGAGGTAGGGAAGGAGCTCCCATGGGCCCATCAGGTTGAGGTATTCTTTTCTGTGTTCCTGATTTTCGGTTCCTGCTTTTCTTTTTATCATGCCTTGTCTCAACTTTAATAGTTAATCATGTACTTCGCATGACTAATCACACCAAATGGAATACCTCAGCTCTAGGTGACAGTTGCCATGTAATTCCTTATTGTTATTCTACAGCCACCTTTGCCATTCTCACGTGGTGCCTATGCAGTTTTAATGATCTATGTCATTCTCCGTGTGCCCCAAAGCAAGGCTACATGGACATGTCTGTGCCTTCATAGCTCAGTCAAGAGCCAAATAACTTGCATGACTAAAGGATTTTTACACCAGTTCTTGTTTAATTAGTCCAATCTGAACAATTTATTTCCCTAAAGCCTATTTGAAGTTACTCATAATACAGATTAAGCATTAAACAAACATTAGTCACACACATACTCCGTAAGTTCATGACCTCTGGAATTTTACTAGCTTTTATACAGACCACAGGTTTATATTGATAGCACAGGGCGGAGGCGTGGTAAAAAACCCCACTTTTCTAACCTGCTAAAATAATTCCTTCAGGGTCCTGCATAGCACAATGGTCTGGGCACTTTCCTGGGAAATAGGTTTTGAATCTACCTTTCCCATAGTTTAAATGAACGTCCTGTAGCCTGCCATGGTGCTTTTAGTTATGTGGCAAAACTGTGTATCTCTCCCTTTCAGATCATGAAAATTCCCCAGCAATGAGGTGAGAGACACCCTCCCCCCAACTGCAGCTTGGGTGTAAGACATTGACATCACTTTGATTTTGTTGAAAATGCATCAAAAATGAAATGTTTGTAAGAGATGCAATGTATGATTTTAATTTGTGAGTAAAATTTTAAAATTTTTCATTTGGTTAATAGGATCCTAATTTTTTTTTTCTATCAGTCTAAAATCAGGTATTTACAGAGCCTTGTTCTCCTGTATGACTGCAACTGTCAAATTGAGGAAAGCTATACCAGCCTCTTTTGAGGGGCTTTAGAATATAGTAGAGTTCCTAAATCCTTGTTATTTGGGAAGCCACATTCCCCCCCCACTGTTGTTTGTTCGGTTTACAATGAACTCTGCTATCTGCTGTGTGACTTTGGATTGGGCAAATTATTCTTTATCTGTAAAATTAATAATAATTATCCTTGGTAGACCACATCTTATGAATTGCCTTGAAATGTTTAAATGCGTATCAAATATTGTTATAATTTATGACTGTTGTGCTGCATTGAAAGCCTAAAATATCATTAGAACTGAGTGACTTCAAGAAGGGCAGAAATTTCTAGTAATGCTGAATGTCAAAAAAAGAAAGTTCAGATAGTAACGTGAGGTATCTGAGCTTTTCAAACATCTTTGTCCTGAGACATTCATTCCTTGGTTCCTTACATATCTTCATTTTGGGATGTTTACTTCCTCCTTTGGATGAGATTTCTGTAATCCTGAGATGCTCTGCTATCCTCCTGATTTTGTTATTAGTCTGATGTTTTGCTGCTAGGCTACTAGCAGTCTGTTTGGAGCCCAAAAGACCCATTTCTCCATCAGATATCTGTATGCTTCTCCTACCTGGAGAAGTCTTGTAATTGAGGACTGGTCTTTCTTCCTGTTCTGTCAGGGAAGGTCCATTCCCAACAATTTGTCAGGTCTCTGTTCCTTCTTCAGGAACTCAAAGTAGTATGCCATAGCCTTTTTCATGGTTCATGCCTCTTATCTTCCTTGGGATAAATGAAGCAAACTTTCAAAACTGAGATTTTCACAAGTCTTTGCCGTTAGAAGAGGCACTGAGCAATCTTCTACCGTAAGATGCTGATGCAACTTAACTACTGGCAGAAATATTGGACCAGATCAAAATTGAGAACTGCAGTTTGTTTATAAACAAAGTTTCTTCCCAGATGGCGCTTTTCTAGATCCCTAGAGTGTTCTGTATAATACTTAAAACTTTAAAGTAGTTAAGCAATCACAAAACCTAAAAGCCAATCTTTTTCAATTGTGAAAGGATCTAACTAACAGCTGATGACCACAGGTGAGAATTTTCTACCAAGGTCTTTTGTTTGGTTAAAGTTCATTTTCTTGTAGCTTTTCATCTCTCAGTTTTTTTAGGAATTTATTTTTCCTTCTGTGGACTGAAGAGAGACCTTAATCTCACAGACATATCTTCCCAAAGATAGAGAAAATAACTGAGAGCTCATGATATTCTTAAATTCTACTGAAGACTTTAATTCTGTTCCCAGAACTACCCAGTGGTTGCAAGGTTAAAGGAGTAATATATTTTGGTTTAGCAGACTTGTCTTAGGAGTCTTTATTCAAAGTTTATCAAAAGCAGCATGAACCATTTCCCATTATTTTTTAGAGCAAGGGTTTTTTTTCTGGCAGATAATGGAATGTAGGTCAAATAGAAGACAACAAAGTTAAGACTGTAGGCAGATGTTAATTTAACTAGTGAGTATGGCAATTTAAAACACAACAGCTTGCCATCTCTTTGATTTCTGTCTTTCTGCTGGGAGTTAACATCTCCTGCAGCAGAACTGGAGGAGATGCAAAACATCCACATTTGTGTAAGCAGTTTGAATGATTGGTATGAACAAACCTGAAGCACATCTAGGCTCATTCATATAAACCATTTTGGTGGCAGAGGTGGGATGTGTTAAGATTCAACTGCTGCAGTAATATTTTTGATGTTTTTGTAGACTTCTGTGATTCTGTGTTACGTTTTGGCTGAGCAGAAGGATGAAGCGTAATTAGATTCATCTTCAGTTTGTCCCACGATGTGGAATATATACCAAAAGCCCATACTAGAAGCAAATTCTGATTTAGGATTCTTTTTGATTAATTCAGTTGTTTTCTTTTTTATTTCAGTAGTCATTCTTCATGCAAGCAGTCTTTATGTTGTCCACTGGATTGTGGGACTGCCTGTTCAACTTGTTATGTGTCTATGAGAACACATCAGAGCACAAAAAGGAAGGCAGTCCTATTCCATTTGATTTTAGTTGTTAATACTCTTACTGAGATACAGATTACATAGAACTAGTAGCCACGTGGATTCCCTATCTGTTTAAATTGGTCTTTGCTTTATTTATAAATTCTGGCAACAGGCAGAAAGGCAACACTGACATAGAGCATATAGGTAGAAGATAGCATATATAAATAAGCAATTATAAATGTAATATGTATTACAAACTTCATGCGGTCAAAGAATATCACCCTTTCTGTTAGGCAAGGACCAAATTTGTAAAGAAAGAGATCCATGAAACTAAATTCCTATTCATTCTGTTTCTCCCATGACACCTGAAGATCTGCCTGCCCAAAATCTATAATCTACTACTGAATATTTCCTTTACCTATAGCCACAGAAGACACTGTAGCTGGCCAAATACATGGAGAAAATAAACCAGAATGCACTCTTAAGAACGATGACATACCAAATACAAAAGCCTATCCCTGCTATGTCTTTTCAGGAAAATTCCTTTTTGATTCCTGCAAACCCTGCTCCAATAAAACCAGCTGGTGAAACAATAAAACCAGCTGGTGAAAGACTCTACGGAGTATTCAATATCCTCCTTTCAAGATTCATGGCCAAACAGGTGAGAGCAGGAAAGCTATCTCCTTTCCTGAAATGCCTCTCTTACCAGTCTCTTATCCCTGCTTTTACTGAGCCATGCAAGACACGATTGGCCACCAGATGCAGTATTTTCTCACCCATTGTATCATCTTGATGGTGGCTGATTTTGATATTTTCCATGTAGGGACTGCTTTTTCCCATGAACTGGGGGACAAAACTACTGTTATGAACTATGCCTTGGGAAAGAATTCATGATATTATTTTTCCTAGTTGTTATTTGTTAGTTTTAGAAAGCTTTTCAGCAGTTTATTTTTCATTAAAGGGTGCCTGGCTGATCCATCTGTAATTAAAATGTAAAATTGTAGAAATTCTGTGTAAGGCAATACAGTGCTAGATCTACAGTAAGTAGGTATATTAATGTTTTTCATGTATGGCTTTACTTTACCCCCACTCTCAGTTTTGTCTTGTTTATGTAGCATTGTCTGCATATAGCTTTTTTATGTGAAATACTTTGTAGTAGACTATGAGACTTTCAACGGTATATCGGTATAAAAGACTCCATATCAAGATAAAGTGAGTAGATATTAATAATTTTTCAGGCTCATTTTTTTAGCATTTGACTTTTGTCTTCTGAGTTACTGGCTGCTTGTATGTGGAACCAATGCAGCCAAGTCACTTTCCTTTAGACAGCAAAATTCAAGGAACCATAAACCTTATGCCCTCACCTTCTGAAATAATGATATGCTATATTTAAAAAGTGCATGCTATCTTCTTATTCATTACATTTATGGTTTTCTTGGAATAGGAAAGAGGGCAAAATAATTTGTGAAGCACTTTGTGAAATACAAAAAACCACTTTTTTAAATTGTTTAAATTATTTTAGCTTCCTAATAGAAATGGCTTAGAAAGGTGATTTTTTTTTCCTGTAAAAATAGCACTTTTAAGGAAAAACAGATTTACATATAAATGTGATTTTATACATTTTATATATAACAAAGTAACAAGTATAAATGTACTTGGTACTTTGTTATAATTTTCCTCATCACAAAGTCTGGAGAGAAATGCCTGACTGCATTTGTGCAACCAATAGCCTCATGGGTTCAGGTATAGTTGTTTATCACCTAAATTAAATGTTGAGAAAACTCAGTGACCAATCTTTTTCTACTTGAAAGGCTAATAAATAGGATTTTCCTGGGGACTTCCTATACTTATCCTGAAAAATCTACTGTCTATGTGTATGTAGTTACAGATGAGAGGGATTCTACCTTACTTCTTAACTCTTATGACAGCATTAATTTAAAAATAATACCGCATTTTTCTTTACCTTCTACCATCATAACCTTTCTCTGGAATAATGACTGATTACTTAAATAAGGCATATCCTTCCCTAAATATCTGCAGTGTAGCTATTCCTGTCTGTACTTTAAATGTTTCCCAATCTACAAAAGGGAATGCAGAATTGCATTGAAATACTGATAACTACAATTTATGGTGTAACTAAGTATTTACTGTATTACTTTATCTTCTTGTCTTAAAATACTTTGAAATATGTGCTGAAGCCTGAAATATTGTTGAGTAGAGGAATCCTAGATGACTTTAGAAGTGTTAGCCTTCTATAACTCTGTATGCATATTTGAGGCATATTGAAAAATGAGTGATTTAAATGACTGAATAAAAACTCTAATGATGATATTTACTGGGCATATATAAATTGTGATGGAACACTTTGCATTAAAACCAGAGTTTAATTCCTCTAAACATCTGGTGCATAGTCTGAGCTAGTTAGTCATCTTTGGCTCCCTCTGTTGTCAAAGGCAAAGTAAGAGCCTCACTGAGGATGTTTCTTGTTTCTTATAAATGCTGGAAAGCAGTCTGAAATAATTTAATGAGTTAAATTTGATTATTAAAAACAATCATAAACTTACATATACTGACTTAATTATTATCCTCTATTCCGGCATCTCTTTTTGCCTTCCTTATGCTTCCTAAAGTCTAAATGCGATACATTCCAGTCTTTAACTGCATGGTTTGAAAAAATTTGCAAGTGAGACAAAGTAAGATAGTCAATGTTTAGACTCAGTACTTCAAGACACGTCAGTATCTTCTTTTGGGTGAAAAGTAGAGAGAGCTGTTGGTATATCAGACTGTCTTAGAACCGGTGCAATATTTATTCAGCCACTGCATCCTTATTCAGTCACTGCATTTTCAAAATTTGACAGGACAGGGCCACGAGGTAACCTGGTCTAACTTTGAAGCTAGCCCTGCTTTGAGCAGGAGGTTGGACTAAATGGCATCCAGAGGATCCTTCCATCTTCAGTTTTTCCGATTCTGCTCCTCTCTTGTGTTACATGAAGTTTATTTTTTGCTTTACTATATGTTGTAATAAAAATGATGTAAACAAAACATTCTGGAAAATGCAAATAATTACTTTTTTTTAATATGTATGGGCTC
This sequence comes from Mycteria americana, assembly GCF_035582795.1. Taxonomy (NCBI): domain Eukaryota; kingdom Metazoa; phylum Chordata; class Aves; order Ciconiiformes; family Ciconiidae; genus Mycteria; species Mycteria americana. The sequence goes on along the minus strand of NC_134365.1, from coordinate 14,122,747 downwards.
TGCACAGATTAGGGGAAAAAAAAATTGAAGTGCCATTTAAACTTTACAAATGACCTGGAGTTTGTGTGGAAAAAACCTAGCCTATATGACAAAATGGCCTGTTACACTATTTCCTCTACCTAGAAAACTGTTTTCTAATGCGGTCTGATTTGGATAGACTTTGATGTTGACCTTGTGTTGCAAAACAATATTTGAGGGAGAAATCCTAGCTTAGCTGAAAGGGAACAGATTTCATTATTGGTGTTCAGGAATATTTTCACTGTGTTTTCCTAAACTGGACCAAATTTCATTGCTGTAAAAAGTAAGGCCATTTGGTAAGTAGACCTGGTCTAACTTCTATTAGCCTTTAACGATTTTCCTAAATTGAATTGTAAAAGAAAAAGCTTGGAAAGTTTAATTGGAACAATTCTAGTTGGTTTTTAATCTATTTTTTTAATCTAGCAAGCCATTAAATAATTATATTAGTTTATTCGTCAACAGCATTCAGAGTTAAGTCATTCTGGCTCTAAATGACTTAGGACTCATTCCTATTCCAAAGTCAGTGGGGATTTTCTGACTGGCTGATTCCAGTAATGAGTTTTGTGTTCTAAGAAATTGTCTCATCTTGTGGTATTGAAGTGCATACTTCAAACCCTGTAGCAAAAGTGGTGAAGAAAGTAAAAACTGTCCTGTGTATTGTTGGGGAAATCAGATTAAATTGTCAAAGAAGTCCTTAAGACCAGTAAATTCTCTGGCATCAGGACTGGTAGTTTTTAGAGCAGGTTTTTCTGGTTTGGTGGGTTGGTTTTTTTTTTTAGATAGATCCATTGCTACACAGGTTACAAATACTACCTCTATAGGTTTTTAATTGTTGTTCCTTCATTTTTGGGTGCCCCATCTTGACATAGTCAGGACATGATCTTCAGAAGTAATGAGAAGTCATAGAAATTCTCAGAAATTGAGAACAATGTAAACCATTATATTTAGTCACTTAGAAGCCAACTTAGTATACTGCATTTTTCTTCGTTTTATCGTTAGTGTATCACTCTCAGTTCTGATTGATGGCAACGGTGATGCTAAGGACCAGGAGCAGATGCTCCTTGTTTTCCATTTCTGTGTAGACAGTTCTGCACTATTCTAGCACAAGTGCAAGCTCAGTTACAAACTTGCTCTGAGCAATGGACTGAACTTGAGGAGAAAGCTTCAATTCCCTTAGTGCATTATCATGGGCCCAAGCTTTTGTCTAGATAATTTGGAAGTGTCAGGCACAGGCAAGCCAAACAGCAGCAGATATCCCTAACTCACCTCTTCTAAAGGATGAAATGGATTCTGTGGAGACTTATAGCCAGCAATACGGATAGAAATGCAAGAGTCATAGCATGGGTTCAGCATGGTTGCACTTGTTTCCCCCCCCTGCAACGTAGACATAACCCTTGAAAAGGCAATGGGAGATGGTGTTGCCTTCTCCTCAGGCTAAGAAACACTTGAGCTGTGTGGTGAGTGTCCAAACAGTGTGTACTCAATGAGAGTTTTCCTAGAGGATACAGAGCTTTCTATTCAAAGAGGAGTATGTATCCTTTTTCTTCCCTGAATGTTTAAATATTTAAATATTATGCAAAAGAGGTAAGCAAAGTTCTTCAAATAAACAGAAAATTCCAAACCTCACATAGCAGACTGGCCAGAAGAGTCATCTTCCAAGTGGCTAATACTATGCTGAAATCCTGAGTATATATAAACTATAAAATATATGAATCCCTTGATATTTTTCTGTTGTCTCCTATTATAAGGCAAAAGAGTTGTTTGACAAGATGTTTCAGATGTTTGAAATAAACAACATTAATATAAAATGTTGGATTATTCTACATGTTAAAATAACATTAATGTAGTCACAATGTCTTGTTATAATTACAAAACCTACGGCTTAGAATGAAGAGGTGGAAAGTGTTATTATTCCATTCAAGCTTAGAATACATTTTAGTTATTTTGCAATATCTGCTAACATAATTAGAAACACGTGTTAGCTCCATCATTTCCCCAAAATGCAGAGATTCTAGGGACTGCTGAAATTCTTTCCTAGGAAGCCTTCAAAAGTTTCACTTTCATAATGATTATGAGTGATGTTAATCAGTATTTTCTTTGTGGTGGCTATATTTATCTTCCATGCTTTTCTTGATGCTTTTTATCAGAAGAGTGTGAGGAGTTAGACCAACATTCAGATTGCATCATCTTTTTAAGTTTAAAATTTGGCTTAGTTTTATTCATTTCTGAAGAGTCCCAAAAGAAGCTTAAAAAGCCTTGAAATTCAAAAGTTCTTATTTATATCGCATTTGAGTTACAGAAAACTTGTTTTGAAATTTCACAGGAGTCCCTTGGTGTATTGCTTTGAGCTGACTGTCAGAAAGGATTGAATATAGTCTGTTAAAATAGAGAATGTAAAAGCCTACCGCACTTAGTGCAGGGATGAGGAGGTGTTGGTGTAGTTACAGCCAGATTTCACCAGTTTTGCTCACTTGGAAGAGTATCTTATTTGTCAGGTGGGTCCTCTCCCTTCTGTGGTTTTAATTCCCATTCATATTCTGACGTCTTCTCTTTCTTACCAACACCTCATCTACATCTACCTTCCAGCCTCAGAGAAACTACTGTGGTCCTATGTCCAGGGGCTAGTGGGCCTGCAGTCAAGCTGGAAAGATATACAAGAGCTCCCTCAGATTGTGTGTAATCTCAGATTGTGCTCACTTTTTCTTGGAATTTTCTTCAAGAGATTTTTAAAACAGCTTCTGATGGGGAGCTGTTGGTAGCAAGGAAATATGAACTTATTACTGGTATGGGTATAGAGCAAAGTTATGCAAGTGTACAGAACACCTATGTGAGCGTAAGTATTCTTCTGGTTTTGTCATGGATTCCTATATTTAAAAGGTTCCTGCCCAGAGCCAGAAAATCCACCTTTTCCTGCTAGAAAAATATGAAGGATATGCCCTTCCCTTTCCCCTTTTCAGCAAAATCTTCCTCCACAGTCTTTATCGTAGGACAGGATTATCCAGTACTTTATTTCATGGGACTTTTCACTCATTGAAGGAAACAAATTTGTTTTGGAATTTGAGTTTGGGTTTGGTTTTGTTTCGTTATGTTTTGTTTTTCTGGTAGAACAGCCAAGCTTCAGATAGCGAGGTAACACGAAAAAATGTAACAAAGTTAGAAAATTACACATATGTTAATCAGTTACAGATGAGTGTAAAGTGAAAGAAAGGGTAACTTAATAGGATAAAATAAACATAACAGAAATTTTAAATTAAAACGGAAAGATACAAGTAAATCCAGTAATAAGATACATGCTTCCATACTTTTTATATAATTACACTTATGGGAGTATGGGGAAAAAGAAAGCAAAAAGTTGCCAAGCAACCATCCATTAGCAGCCAAATCTTCATCCAACTTTCCAATAATTCTCCATGTAGATGAGGAAAATTTATTTTAGTTTATCCAGATGATCTATGAATTTTGAGTGTGTTTAAAAATGTATGGTGTCCCAGTTCATTGTATAATGAGAAAGAAAAGCTGACAAAAGCAAAATACAGTTAAGTACAACTGACATGGAAAGGGACTGGAAGACTCAACAGTTTAAGAATATTTACCCGATTTGAGATTGCCTGTATAACAAAATAATCTCAGTTTGTTCCAGGGCATTATGGTTAACACAGGACTGAAAAAAGACATCCTCAGTTGCCATTCACAAGCTCTTTTTTTTCCTCACTACTCCATCTTCTCACTCATTCTTTTCGGTGTAGCAACATAATTAGCTGAACTAAGGAGAACTACCATTTTACTTACCCCAGCAATGTGAGAGCCTTCCAAGCAATAAAATGAACTATGAACTATGGTCTTGGAGGGAAGGAGAGGAGTGAAATGGAACTTCTTTTTTAAACTTGGGATATTAGTCTTGTACACAGCCTTTTTTATAGAAACATGGCTAATACAAATCCAACAGACCAGAAGAAAATTATCACAAACCGTCATTTACAAATGTTATGTTTGTGTGTGCATATGTATCTACATATGTAAATACTGTTGGCTATTTTATCATAGGTTCTTTTATTGGTGTGTTCTTGAATGATGACTTCTTTTGAACTAAGTTGCAAGCTTACTTCCTTAAGGTTGAAATCTGAAAGCTCTAATACTCATTACAGTCACTTCTGCCAAAGTATACTGTTGTTTGAATTAACCCAGAGTTTACTCAAACAAGTGGCTTAAACTTGAGTGTTTTTACCAATAATAAAACAAGTTGGGGGGTGAGGCAACTAGGGAAGGTGCCCTGCTGGACCTGTTGTTTGCAAACAGAGGAGGACTTGTGGGTGACGTGATGGGTGCAGGGTGTCTTGGGCATAGCAATCATGAAATAATAGAGTTTTTGATTCTCAGAGAAGTAAGGAGGAGGGTCAGCAGAGCTGCTACCTTGGACTTCTGGAGGGTAGACTTTGGCCTCTTTAGGGGCCTGGTTGACAGAGTCCCTTAGGAGGCAGTCCTGAAGGGCAAAGGAGTCCAGGAAAGCTGGACATTCTTTAAGAAGGAAATCTTAAAGGTGTAGGAGCAGGCCGTCCCCATGTGCCAAAAGACGAGCCAGAGGGGAAGACCACCAGCCTGGCTGAACAGAGAGCTTTGGCTGGAACTCAGGAAAAAAAGGGCAGTTTATGACCTTTGGAAGAAGGGGCAGGCAACTCAGGAGGACTACAAGGATGTTGTGAGGTTATGCAGGGAGAAAATTAGAAGGGCCAAAGCCCAACTAGAACTTAGTCTGGCTACTGCTGTAAAAGACAATAAAAAACTTTCTATAAATGTATTAGCAACAAAAGGAGGGCTAAGGAGAATCTCCATCCTTTATTGGACGTGGGGAGAAACATAGTAACAAAAGATGAGGAAAAGGCTGAGGTACTTAATGCCTTCTTTGCCTCAGTCTTTAATAGTAAGACCAGTTGTTCTCGGGGTAGCCAGCCCCCTGAGCTGGAAGACAGGGACAGGGACCAGAATGAAGCCCCCATAATCCAAGGGGAAATAGTTAGCAACCTGCTGCACCACTTAGACAGACAGAAGTTTATGGGGCCAGATGGGATCCACCCAAGGGTACTGAGGGAGCTGGCGGAAGTGCTCACCAAGCCACTTTCAATCCTTTACCAGCAGTCCTGGCTAACTGGGGAGGTCCCAGTTGACTGGAGGTTAGCAAATGTTATGCCCATCTACAGGAAGGGCCAGAAGGAGGATCTGGGGAACTACAGGCCTGTCAGCCTGACCTCGGTGCTGGGGAAGGTTACGGAGCAGATCATCTTGAGTGCCATCACACGGCATGTACAGGACAACCAGGTAATCAGGCCCAGTCAGCAGGGGTTTAGGAAAGGCAGGTCCTGCCTGACTAACCTGATCTCCTTCTATGACAAGGTGATCCGCTTAGTGAATGACGGAAAGGCTGTGGATGTTGTCTACCTAGACTTTAGTAAAGCCTTTGACATGGTTTCCCACAGCATTCTCCTGGAGAAACTGGCTGCTTATGGCTTGGACAGGCATATGCTTCGCTGGGTAAAAACTTGGCTAGGTGGCTGGGCCCAAAGAGTGGTGGTGAATGCAGTTAAATCCAGTTGGTGGCCAGTCACAAGTGGTGTTCCCCAGGGCTCAGTACTGGGGCCGCTTCTGTTTAATATCTTTATCAATGATGTGGACAAGAGGATTGAGTGCACCCTCAGTGAGTTTGCAGATGACACCAAGTTGTGCGGGAGTGTTGATCTGCTTGAGGGTAGGAAGGCTCTGCAGAGGGATATGGACAGGCTGGGTCAATAGGCAGAGGCCAACTGTATGAGGTTCAACAAGGCCAAGTGCTGGGTCCTGCACTTGGGTCACAACAACCCCATGCAACGCTACAGGCTTGGGGAAGAGTGGCTGGAAAGCTGACCAGCAGAAAAGGACCTGGGGGTGTTGATCGATAGTCGGCTGAATATGAGCCAGCAGTGTGCCCAGGTGGCCAAGAAAGCCAATGGCATCCTGGCTTGTATCAGAAACAGTGTGGCCAGCAGGACTAGGGAAGTGATTGTCCCCCTGTACTCGGCGCTGGTGAGGCCGCACCTCGAATACTGTGTTCAGTTTTGGGCCCCTCACTACAAGAAGGACATTGAGTTGCTGGAGCAACGAAGCTGGTGAAGGGTCTAGAGCACAAGTCTTATGAAGATTGTCTGAGGGAACTGGGATTGTTTAGTCTGGAGGAAAGGAGGCTCAGGGGAGACCTTATTGCTCTCTACAACTACCTGAAAGGAGGTTGTAGCGAGGCGGCTGTCGGTCTCTTCTCCCAAGTAACTTGCGATAGGACGAGAGGAAATGGCCTCAAGTCGTGCCAGGGGAGGTTTAGATTGGATATTGCAAAAGATTTCTTCACCGAAAGGGTTGTCAACCACTGGAACAGGCTGCCCGGGGACGTGGTGGAGTCACCATCCCTGGAGGTATTTAAGAGACTGTAGATGTGGTGCTTAGGGACATGGTTTTGGACTTGGCAGTGTTGGGTTTGCAGTTGGACTTGATGATCTTAAAGGTCTTTTCCAACCTAAATGATTCTATGATTCTATAAGTTAGGAATATTGCCTATTTCTTACACTGGATTTCCATGTTGCAATTATTAGGAATTAGAGTACTTCAAATTAGCCAGTGGAGGCTTGTGTTACATGTGCACGATGGGCCATTTTGAGGTTTGATTTTGGTTTGAGGGGGGTTTTTTTGAGTAATCTTTGCAAGACCTTTGGCACTAGACTTCATAAGAATCTACTGACCTTTATACAAGACATTAATGCTCTCTGGGAAGCATCTGTCTTCTGAAAGACTGAGGTGTTAGGTACCTTGTGCAAGATATCTCCTTCCATGCGTATTTATAATTTCCCTGCAAAATCAAATTTATGCTGGATGAGCTGAAAAGCATCAGGGAAGTGAGTATTCACCTAATCCATTTCAAGTAGATTTTTTAAATTAACTTGTATTGTGCTGCATTTTAAAATGTGGTTGTGCTAACTACTGTATATGGCTTTTGTAATGGATATTATGAACATAGTATAAATTTTATTTAATAACTGGTAGATATAATAGACACAAACATTTTTACAAAATTAAGATAATCCAATCAGCATCAGATCCCAATTTTAATTATGCAGCTGAGATATTCTGCATTTACTCTACTATTGCAGATCATGTGTCTCAGTTCTTACTGGTCAAACGAAATGGAGTAGGGCCTTTAGAATCTGTCTGTAGGTGCAGGTTAATGAAATAAAGTGTGCGGATACTCAGGTTTTATATGTATCTGTGTATTTAACTTCTGTCAGTAGTCTGTAATTTTTACCATGACACACCTAGGAAAGAACAATACTCTATCTATGCCCATAGCCAATGTCATCTGGCTATACAGAAATAAAAACCTTTGTCTCTAGTGCAATTTAAGAATTAACTTGTTACTTATTCTGTGTTAAAACATGCTTTTTATGATAGTAAAGACAAAGATGAACTTAATTCAAATTAGACAGAATCTCAAAGGAAAATATGACTCATCTATTGTGAACATTCAGAAATAGAGGTAAAAAGGAATATTTACGAATTCCAGTTCCAATTTAGCTTGTGATATTTAAAAAAAGAAATCTAATACTGAACTTGAGTAATAAAGCTGTATGAATGTTTTATATTATGGCATCTGGTTACAAGAATTTTTATATACTTCCTTGTTAAATCTGAGATCCAAATGCAAAAACTTGTAGTTTAGAGAGGCGACTGGCATCCAGAAATTCAATACATGGGTTTAATGTTCCTGGTTCATTTTTTTACTGTTTACATCAGTGTAAGTCTTCTGACTTAGGAATAATTATTATAGTACACTATAGCACTTTATAGGCCCTATTAGAACTATTCCCCATTTCCCTAACTTCAGAATAGAGGAAGTCTGTGAGCCTATGGAAGGAGGACTATTTACACCAAATTAACAGCCAGATAAGAGCATATCAGGACTCAAGCCATTGTCTACAATGTATTTCTTATACTCGTATACTGACTAAGCAGTTCAGAGCCTTACATTTCAGATAAATTAGTCTAATTTATTTTTTACTGTTGATAATTGTATTAGCTATACCAGATATTTTTAAAAAATGGGTAAATAGACCCAGAATGCCCATTAGATCCTATCTACCATTCAGGATAAAATTCATGGTAAGCACAGACACATAAAATCAGTGACATGGTTTCATTTCTGATTCCAACAGTTTCTTCTAAAGCCAAATAGAGGTAAACAAAAAAAGCAAAAGGTGAATTACTGTGTTTTGATTTGGAGGTTGTATGGTAAGGCTTAATGTTTCAGCCATTAGTTAAGGAAATAACACTCACTCTTGCAACTATCCCTATTTAAGTCAGTTTATATAAGTGAAAAATTATCCTCATAAGTAAAGATTTGTTCTGGATTGTTGGCCTTAGATTACAGTTTTCCAAATGCTATTTTGATGGCTAAAGGGAAACTTAGTAGCTAATATTGTTCTCCACCATAAGATGTTTGTCCTTGTAAACAAAAATATGTAAAAGATATGTGAGGAGATGATCTGGAATGGAATGTCAGAGGCAGAAGCATATCTCTACGGATACGGGATAGGCAAGGTCTGTGATTACAAGCCAAGAAGGCCAAATGTGCTTATTTCCATGCTATGGAATAAAGTGTAAAATATTCTGAGGAGAAAGTATCCAGGAAAAATTGTTATAATAATTACTGTTACTGTATAGTAACAGTACAGTACTATAATAATTACTGTTACTGTAATTTGCCATTGAGCTGGAGGATGTCTATGGCCACAAGAGGTGGTTTGCCTCAGGACTGTGAATAGCCTTTTAAGAAGATGGAAGGACAATCAATTTCTTGGCTGTAGTTCCATTCTAGATATTAGTAGGAATGAAAGTCATCCGAGCTAGAAAACTGCTTACTTCTCAGCCCACCTGATGGCAAACAAGACAGACTCTATTCTTTATACTGTCCACTGAGTAGTGGCTCTAAAAGAAGGTGACCCCTACCCATTTTCAGTATCTTTTGCAAAAAGCTGTTACTAATTTTCTGCTGACTGTGCACAACCATGGTTCCACGTCCAGGTGGGTACCTACTGTCATTCCAGTCCAATCCCTAATTTTTGTTATCAATAAGCAGTGTATTCAGGGACTGGAAATCTGCTTTCCTCATCATCACAGAAATGTGTAAGGAATACAATTGCTAGGCATTCAGTGGATTTCTGGGAGCATCCATTGATTCAGCTAACATAGCTTCTGAGGTTCACTTCATTTACACATCACCTGCTATCACATATGTGGGAAAGGCAGCCTTGAAAGCATTATATATCTGTATATCAGGGGCATCATCCCTCATTGGGTTTTATGACCACAAATAATATAATTTTTCTATGGTAGGCTCATGCTTTTCCTCCCTTCTTCCACAACTAGTTCTTCCCCTCAAGCTGTTGCTTCTTTCCTTTCTTTCCCTTCTGCCTTCCCTAGATTCTTGGATAAAACAGTGTGTTGGGTTTTAATAACAAATCCTGGAATCAGGGTAGCCCAGCGCTTACTCTCTGATGGCTCTCCACATAAAGCTGTGGTAATGGGAACTATCTGGTGATGATACTTTTCACAGAAGTCTCACTCCCTTTGACATGCTGGTTATGCTATCCACACAGTCTGTCTTATGTAGTCCTCAAAGCTATGTGTCTTCACATTGTATAGGACAAGCTTCATTGAAATAGAGTTCTTAGCTGTGAACTGAACAGAGAAATTAAGTGTAAAATGTGTAAAAAGCTTATGGATATAAAGGAGAAGACATAGCCTCAAGGACAAGTAAGTTTATTTCTGCAGAAACATTGTCAAACATGGCCTAGATCTGCCGTGAGAAGCTAAGCAGTAAGAAAAACTGGAACTCACAGGTGTAGATCAGAGGAGCATGGAGAAAGGACAATAGTGATGTACCACCCAAATAGGACAACTATACCTACGTATGAGGCTAAGAAATAAATGGGTTGAGATAGGGAAATATTTTCTTTCTCACAGAAGAGGTAATTAGTATTGTGAACTTAAGTGAACAGTGTCTTTGGATCATAGAGGATGCCAAAGTAAATTCTTGAGAGCTGCTTATCTTTAATTTCATGCAAACAAATGAAGGACATCTGCTTTCCTTTTCTCAGGGCTGCAGACAGCAAAGATTGTCTTTGCTACCATGAAATATTTTGCAGTGGATCTTAAAAAAATACATAAACCAAACAGCTATCAACAAAATGTGTACTTCCTTTGACGTATTCACTTGGGTTCTGCTTCTTGACTATGGGACTGGTTCTGGATGGTTTCTCCTGGATATTCAAGAAAGGGGCATCTACAGAATAGCCCACATATGAATCTCTTAAATGGCCCTTAGTTCAGCTTAGAAAAAGGCCTTTCCCTGGAGGCCTTGTCAAACATAAGGGTTGAAGTATGACTTCTGTGCTTTTCTTGGTGCTGTAGTAATTTTGTATCTTATTTCAGGAGATCTGCACAACCACATTTCTTGGCAGGTTCCTGTAAAAGTTGCAGATTTGACTTGCTGCCCCAAAAGGCTAGCTATGGACTTCTATAGAGCCAGATCACCTTACATTTTTTACCTGGATTTAACCTGGTTCTCCTTAGCTGTAACCAAAAGAGGGGAAGAAAAGGTTTTCTAAAGAAATATCCCAGGAGATACTATCATATCGCTGCTGTGATATTTCCCAGTGGCAAAATTTGGGTCCTAGTCCTATTCCCTATTTATATTAAGAAGGACTGGCTCATTGGCCCAAATTACTGCCCTCAAGACACCTGAGGAATCACCTAACAGATGGGTACACTGCATCACACACATACGGGTTTTTTAGTACTGAATATGTGGAGTGGTTTGCTCTTGGTTTTTGCCGAAGGCCTGCACAGGCATGTAAGGCAATGTGGTTTGTGGCCTGGAGGTGACCTAGCTTGAGCCCAGCTCCTCTTTTTTGCAACCATATTGCCTGTTGACACAACACTTAGGCACAAACCAGACTTTAAGCCTCGGTTTCACCTGTTCAGGCCAGCTGGTGTATGCCAAAACTGAACCAGTTAAGCAATGTGGAACAGGTGACTTAGAGTCTGAGTTCAAAGTCAAGACAGAATTATCATGAAATATTGATACAGACAGAAAATCAGAGAAGAAATGGTGGTGTAGGTAGCTCTGTTGTTGTGACAGACACATTCTTCATATTCTTATATTTATGCTTTGAATTATTATGTAAATAAGCATTTTTTCATCTGTGTATTTGATTTGATTGTGTATTTGATTTGATTGTGTATTTGATTTGATTGTGTATTTGATTTGGTATGTTACCAAAGACTGTATAAACTACAAGGCTGCCAATTATAGTTATAAAAAGTTGAATGAAAATATTAGTGCTTAGGAGATTTCATAACTGTCTGTTTCCCTTCCATAGCTATTTTCTGCTGGAAAAATCACAGGCATGAGAGTAGCTGAGCTAAAGGAAAAGTACACCCTGCTGCATAAGACTGTGATAAGGTACAATATTCCTTTTTTGAACTTTGTTTAAGTAGCCAAAGCATTACATATTTACAAATTACATAGAGTAATTTTCTGCTGATGCTGAAGCCTAATTATCATTTAAGGCTTTCTTACAGTGATTGTTCATAAAGAGGAAGCAAGAACACAAGGTTGAAAAACAATATTTAATAGGAAGTTTCAAGGTAATTTGGGATATTTAAATACTTGTTTGAACAACATTTTTGTTTTTAATATAAACATAATTATAATGGCAATGCAGGGAAGGACAAACTGCAAAAGACAATATACAAGTTTAAAATAAAGATATATTTGAAGATCATGTAGCCAGAATTGTAACATATGAAAAGACTGACCTGCTGAGCTAACATCATAGAGAGCAACTGAAGAAGCTGAAGGCTCATTTCTAAGAAGGAAAATGAGACTCTGTCACGTCTAAATAGGTGTGAATTTTACCCTCAGAGAATATTGACAGTCACATTAGACAGGACTGCTAATAAATTTAGAAGGTTAGAACCTTAAGCTTCAAAGTATAAATGAAACTCAGAAGTTAGGTATGGTAGTTGTAAGTCTGCCCTGCTCCGGTACTTGCTGGAGGAGAGAGAAGAGAAGAGATCATGCTCATAGCCCAATGCCAGGTTTGAGCAGGGCATGTGGGAGTGGAAGGAAAAGAAAATGGAGGGACGAAGTGGGATGAGATAGTACAGTTGTACTAGGTAAACAATGTGTCACAGAACAGAGCAGTCCTATTGCAAATATTACAATCCTGCGTTAGTATTTGTGACTAATAATTTTGATATTACTTATGGTATACCCATAATTATCAGTAAAATCAGCGTCATGATACTCCTGTTATATTTCTGTAATACTTAGCATAATATCCACCATATTAACAATATTTTAACCCAATTTGCCTGACAGTCCACATCAAAACCTTTATGGCAATTCTGCTTATAAGAGAACCGTGGCTGTTCTGTCACTGAAGTTAAGGATTGTAAAACTAATTCAAGTCATACCTGCTTACTTGGGTTATGCTGGGATTTGGTGTGCCTCCTGGCAATCTGAATAGCAGTAAGTGCTAAGTAATGTAAAGTAATTTGAAAAGGGGTTCCCAAAATCCTGAAAACACAGTTTTTCTTGAGGTTAGCTGAGTCTTCTAGTTTCATCTTACTAAAATGGAGAGTTAGAATATGGCCCTGACTCTGTAAAAAGTCATCTGACTTTATTCAGATTACTGCATAGCAAATACTTTGGGGAAGGAAAATTAAAAACAGTACTCCTAAACCAGTTCAACTCCCTAGAAAATGCAAGAAGCATTTTCTTAATGCTCAGAACTCAACATATTATGTGGGTTTCGGATTAGTTGATTGAGAAGGCTTCTGCCATACCAATGTTCACTGAGCTGAACTAGAAATCCAGTAGCTGCTGAACTTGATTGACTTTTAGCCAGTGTTAGTTTGAAACCAGTCTTTGGCTGGAAAAAATACAAGCCTATTACTACATATTTTATGTATTTATGTATCATTCTTTTATATAGAACATTCTTGTATATAAAGACAATTCCTTTGTATGTATAATAAGTGGAATATGGCCTGAGCAAAACCAGGACTCAGCTATCTTTTGTGTCACACATAAAACTACCATAAACACCATGCACCAAAAGCATGAAAATGTCAGATGGTAGATTACATCTCTCATTCTTTCCATGGTTCTCACAGGAGTACAAAATTGCCATACTTCTGTAAGAAAGTCGATCGGAAAGGATCACGTCACATTCTTTACTTAGATGTAGTCATGTGTGAAAGCAAATGCCAATGCGTGAATGAGTACCAATTCCCACAAATTTCTCTTATTGCTAAAAGAAAGCAAGGGAAATCAATTACCAAAAATTGATCATGATCTCCAGTATATTTTAAGGACTTTTCAGACATCAAAAGTGGGATTCACTTGTCCATATGTTTACATCAGTGGACATGCACATCTGAACTAGGGAGCTAGAGTCCCTTAACAGTCAATAGAAAGAAATAGGGACCAGCCACTTCCTCCTTATACGGACATCTGCAAGTGTCTGGTTTTCTCCGTTGGCTATAAAGAGAGTCCTGATGATAGGTTCAGTATGTGTGCATACTCTTTTCCTGCAACGAACTATTCACAGAATCAATACCGCTTTTTAATTTTTAGTTCTTCATCCTTACATGTGCAGTACAGCTCTGTGGATCAAAACCTTATTTTTTCACTTATTGCAGTTGAATTTAATCTTTTTCCTAACTAATCCCCATCTGTCCCAGTGCTGTTACAATGCCATGTGGAAACAAATGATGCTGGATGAGGTCCTCAAGCTGTGTGTGTTCTTCTTTCCTTTAGTCGCATACAAAAATCTCAAGGAGAAAGTCTTATGCATCTTAAGCAGTGTAGATCCCTGTGACAGCTACACTAAATGATTGCAACTGATCTCTCTGATATACAACACAAATTTGTCTAATATGATGAATACAACTAGTCTGCATGCAGATAATTTCCAAGGCTGTTGCTAGAGTACACAGAGTTATAAGTTTATAGTGTGGTCCTTGTTTTAGTGGTAAATAGTCCTTTATTTCTTGGTTTCAGTTTTGCACAGTTTGGCATTCTGGAAAGCTGAGATGTCACCTGGCAGATAATATCTCTGATACATTTCCTCAAAGTGTTATGTGCTTTTAAATTTATGTTTGCTGCACAGCTGAAATTCTGGGAACAGTCTGTCATCCTGTTCTGGTGCTGCCTCACCCATCCACTTTGCAGTGAGGCTGCACCTAAAGCTGATGTACCTGAGCTCATATTTGGCCCCTGAAAACCCATTTGGTCACACAATCATGTGGCCGAATTGTAAATTTTTATTTTTATTATCTGAATTTAGGAACCTAATATGAATATTCTGATACACCACGCTGTAAGAAAGTCAGGTAATAATGATAGTTCATTGACGGTTTGGGAATCTCATCTTCTTAAGCCTATGTTAAATTATTAATCACTTCACAAATTCAAAAGCTGCCACATCAGACTTGGCAAGCCTACTTTTGCTGTCATGTGATTCTAGATGTGTACATTGTGTAGATGTCCAGTTATTCCTTCATTGTCTTCAATTAAACTTAAATCTTCACATGAAAAAATACTGTTGCCAACTATAGTGAGCAAGATCTGGTCTAGATGCAACACTCAGTTCTTGTTTCCATTTTAATCTGTTTATTATCTTGAAAAAATCAATATTAAGAAGTTTGATTTTATGGAAGAACTTATGTTTTTATGTAATTTTATGTAAAATTTATGTTGTATGTAAGAATTATGTTTTAAATGAATGTGCATTACTGCAACCAATTATATTTTCTCCTAAAACAGCATACATTCTGTTGGACTCAAAGAAGATCTAAATATTGTATAGGATCTTGTGTCGATAAGTCAATTTATTTTTTCCTTTAAAAGTAACTGTGTAAATTCATCATACATGAAGTTATTTGTTCGTGATAAAGGCATACTCTCGTTTCCTGTTGAACTCTGTGGTTTTCTTATTTTCTAGTTTAAAAAAGGAAGTGGTTATCTAAGTAGAAATGTTACAGAAAACCAAAACTTTTTCTGCTATGTTATTTCAGCTATGTTTATGCAGTATAGTCAGCTGTATATTTGGTGTTTTTATAGTTACCATCTCAACTCTATTCTTCAGTGTGATGCGTAATTTTGTTTTTGTTGCTAAGCCATAAATGTCATCTTTGAGCTAAAATTTATGTATAGAGTTTCTCAATATGGGAGATTCTAAATACCTTTGTTTAAAAAATATTAAATTGCATTATATTTTTAATTAATAAAAGGCAAGTGATAGAGTTCTTTATTCTTCCACATCATTTGTGACTAATTTTAGTGTACCATTATACAAAAGTTATAATGTAGTAATATTGAGAAGGCATACACAATGATTTCTGTAGCATAAAGAATAGGTTTATATGTTGTGCATTGTATATGAATTTTCATACTGTAGTTCCCTTTAAGACTTTTCCATAATAATCAATGTATTTTACTAACAGCCTTTAAGATCTGTTATTCAGCTATCAACACATAGGTTCCTAAGTATATTATGAATACCAGTCTCCTAACATTGACAGAATATTACAGTTTGTTACAGTTTCTGTGAAGCTAGACTTTGGTGATACAAGTCAGATCAGATAATTGATCATGTCTACAAGCCTTGTAATAAGCTTCCACAGAAGTCCACAAATGTATTTGCAGCTTGTGTATCATTAAATGAGTTACTTCACATACTGGTAACACGACAACAATAGAAACATGCAATTCAGCACTGGGTAGGTGTCCTGGTATTTACTAAGAACTTAAAGGTGTCATATAGCCCATACTGGGCCTTGTCCTGGTGAATACTTCCCTGTTATTGGTCCCCACGATGATTCAGATCTAGCCTTTGGCACTTCTTAGCATAAAATGGATGTCCTGTCTCTTCACTGGTTCTAGGAGGTGCTAGACAAATAAATTAGACTAGCTAACCATCTTTCATCTGGTTAAAATTAGATGGGATGAATCCCACTCCAACTCTAGTTTACTCCAGTTGGCGGCCGGTCACAAGCGGTGTTCCCCAGGGCTCTGTGTTGGGGCCAGTTCTGTTTAATATCTTTATCAATGATCTGGATGAAGGGATCGAGTGCATCCTCAGTAAGTTTGCAGATGACACCAAGTTGTGTGGGAGTGTTGATCTGCTTGAGGGTAGGAAGGCTCTGCAGAGGGACCTGGACAGGCTGGATTGATGGGCTGGGGCCAATTGTATGAGCTTCAATAAGGCCAAGTGCAAGGTCCTGCACTTGGGCCACAGCAACCCCATGCAACGCTACAGGCTTGGGGAAGAGTGGCTGGAAAGCTGCCTGGCAGAGAAGGACCTGGGGGTGTTGGTTGACAGCCGCCTGAATATGAGCCAGCAGTGTGCCCAGGTGGCCAAGAAAGCCAATGGCATCCTGGCTTGTATCAAAAATACTGTGGCCAGCAGGAGTAGGGAAGTGATCGTGCCCCTGTACTTGGCGCTGGTGAGGCCGCACCTCGAATACTGTGTTCAGTTTTGGGCCCCCCACTACAAGAGAGACATTGAGGTACTGGAGCGTGTGCAGAGAAGGGCAACGAAGCTGGTGAAGGGTCTAGAGCACAAGTCTTATGAGGAGCGGCTGAGGGAGCTGGGATTGTTTAGCCTGGAGAAAAGGAGGCTGAGGGGAGACCTTATTGCTCTCTACAGCTACCTGAAAGGAGGTTGTAGAGAGGTGGGGGTCGGTCTCTTCTCCCAGGTAACAAGTGATAGGACAAGAAGAAATGGCCTCAAGTTGCACCAGGGGAGGTATAGACTGGATATTAGGAAATTTTTCTTCACTGAAAGGGTTATCAAGCATTGGAACAGGCTGCCCAGGGAAGTGGTTGAGTCTCCATCCCTGGAGGTATTTAAAAGATGTTTGGATGAGGTGCTTAGGGACATGGTATAGTGGTGGTCTTGGCAGTGTTAGGTTTACGGTTGGACTCAATGATCTTAAAGGTCTTTTCCAACCTATACAATTCTGTGATTCTGTGATTCTAGGTATGCAGAAAAAACCCCTCACATCAGATTCCACTGCTCTCATGGCATTGTAGGATAATTCAGGTTTGAACCAACCGCAGGAGGTTTCTGGTCCAACCTCCTGTTCAAGGCAGGGGCAACTAGGAGGTCAGACCAGATTATTCAGGACTTAATCCCATTTCATTTTGAAAACTTTGAATTAAATATTATAGGTAGGTAAAGAAGTACAAATACAAAGCTTATGCTTCTCATTGCCTAGTTCTAAATTTTTCTATTTAATGTAGTTTACAGGAATCTGAGATCCAGCTGTTGCAGGAAGCCAAACGTCTTAGTGTAGAACTGGAACAACAACAACATGAACTGGAAAGAGCAGAACCGTTCCCTGAAGAATCTTCCAGTGAAGTTTCCCAAATAAGGCAACAACTTCTTAGTTGCCAAAATGAATACAATGCTATTAAAGAAAGAGAGTATGAAATTCAGTTCAAGATGGAATGGTAGGTGATAGTGGTCAAACGCTGCTAATTTTATCATAGCTTATCTAGAAAGATAGTAACTTAGAATCTAATTCAATCTCCTCTCCATCTTACGTGGACGCATTTCTTGATGGCTGTTGTTAAACAAATTGCCACAAACTTTCGCTAGTAACAGCAACATTTTAGTGATGAATAAAATTACCCTGGTGCGAGATTTGTAGATTATTTTAATTTTAGAACATGCTATGGTGTCCTTTTAAATGCTGTTTAAAATTTACTATATTGCATGATTAGTGTTTAGGTAGGCAAAATTAACAGGAACAGTTCTAGTCCAGGACACCTTTAATACAAATTATTAAAGTGTCTCAGAGACCTGGTGACTGGGAATTTGTGGAAACAGTGTAATAAATAGACCCAATGCTATTTTTAACATCAGAAGTACAGTTTATTCAAGTTTTTCTACTCAGGTATTTAAAGGAGGAGAAGTACTTGTATATTCTCATGTCAGAAAAATGAGAAATTTGCTGTGAAAGAAGTTTCATGCTGTGAAATACTTCCCATTTCTATAAAAGGAAAAAACTCTAGAATAAGATTGATATTGTATATATTTTAATTATCTGCATATATGAGTGTGTTGTACTTGAAGCTTTTATAGTAAAATTACAAACAGTACTATTGCATTTTTAAAAATATGTACCTATGGAAATTAACTCATATTTTCATTTTGTGGGGTGATTGCTATTTTTACCCATCTTCAGTCCAGCTGTTGTGTAGTTGGTTTATATAAATCCAAATAAATAATGTCAGCAGCTCAGTAGTTAAAGCTATTTTTCTGCAAGGAGAGCAGGGGCACTGTACAAACTTCATAGAGCAGATTTTTCTGGCAGTTCTTTCTTGATTTTTTTTTTTTAGAGCCAAATGTTTGCTCTAAGAGAAAGAAATTTGAGAAAGAAGCAAATTGGGAGTGGGAGAAGTAAAGAAACATGGAAAGCATCTGGAAAAAATTATTTGCTATGAGATAACGAAGCAACATGAAGTTTCCTGAAATAATTATTAAATACAGAATTAAATACAGAACATATTGCCATTTCCAAGGAGTCCAGAAATAAGCTCTTCAAAATATCATGCTTTTTATCCATTTGTCCTTATGTCTTATAAACATTTTTCACTGATTTTGCATCACTTTTCCAAAAAATGATGGGGTTTTATATGTTTAGGGGATATTTGCTCATACTCTATTTTCTACCTCTGGTCAAAAGGAGATTTCTGTCCTACACAAAATGCAGTTTAGGTATTGTTTCAATTACCCTTGCACATTCACTGCATTAATTCTTAGATATTAATTGAATATCCTATCTTGCAGATTAAAAATAGACTTTTTAGGTCAGTCATACTGTGAAAAATGTTCTTTCACTTTAATAAGAAACTTCCTCTGTTTGGTCTTAGATATTGCATGAGATCAAAACCAGCTGTACAGTCTGACCAGAGGTCCATATGGCGCAGTATCTAACGGCAACCAAAAGTGCAGCCCCCAGCCATTTGTGATGCAGGGATTTCATGAGCCAAATACAGTCCTCTGTATTTAGGAATCCTCAGTTGACCCTGCTTACTTGAACTTCTCCTGTCTCCTCCTCAACTATATAAACTTCTGGCATTGCAACACCCTGGGCAACAAGTTCTACAGATTAACTACACAAGAACTGCCACCTCTTTTCTTTTTTGAACCTGACTCCTGCCAGCTTCATTTCATGCCCTGTAGTTCTTGTATTGGATGAGACAGTGAACATCTGATCCTCTCTTCATTTTCACTGCTGCAGGATGGTTTGATAGATCTCTTTTGTATCCCGCCCGCCACACACACACACTTAATTTGTCAACTTTCTAAACTGAAGAGCTATAGATTATTTAATTGTTCCTTGTTTGGAATCTGTTTCGTGCCTGGTGGTAGCATTGGGTCTTATGCGTGTTGTGGGTGTGGAGTGAGGAGGATGTGCCTTGGTTATGTGTGGATTTGTTTACTGGGAGAAAAGATACTGCTTTCCAGAAATTAGAGGGATTTTAATGTTGGAGTAGTGTAGAATGAACAGGACTGGCAGAATACGTATCTATGTGGGGAATGGATGAGTGAATGTCGTGGGGAAATGAGAATGAGCTATGAAGAAAAACAGATCATGGGTGTGAATACATGTTTGTAAAGAAGGGATGGGGTTTGTGCCTGTGCAAGATAGTGAAAATGAGTGTCCAGAATAGAGCTGTGAGTAGCAGGTGATCTAATAGTAACACTGATGTAAAATGAAGATCTATAAGCCTGATGGTTTTATACAAATAATAAAGCGATGTCTTCTGAAATATCTGTGCATGGGCGGTGTCACAGGCAGAGGGGAAGCTGCGTCGAAGATGTTATAAGTTTGCTGTTAGGTGACTGCTTGGTTTCCTTCGTTTCTCAGAAGGATAGAAACTCATGGTCCAACCTCTCTTGGCCCTTGATCTCTCTGGAGCACAGTTTCTCTTGCTGTCCAACTGTGTTAATACAGTCCCAGCTGTGCTTGGCACTCACAACTAATCTTCTTTAGGGAATTATGACTAATGGCTCTTTAGTCTGAAAACAAACACATTGCTTATTTACCTTCTTACGTATAGCAGGCGGGGAACATGGAGGGGAAAAGCTTTTGAAGGGAATATCTGTCTCTCTTATCTATTGCTTTATCCTTTTCTTAGAAGTCTTGGATCTTGTCTCCTTAGAAAGACTGCTGAGCTGGAAGTGAGAGAAAGCCTCTGCAGATCTTCTGCTTCCCTGTTTCTGTAAGCCTTTCTTTCTCTGAAGCATCTCTCTAGTCTCTGCTGCCTTCACTTCCTGCCTCAATGCACTTTCTCTGATAGCTAAGGGCACTTAGCACCCTTTTTGCACTCAGATTCAAATCTGACAACAGTAAACTTTTTCTCTTGAAGAGTCATGTAGACATACCATAACATTAGCAAAGTTATTTTTTGTCTCAAGGTCCCTTAATATTCTGTGTTCTCTTTTCCATATTTCATTTCCTATTTGCTTGTCTCTGTAAACAATTATTTTTCCAGATCAGATACCTTTTTAACAGCTGAAGGTGATATTTCATCTTCTGTTTTAATTCTTTATTGTTCCAATGAGTATTCAACATTCCAAGAGTAAATTTAAATTGCTTTCAGCACTGTACTATCAGCAGGTTTTCAGAAATTTTGTGACGTTTTTCATAGCTTGAATAGGGAGGTACATGAGGTATTCAGAAGCAGCTCTGATGCACTTCAGCTGTCAGGGAAGTCACGCTGAGGGTGATTGTGTGGGTGTGGTGTACCCCCACTGTCGGCGTGCCCCTCCTCTTCTGGTTTGTATTTCTGTTCCCTTGTACAGTTGTACTGGGTTCGTCGCTACTGTGTCTGCCCGTGTGCTCAGCACAGGAGGGGAACAACAGTTGGAAGGATTTTACTGAGGTTATAACATTTGGGTCACTGCCCCACAGTCAGAGCTGACTCCAGGAGTGTTCTTCCTCTCAAAAACTATTAGGCAGGTGTAATAAAGTAAGAGGAAAAACAGTGATGCCAGTTCAGTTCTGGTACAATTGCATTCAGAGCCATGAAGTTTCTTCATATAACTGGGACTGAACATGCCTCAGTAAATAAGAATATAGATGAAAAATCAGATTAGCACAAGAACAAGGAAAGGATTGATGTGATCAGCAAGGATTTGTTCTAGCTTGAGGAAACGTTTCATTTTAATGTCCATGTGAGGCTTAGAGTCCTGGTTTTGGAGACAAAATAAAGAAGAGCTGCTTTTCTTTATCAGGGAATAGTATCAACAATAGTTTATTATTGAGAAATAATGAATTTATCATCAACATTAATTTATCATCTAAACTATATATTTAAAAGTAAGCAATTGATTTGAAATGAAATTATCTATCACAAGAGTTTGTGAGGTTAAAGTTGCCTGATTCTTGAAAACAATTTTCTTTTAAAGCCTAGGTCCAGTCTACAGCCCTCACAGTCATTTGTGCAGGTAGCAAAATGGCTGTTCACTGAAGCACCACATGCTATTGCATGCCAGTCAGGATTGCAAAACTGAGTTTGTCCTTGTAGAAGCATTGCAAGTATGGAAAATTATTTCAATGCTTCTAATTATTTCAGGATTAGTCACTCAATAATTAAAAAGTGAAAAGTTAAGCTTTTGCCCATAGTTCTTCTAGTAAAAAATTACAAGTCATAAGTAAAATAAATTGAGTTGCAGTTGAAGTTGTTATCAGCTAGTCTTGTGACTGCATTCTCCAGTACATACAAAATAAGCACAGCAGAGCCTTACAGGAATCTCATGCTGGCAGCTTGTCAGCTCTGATATCTTCTACTTGTGGTCACTAGATTTTAGTTGTGAGGTGCTGAACATCTTCTATGCATTCCTCAGCAGTCCCAGCTATGTGTCAGAGTAGCTGAAGGAGTTTGCTTTCTTGCATGATAGGATTCGTCATGATAACAACGTTCTGACTATTTTGTGAGCTGAGGAACTGAAATGGACCTCTGTTGACAACTACCACTACATTTCTTAATCTCGCTGACTTAATTTTTTTATTTCTGTATCAGTTTGCAGCTGTAGACATCTCTCAGGGAAAAGTCTGGAATGTATTTTCATTAATGGTCCAATTTTCCAAGTGCTTTTTTTTTTTAACTCATTACATCTGCATCCATGATAGCTTTTCATGTACAGGACTGCTATTAAGCTTCATGTAAATAAACAAAGCAACATGAGAAACATTTGCAAACATTAATGCTTAAACTTAAGAGTTTCATCTTCTTTTCATTATGTATGTTGTTATAGGTATAATAACGATAATAATAAAAACCACATGAAAATACACGCATCAAAGAAGGACTATAAAACAATGAGAATTATAAGTGCATAATGCCAGTTGCAGCTATTCTGTTTGTTGTTGTGATTGATGTCTAAGTATTTTATAGGCAGTCATGAAGCTGTTGTCCATATATCACAGATTGCAAGATTGAAATGCTAAATGGAAAGACCAGATTTTCTCTGCTTACCTTACATTAAGCTTCTGTGTCCATATAGCTATTAAATCAGAGACTGAACTTAAAATCTTTGAAGAATCTTGTTTGATATCTTAACCTGAGTTAATCATCCTGGTCTCCCTTTACAGTCAATGTAGAGAAATATGTTCTCTTCAACCGGTAATTTCTCTCTTCCTAAAATAGGTACCTGGGATGTCAGATGACCTGCCTTGTGGTGGTTCCTGTTTTTATCCCTGACAGTAAGGAAGCCTGGGGATGTTAGCATAGGGATACCTGTCTAACTTTTGGATATGGGCAGCTGGACCAAACTCATTGCTCAAAAGGGAGAGATTTAACTTCTTTCTTTTACCCCCTTTTTCTTTTCACACCTTTGTTTTTTGTGTCGAAGTTGTTGGTCTGCCAGCTCCTAAGATAACTTAACTTGGTGCTTGCCGTTCAGTGTTGCCTTTGTTTATGTCACAGAAAATGAGGTGTTCAAATCATTTTACAAGTCTTTGTTGTGAAACTGGAATGGCTCCACAGGAATCTGTCCTCATGAGTGAGGAATGTGACAAAAGAAAAACAAGGTCAACTTTGCTCTCCCTCCTGATTTTGGGGATTGCTCTTTTGATCATCTGGCGTGATATTAAAGAGGACACAGCAAGGACTGATGATGAGCAATGGTGTACCTCTTTAATGTTTGCACAGGACTTATTTAATCTGTTTTTGTGGCAGTCAAACTGTTATGGGTATTTGTGCAGTGGACATTCATTATAATTAGTGTGATTATGTCAGTCCCAAGGAGTCCAACTAGGAATCCTGCCAAAATGTGTTGGGAATATGAATTGTCCTTATTAATTTATTTATACATTTAGACAACCTGTTGGTAAGTAAAAATATTTTGTTTGACCCATGTGTCATTCCAACACAAGATATTAGGACTCAGTTGTAGCTTATGGGCACAGTACACAGGAGCAGACCAAAGCTGCTAGCACAGAATCAAAGTAGCTCAGTTTTCAATGCAGTTTGATCCCTGTGCTCTTCCTCATTGACTTTAAACAGTGGAACATAAAAGGAGTAGTTCCTGAGCCCCATTGCGGCAAAGAAGAAATCACCTTACGGTGTTTCCTTCTGCTCAGATGTACTTATACTCTACACCTGCAAAATACTCCTGTGTCTGTCTTCACTCCTCTGTGCAATTTCTTAAGTTATAATATTTTGCAATAGAACTTTTTTTTTATAATTAGTTTTACCAGTTTTTGAGGAAGACTGATCAGCTTTTTTCTTTGAAGGATTTTTTGTACTCTCATTCACTTTGTGGGTGGCATTCAGTCAGTCAGTCTGGCATTCAAATTGGTTTTTAGACTTACCAGTCCCCATAGAGGCATACTTGTAGTCTGCCCATACAAATACACATATATGCTGTAAATCAACAACATCTACTCTGTGCCTTTATTTTCTCTCTGTTGATCATCTGAGCCAGAGCTTGTTCTTCATGATTTTTTTTTTTTTGGATTGCAACACCACACACCCAGTTCTTTTTTTTTGACTGTTTTCTTTCCTTGACTGGAAAGATGTCATCTGAGGCTTCCAGGTATAAGTTTTGCTCCTTTTGTTGGAGGACCAAAACATAAGAAACAGTGTATTGGAGGGGGAGGAACCTTAAATCAGCACTGATAAAGAATGGAGCACAAGATCCTAGGGAGGATCCTCCATGAGGCTGGCTGCTAGGAAACAGATGTCTCTCCCCATGACCACCACCTTCTGAAGCCTGAACCACCACCATGCAAAGTCTTAATATCCTGCTGAAAGGTTTCCAAAGAAAAAAGAAATACCAATCAGCGGCCTCTCTCCTGTATCAACCACATTCGGAGGCAACTGTAATAGCTGCTTTGGGTAGGTGGGCCTGCCCCAGGACTGCCTTGCTATAGTTTATAGCTCTAAGTGACACAGCTATTTCATGAAAGCCTGTCCCCTTCTGCTAATACTCCCCTTATTTAAAGAGTTATTTATTCTAACAGACTGCCCTGAGTCTCAAGGAAGCCTGACCAGCACATCCTCCAGCTGGAGTTACAAACACAAATTTGAGTGCTGAAGTTGATTTTTTTGCTATATCTGGGACAGAGGATTTGGCTGTTCCACCTATTCCCCAGCTGCAGTCTTTACTCCTTTATAGCCTGAGACTCAGAAATGTCATCATAGGTACTAATGACATTGCAAGAACCGGCCTCCTTGTTCCCAATCAATAGCACAAGGACTTAATTAAGTTCAGTTTGGTTGTGATGGTATGCAGATTGCTGTAGCCCATTTACCTCCGATAGGTGCAGAATTGTTCTGTGCATGCACTGGGAATGTATTGACATATTTCTTCACTAGGGCTAATTTTTAATATTTGGCAGTATTTACCTATCCACCACCAAGAAGCTCCCTATTGTAAATCTAACAAGCTTGTTGGTTCAGCTTCACTTTTGTGGTCACTCCTTCATCTTTCTCAGGGCAACATTACTAAAAATACACCCAGAAGATCTAAGAGCTTTCCTATTTTTTCCTTTCCTCCTTCTTCCCTCCTTTGGCGTCTGTCTCTGTTATTGCCCGAGATTAAATTGCATCATAGTTTTGGATATAGGTTAAGATCACATGGCTATTCAATTTAGTTTTCTACTGTACCCCATTGACTTAGTCTACATCCCCTGTCACTTTTCAGGACTTTTTTTCACAGGACCCTGTTCAGATTTGAGGAGCTTCACTTGCAGTTGTTTACAGCGTGAATGTGTGCGTGAGCGATCACTCAAAGGAAGAAGAAAGTTTCTCACAGCAACTGCACTTTCTTTGATGTGTGGTGTCTCTGTGGATACTTATAACCCACCTCCTCTTTCCTTTTGCCTCAGTTCTATGTTAAAATTTTGTTTTCTGAAGTTGGGCAGAACTGTGCGTGTAGGGTCTCTCTGACCTTTTGTATCTGTTAGTATAAAGACAAGGGTGAATGGAGCATAAATGCATCCCTGCAGGAGGTGGTAAGACTAAGAAGAATCATGTTCAAAGTTTAGATGTGTGCACTGTAGAAAAAACCTGCATATGTATGACCTGTCTTTCAGGACTGCCAGTTACCAGTCAGCAACCTTCCTTTAAATCTGGACATGTTTCAGTTGTCCTGATGATAGTTCACCATACATTTTAGTCTAACACAAGATAGGCTTCCATACTTTTTTCCCATTTACTATGTTATAGTAATATTTATTATATTACTAATATATTTAGCCTTTGTTTTGATTTTCCCGTAGTCTGCAAGAAGAAAAAAGGCTTCTGGAAAATGCATATGAAAGAATTCCAAAACAAAGGGTAAGTATGAAACGTGAGAAAAGCCATGTTTTATGTTCTGTCAGCTAACAAATGAAAACATCAATGAAAATGTTTTCACAGTGTGTAGCTCTAGAGTTTATTTAAAATCTGGAATACATAGAAAAATCAAGAGGTAGATTTTATTGGAGAGGCTATATTATATCATTCAGGTTTGATAACTCTAGGGCAAGCAATGAATAACTGATTCAGAAAGATCTGGATTTTCTTGAGTTTACTCAAGAAAGTTTTTTACTGCAAATGGATACTGCATGTAAAGATAGCTGCAGGTTTTTGGTTCTAGGATGTGAGTATAGAAAATACATTTGCAGTCATAACTCCTGTTGAATATATGTGGTTTTGTTGGAAATAAAATTCTGCTGGTTATTGATAGAAGAAACACACTGGTAAAAAATTATATTTCATACCTTGTTGTAAAAAATGTTATCATCATTCAATGTTAATGGTGCTGTAATATCACAAGCTTGCAAAATGTAAAAGAGAAAATAAAATTAATCTGATCTTTTACTTCATTTTTAAAGGAAGCAGATAAGAAAATGAAAAAGTTGAAAGAAAATTGTGATGAGCTCTGCAAAGAAGTAATCCAAAGGAAAGCAGAAATTAATGCAATAAAGGAAGATGTTTCATCCAAGCAAAAGCTCATGTTAATAGATAAGAAGGAAATGGAAAAACTTCTGGAGAAGCAGGCTAATTTGAAAGTAACACAAAATTAATTGTGTGTATGTATATCTCTGTGTGTGTGTGCATGTATGTGTATATGGGTACCTGCTTTGTCCAAGGAAATGGTGAATCTTCTGGATGTTGTTTGTCATTCCAAATTCATTAGATGGCATTACATTATATAGTACATCATTTTTCAATACGCATGAAACATGCTACTATGCCATATCCATTATGACTCCTTTAGGAAATAATAATAGTCATGGGTTTGGTTAAAAAATGGTTTCTATAATGATGTGTTTGCTATGTTGTGTTATTGTAGGCTGCTCTAACATATGCTCAGACCCAAGTTAATACAGATTTATGCTGAGAACTAAAAAACATACACAAGTCTTTGCTGCTTTACTTTCCTGGTATAGATAACATAATCAGATGTATTAATAATATTCAAGCATAATTTTTATCTTGCAGACATAAT
The DNA here is from genome assembly GCF_035582795.1 of Mycteria americana. Lineage (NCBI taxonomy): Eukaryota > Metazoa > Chordata > Aves > Ciconiiformes > Ciconiidae > Mycteria > Mycteria americana. The sequence continues at coordinate 14,095,625 of NC_134365.1, read as the reverse complement.
GAAGTGGTAAATATCAATGTCTAGTTTCAAAAGTAGCAGCTACAGTTCCCTGGGACAAGCTCAAATAATTCAAAAATATGTTTCCTGCCCATTTTCACAGCTGTTCTAGGTGAATATTACTTCTATGAAATCTCACCAGATTTTGAGGCTATTAATCTAACCTTTCTGTTTTGTCACTAGGATGAGCTAGTTAAGATCCTTGGTGTTCCAGCACAACTTGGAAAAGAAACTGAGAAGATGAATTGGAAAAAAATGTATGCTTTTAATAAATAATTATTTTTAATAGATATATGTATAACTTATTTTCAGCCATTTGTTACAGAGACAGTTGAGTATAGTTGTTGATTAAAATTGGGATTAACATTTTAAAAAGCATCTATAATCCACTTAAAATCCATGCACTGTACTGAAAAATATAGTCTATGCAGTGAAACGTAAATTTAAGTCGACACTGCACTTAGCTTGGTCAAAAATAGCTTAACCATCTTACTGTGCTGCATTACTATACATCAGATCTACTTAGTAGGTTTTTAATGGAAAATATGTTACTGTTTAATCTAGTGATTAGGCTTATTTACAGTTTCTAGTCCTCAGTGACTGCGTATTACCTTATCTCTATTGGCCTCAGTGAAACTGGCAGCTTTCACAGCTGACAGTCTGGCCTGAGCTAAATAATCATTCTCCCTTGATACTTCTGTACCCGTTTTTTAGTCAGAGGTGCTTTGCTGTAAGCTCCTGATGTGAATCCTGGTCTCTAATATTTCAACTGGGAAAATGCAAGCCAGTCACCAGCCTTTTCTTTCTCCATTTTGCATAGTTGGGTTTTTTCCTCCGCTAAAGCATGACGTCCTGCTTTCTGTATGTGTAAAATCTAATTAGCGCTGTGCAGTTTCAGCCAGGTCACTCACAGATCCAAGTGCCTTCCAGATGAACGATGGCTTTTGTACCCTATCCAGGCACAAGGTTACACTGAAGTTTCTATGTCTCCTGCTTGCAGTCCCTATTTGTAATATACAATTTGTTTGACTACGTGAAATTTCTCAGTTTTAAAACTTTTATAATGGGTGTTTTCTACATTTTCCTCACTACTTTGCTTAATGCAACTCTGCTATCATAAATGTAAGTTTTTCCAATAGTGTTACAGAGAAGCAATTTTAAAAAGCTAGTACATTGTGTAGGTTGTTATTAATGAAGCATTTAAATGAGTCTTTCTACTTGTGTTGCATCACAGAATGAACTGACTAGACTTTGCAGCCTTGGAAATATTTAGAAATGTCACACCCACATACCAAGTAATTTTGACAGAAATCAGTTTACTAGAAATCTTTTTCATACTGTCATGGTGCTAAGCTCTCTGTTAGTCCCATGGCCATCTTCAATTTTATGTTGAACTGTATTGGCATTTGCAGATTTTCACTGTATGCAGTTTGCTTTCAAACATATGAGGTAGATAGTTATGGTGTTGAAATGATTGTGTCCATGAAAACTGGCAACTTACATTTTGCCATTTAAATATGCGTATAGAAATTCAAATCCCTACTGTTTTGTTAAAATATATTCACAGCGATGCAGAGAAGAAGAAAGAAGCCCTTAATGACCAAATAGAAGAGTTGCATGGTACCCTGAAAGCCATTGAAAAAAGGACTGAAGAGATTTCGCAAGAAAGAGAAGATGTAATGAAGGAATTAGATGGGAAACAAATTTGCTAGAAAGCAAAGAACGAGAATGCATCACTTTGACAAAATTACTAGAAATCAGCAGAGAGAAGGAATTAGCGGTCCTATCAGACAGGTTAGAGTAATAGACATAAGCCATGTCATATGAGTGAACAATTCTCTGTTCTCAAAGATCTATTTCTTTTTTCTGCTGTATTGCTTATGTTTTCAAGTTTTATGCTGCAACCAGTGTGAACAAGAAATTATCAGACTTGTTTTTTACTTCAGAAATGTTTATAGAAACTACTGGAATCTAGGATCTGGCTTGAAGAAGAACATGAAAAAGCATAAGCATAAGCATAAAATCCTGGGAGAGTGAAACTGGATTTTGCTCTGAAAGGGAAATCTTTTAGAGGGTTTCCCTCTCCAATGAAAATATATTTTTTTCTGTGTAACCCGCAGAAAGTAAATTGAGGAAGAAAAAAAATTGTCAGTATTTTCATTTTCAAGTGAGAATTATAGATTTCTGCACCCACATACTCCTGAATTTCAGTGGGGACTGGTTACTCATCTCCTTAATATTCCCTTGAATTATGAGTTTATATATACTTGGTAAAGTAAAATAAACTGTTAGGTTGATTGCAAGCTTCAAATGATTCCTTTTTTGCAGAGGGAAATGTATAGTTGTAATTGTGGCCATATGCTCAGTGACAATGCTTTTGCCTTTGAAGTTTTGTATTAAAGGATAGTGGCACTTTAAATTGAAATGTTTACGTGAAGTGAACATGTAAATATTCCCTCATACTAAAAAATGTGGTTTCTTCTTCTTATAAGTAATAGTTTCTCTGGAATTTTTAGCATATTTAGAACAGACTGTGAGACCTCATTGACATACTTAGGAATATTATCACTGATTAAAGTTATAAAAATGCTACCTTTTTAGGTAGTTTGTGTCAGTAGTTTATGAGTTTATCTTGCTGCTCAGCCATAATGATGACTCAAAACCCATTAAAAAGATCATGCCTGTTTGCATACATGTCTTGGTCAAGTTACCTGTTTCTAAAATTCTGTGTCTATCTATACAGAGAAGCTCTGGAAGATAATTTAAATAAATGTGTCTTGGAGAAAAAAAAGCAACATGATATTCTCATTCACAAGCAAACACAGAAAGACAGAGAACTGAGAAATTTAAAAAAGATGGAGTTACAACGGAATATGATTTATGATTCGTTGGAACGAGATAAGTCACAGCATAACAGACTCAAATTAGAGGTCTGTATGAATACATTGATCATAAGGATTCTAAATTCTCTTGTAAGAAATCTGTCTATGAAATCTTTTGACTCGTCCTAAAAGGGGGAAGGGGAGAAAAGCATCAACAACACTACAACTAACAAAGAAACCTCTAGGTGCTCTGGCTGTAATAAAAATACTGCATCAAGATATATTTGGGCTATTCTTAAGAAATGGATTTTAGGGTGGGAGCATCCTATCAAGGAGAACTGGGAGATTATTTTGACACTGTGGCGTCATGTCTTCCTTTAAAGCGCTGTGGGATTATGATCATTTTGTGACTGAAATAAGATAGCGACTTCCGCAGTGGCGTGAAAGAAATTTGTAGCAGACAAATAGAGCCAAGTACTGCCTGACTCCCAGATGATGAAAAGATACATCTTAGAATTTGAAGGTTGTTTGTATGTTATGTAAACAATTTATAATGTATTTAACATTATTCCAAGGGACAGGAAGCTAGCACTATATAAAGTTTGGTATGAAATGATATGACACAATTCCCTATGTTCTCTCCTTTTCCACTCAAATTTCACCTTCCTTATTTCCTCCCTGCATTAGTATTTCACCCATTCCTCTTTTCGTACTGATTTACTCCTTTCTGTTTTATTTGTGCCTTCTACCATGCTGATTTTAAAGGGCAGTGTCATTCTGCTTGTCTATTCAAAACATTTCCTTTCTTTTCTCCTTCCAACTATTTCTTAACAATTTACTTTGTCTATAACTTTTTGGTATTCTTTTCATCACTGGTTCTTCCATTCTCTCTTTCATAAGCTTTTCTCCTATACTAGCTCCTTGCTTAGTCTAAATTGTAAGTCAGTCTTATAAAATTAATCTTGCTTAGTCAGGTGAATATTTTTTCACAGGAGAATATCCATTATCTGAGTTAAAAGCATAAGGACTTGATGTTTCCTACCTAGATACACAGTGTCATTGACATTTTTCTTGGTCCTTCTAAGCAATTCAGGGCAGGAAAAAAGTCTTATTTACAGTACTGTAAAGTTTTTAAAAATAACTGCATGATATCAAACCCACACATACTTACCTTTACTATTTAAACAGCTGTAAACATTACTTAATGATATTTAATATTATCAGGTAATAGAATTTTTTTTTGTCTCCCCTGAAATTCGTCCTGAATTCACATGTGTATTAATTACCGAGTAATATAAGCCCACTTGGGAGGAGAGAGGAAGGCTCTATAACTACACAAAAAAGTTTTAGACTGAATTTTCTGAAATACTGATTAAAGGACTGATTCATATTCGAGACTTTGATCTTAAAGCTCATACTGACTTTCTGTTCAGTACCAACTAAGAGAATCTGGGAAACAGTATTTTTTTCCTGTGTTCCTGTTGAACAAATATTCCTGATGGGAGACTCACAATAGTTCAAAAACATAAAATGCTAAAGTCAAATGCCATAACTCACTGACAGCTGTGGTTAGAGTTCACTGTCTTGGGTGAGATCCAAACCCAACCGAACCCAACCCCTTTACACTGTGCGAAGGGGCAAGAGACCTGTAGTGAGACCCATAAAGCTTAAGTTGCACTGCAAAAGATTCCCTCAGTGCTAATGCTAGCTTATCCTGTAGGCTTGTATGTGTCTTGCAAGTAGCATCATCATGACGAGTGGGGGAAAGGGAATGCCAGCAGAGATAGAAGTGAAATTCTACGCAGTATTTTGCTCCAGAAGTTGCAGGATGCTACCCTAACGCAAACAGGCCATGGCAATATAGTTGTTTTAGCCCATCCTCCCATGATCTGTATTTTCTCTGTTTCCTTTCTTGGCTCTTTTAGAACAGCAAATGTGAAATCACTGCTCCTCTGCAGCACGGTCAGTTCCAATGCAGTACTGGAGTATGAAAGACTAGAGTGGCAAGCTTGATTCTGCTTGGCTTTTGCTGTCTTGAGACTATTTTAATTTGGAAGACTTAGGAACACACCTAGGAAAAGTTAAAATATTTTAAGTAGTTAAGTTCCTTTACCTACTTAAAAAGCCAGATTTATATTTATTCTATGTGATTCCAAGTGAAAAAAAAATCATAAGAATTAATTGCTAGTATAAAAATGTGATTGCAGAAGCAGCAGTACATCAGTGTGCTTCCCCAAATTTCTCTTACTTTAAATCACGTGCTAAGTGCAGAATGACTGGTTTGTAGAATAAGGAAATTACAGGAACACTTCCTTCAAATATGTTTTTCTTCTTAGTAAGTTGTGAAAGGTCAGCTGTTGCTAAATGCCGACATTCTGTGTGAAAGAGAACTGGCCGCTCTGGCTGTTGCCAGCCCAGAGCAGAGCTGCTGCTCCTCTCCACGCATGCCTTCTCTTCGGTCAAGCCAACACAGAGACAGCCAAAAGTGCCTAAGTTTAGTCATGTCTTATGTGAACAAAAGTCCTTAATGGATTAAAGATGTTTATATGAGCTTTCTACTTTTAGACTCAAGAACTTGATGGCATCTTTAGAATCCCACCTTGAAAATGTGGAAATGCCTACTTACAGCCACTACAGCCTTTTACACAGCTGAAGTGGCAACTAATATAAGCTCCACAGAAAGGCCGTGTTTCCTTCTTCTACAGGAGTGAAAGCAACTTGCTTAGAATAGGTTTTATTGACCTTTTAGCAAACCTAAGTTAACCAAATCTGTCACAGAGTTGGCAGCTGAAACCAAAGTAACTGAAAGGTTGACCTTTACTGTGCCTCTTGTTTCCCTTTCCCTTAATGCAAGTAAACAACATCTAATTTTATAATATTATCACACAAGTGAAAACCATAAATGCAAAACATCTCATTATCTATACTGAGGTATAGTGTTTTGAACTCTAACATCTGCTTGAGATCTGAGAAAGATACCATGGGGTTGCGTGTATTATCTTTGAATAGCTTCCAGATGTGCTGTTCAGTGTCATTTTTTCCTCACCTGTATGAATTACAGATTTACAATTACAGACGGGCAACATATGCCTGCATAGTTAGCCTGCTGTATTTATTTCTTACTTACAACTGTAAAGAATTTTTTAAGTGAAGGCCAATACAACCTTTTGCCTTATGAGTTATATCATGCAAGTAGTTGTAGTGCGATTGTTCAGATATATTATAATCAGAAAGTAGTTTCTAATGTGTCTTCCTTCACACATTTCATTTTAAAACCTGACTGAATAAAAAAAAAATCCCATAATGTACAAGAAAAAATAATATATAACTGTTTGTGTTGTTAGTTTTGACTTTCTAGAGCCTAAGGAGGAAAAATCTTACTTTAGTAACTAAAAGCAAAAACTATGATATCAAATCTACACAGATGTGAAATATTGACCCTATTAAAATCAGTGGTAAATCTATTTTTTCCTTCGGTAAGGTCAGAATTTCACTCGGAAAATCTTCTGTGAATTTAGAAGGTGATATCTTTGCATAGTTGCTCTTTGTGATTCTTTTTTTCCAATGATGGTTTAGTTGCGGATAAATTCAGTACTTAAACTGGGCTTTGTGAAGTTTAGTGTTTCTAGTTAAATTCCTAAAAGAAAAATCTGAGAAACTCAAGATATGTTGCTGAGGAACTCAACGAAGAACTCTTGGACTAGCTATTGTAACAAGACAGAAAACTAATTTCTTAATATGTGTAACTACTTCAAATAGATTATCTGCAGTTTACATTTTTCACATCTTTTGTTTGCATCACTCAGTGTGCTTGGTTTATTTTTGTAGGCAGAAGCCATCCCTAAAAGTAATGGAGTATTATTAGAAAGACGACGAGAACTGCAGAAGGAAATTGAAATGACCAGGAGAAGTTTAGCTGAACAGGTGCTGAGTTCTGCTTTCTCATACTTTTTCACTATAACAGTTGGTTTTCAATCATGAGAATAAAGGGACTGTTTGAAGAAAAAATGATGGGAGTTTCTAGATGCAGCTTTCTGGTGAGAAAACATGCAATAGTATTTGTTCAATTTTAAAGACCACTTGTTAGTCATATTTAAAAAACATTTTTCAGTGTTACTGGTCACATATTGGAAGGCAGAAAGCAAGTTTCCTTTCTAGGTTAAGTCTTTCTGAATATCATTAACTACATTATAGCTAGAAATATGATGGGCATAAATTTCCTTTGGATATGGCACAGTGTCTTGTTGAAACAAGGACAATTCAGCATTTGTACATTATAATTTTTCATCTTCACAGTTTTGTCATTTGTGGATGTCTGTCTATACTCAGCACAGCTATATGTAGCGTGGAAATGCAGATGTCTCAATTATGAGAGTATTAGTACTTGCCACTATATAAATGACTTTATAAGAAGCAATATATTTCAGACATACCTTCTTAAGATCATACCTCCTTATCTTCTTACCCTTATATCCATTTTCTTTTTGTGCTGTCTTTGAATTTGTGAGCCTTATCAGGTGGGATTCAGCTTGTGTTTGAATACATACACATTCGGTATCTACATGTCACTATTTGTGTATGGGATATGTATCTAACATACCACCATAGTCAATAACAATTTAGTCATGTAGTCAGCGGAGCCTAGGAAGCCATCCATTCACCTGCTCCTGAAGAGGTTAGCCTACGCCACGTAGAGCAAATAGCTCTTTAGAGTTCACTGACTGCATTGACTGAATCTCCAACAACTCTAGGCATCTAGATACTTTGCTCTGTTTTAAATGTCTAAATTTGGTCTCTTAATGCAAAAGCTCAGTGTCTTCCATTGTGTAGTATGGGCTTGTCAAGACCTGACAGTAAACTTATTTAAAGATTATATGGCCATAAGGAACCATTCTGCCCAGTGGGTGAGAGCTGAAAGACATGCTAGATTCAGGAACAGAAATGCTTCTAGGTGAGAAAATATTTTGACATGTTATTATAGAGATTGTGCATGGTGTTTCAACTGGTATTTTAAAGCAATAGTTTTGTTGGGTTTTTTTTAAATCCAAGTACTCTGTATATATGTGTACTTTGCAGATAAACCCAAAGTATTTCCAGCTTTGGGTTTGCCAACACTGATTCATCGATGCGTAAGGAATTGAATTTAATTTTCTTTAGGAAATCATGTCAGATATGGACGCCCACGTGTTAGAAGAATGTATTGCTGAAGAAGGCCGGCTTTTCAAAGAGCAGGAGAAATGCAGAGATGAGTTATCCAGACTTGCACATCTGACTTGGCTCAAAGTTGAAGAGCGGGAACAGAAATCTAGGGATGTTCAGAAAGCCCAGGTAAAAAATTATCTCATATAATTGGAAGACTCTTCTAAAGTCAAAGCTGGTATATGGAGAAATTAAATTACTAGTGAGGAGAGCCTTATGGACTCTCATTTCCCACTTTACTTTGAAGTTCCATCACAGCACAGGAAGTTCACAATACTGTGTTGTTTTATTGGCAATTTATGGTGCAGTGTAATAGTATATTAAAATATCATGCCACAATTGAAACAAGATATTTGAAAGGACATTTTCTTTCAAGCCTATGGAATAAAGAGGCAGAAAAGCAGATAGCCTCAACTGAGATTCTTGGAAGTACAACTACATGTTTTATTTTACAAATATATGGACATTAAAAGATAAACAGAACTGCTACTCATTCCAAGGAGAGGCAGCAAGTTTTATTTTCCTGACACATTTCCAGGGGTAAATTGTTATATTAATGTGAAGAAAGATGGAAAGAAAACTTTTCCTACGGTCACAGAAACTAGGACTATTCATTGGGTTTGCTGCCTGCAGTTTGCTGGCATTATAATATCATACATGTGCTGTGATATTGCACAGTTTATACTAACTACCGGGTTTGTATATGGGAATGAACTATTTATGCTTCCACAACGTATGTCTGTATTCAAATAAATTGTATAAGCTACCATTCTAGCACTTTGAATCTTTGACTGTCTATAAAAATAGAGTAAACAACCATGTCAGGCTTTGCACCTTCAATAAAAATCAGTCCATAAACAGAACAAAAAAATAAACAGTACAAAGAAGTCAACACACACATGCCCAGAGTTGCAACCCAACATCCACCAGCTTTTTTAATACCAGTCTCTTTCTCCTGATACCAGTGGGAGGTGAGAAAAGGCCTGTCCATTGAAGGGTAATAACACAAGCTATTAAAGACTGAACACAACTGATCAAAAGGTCCAGAGCTATAACAAAATGTAAATGTACCATTCTGCTCAAGCATCAGTGATTGCTTAAAAGCCAGAAAAGAGTAAAAAAGAAATTTTATTTGAAAAGGTACAATTGCAGTGGTGCATATGCCAAATAATTATATAGTGATGGAACTGAGAGGCAGCTTAATAGAAACGGAACTCCAGCTACAAGGGACCAAGCATTTTAAGATGCGGCATCAAGTTATCTACATTAATAACAGTCATTGTAAGCTTAACACACATAGAAAGACTGTGTTCTTTAATGCTGTTACAGGAAAAGCATTTCATTATAATTAGAATAAGTTCTTAGAATAATCTCGCCTCGCTGTCTTTTCCTCGTCTAAGAGGAATAGCTGTTCTGAGCCATTTCTTTGAAGATATTTCTTTGATGTATCTGAAGTGTTCACTGAATTCTATTTAAATTTCAGATACAACTCCAAAATATTATTAAAGAAATAAAAAGAAAGGATCTTGAAATAAGAGAGTATAAAAAGAGGAAAAGAGAAATCCAAAAACAGTAAGAAAATAATAATACATTAGCTAAAATATGTCTTTTAAAGCAATTTTTATCCAAGTAATGTATGCATAAAATTATAATAATTATTTCTTTCACACTTGTCATTTCTTCAGACTCCAAGGATTTGCTAAAATGTGTGATGTTACCCAAAATGAAAGAAATAAATGTATAAATTTGGTGCATGCTGCTCAGCAGAAAGCAAGTGAAATTAAAAACCGAGTAAAATTGCTAGGAAATGAAATAGAAAATTTAAGGAATACTGTTATAACCAAGGAAAGGTGAGTTTTAAGTAAGCTGTATATCACCATTATAGAAATGTAAGATTAGAAAGAATCTTAAGAGATAATCTAGTCCAACTTCAGCTATGCCTATATCATCCTTGATAGTTTTTATCCTGATTTTTAAAACCTGATTCAAAGACATTTAGCAACATCCTTACATAATCTGTTCCGATTTCTTGTCACCCTAAGACTTCACAATTAGCTTGAGTGTCACTGCATGGCACGAAGCATTTTTGCAGTTTGTCTGGCTACTCTCTCACTTTCCTGTCCTTTGAAGGGATAAATTGTCATTGCATTTCCTTTGTATCACAGTTCTTGAGCCTCTAGTATCTGCATTATCATGCTATTTCATTCAGTATGAACAACACCGTTGTGCTCACACTCGCGTATCCTTAGACAAAAAGAGGTCCAATACATACGTGATTCCACAACAGACTGGTGCACGGTATGATTAGATGAGTCACTAGCTAGTAATGCGGTGGTCTAATTATTAAATTAGAACAAACTGGGTTTCTTGGTTCAAACTCAAATTAAAGTTTATTGGATAGTGTTTATGTCAGATCAAACAAAATGTGGTTTTGATTTCCAGGCAATCCTAGTCAAAATGAAAGGTTACAGTCACAACAAAGAGGATGGGGCAGACAGTGCATGTGACTCTAGTTTTTCCCAGATCATTATTTAGTCTTTTTGACATTTTTTTGTCATCCTAGTGATGATATTCTGCAATACAGAAGAACAATAATGTCTCTGAAATTGGTAGTTGGGAAAGTAGGAAGCTAGTGAATAGTTAACTGTGTATGCAAAACAGCACAGCCAAAACTGAGTAGTTTAAAAACAATTTGATTTGCACAACCAGGCCAAACAATGCATTTAGGATACATTCACTCAGAGTATATTGTGAATCTCTGAGTAGCTTGATTTCAAAGTCAGGCTGGAGGTAGCTAAAGAAGTGGAACTTCAGTGATTTAAGTGATTTTGTCAAGATGCACAAGCTGCCATTTTGTGCTAAAATTTTTGAGGCCTTCCCTATTAATTACTGGTGAAAGGAAGGGGAAAAAAAGGCTAAAATGGTTATATATTGCCAGATAGAAGAAATATCTAATTATTGTAGATGACCCTACTCCAGTTAAGATCCAACAGGCATTTTGATCTCTGCAAACCTAGATTTAAACCTAGCAAGAGGTACTGACTTATCAGTAATTCTCTTGCCTATGGAAAATATTTTTAATCCCAGTAATAAACTTTACCATCATAGTATCACTGACTTAACTGCAACCTACACAATTTGGAAGACAGACAGAGTATCAGTCCAAATGAGAGAAAGGTTTTTCAGAAAATGTTTAATAACACGTAGCATTTCTGCAATACTTTCAGTATTGCAGAATAGTGAAAATACATGTTTTCAGTCTGAAACTTCTTTTACAGAAGTTTAATTCAATTCAGTAATAGCCTATGGAACTGGAAAGTGTTACACACACGGGGGAAATAAACCAGAAAGAAGCTCACTGCTTTGTACAGAGTAACTCAGCCATGCAACGATGGAGCCTACGACGGGAGGCAGGATATTTCATCTGCAGTTCTGTATTTTAACAGGAGACTATGCTTCTCCTTTCACTACCCCTTTTGTATGGTGAGGTGAACACCTCCCCAGTGTAAAGTAGTGGTACTTGATCAGAAGTGATACTTACCGCAGTCAAATGCAGTAACGCTAAGTTCCATGTCGTGACCACGTGAACGATCCGTGTGGCAATAAGAATCTGTATTTTAAGTGAGGGACCATCATCTACTGGCCAGCAAGGTCACTGGAAATAATGAGTTCTGTTCTTCATTTTTATGGATCTATGATGTGATCTTGTCACTAACCTTTCATTGTGATTTTTTTTTCTCATCTGTCAAACAGGGAAACTGATAATTTTCTTTCTTGTGTGAATGTTGTGATACATGGTTTTATAAACAACAAACTTGGAGACCTTTGAATTGCAACCACAAAATTATTTAAATATCGCTCTTTAAATAGAAGGGCAGGATTTCTACACATTAAGACTTTGCATCACAGTTTATGCTTCTGCTCTTGAACTTTATTTCGTATATCCCCTTGGCTACCCAGTGGAGAAGAAAAGAGCTTAGTGCAGTGCTCCATTTATAGCATTTTGGGGGGGCCATAATCCAGTTCTCTTCAAGCTGGAAAGAGCTTGCAGAGAGAAGCTGCTCTCAGAGAGTCTTTCGACTTCTCGTAATGCTTCTGTGAAGCAGAGTGACATAGAAGATCCTTTGTGTATTGGAGGAATTAGTTTAAGCTCTGTTTTTAGTTGCTGAATTTGCTTTCAAAGTGAAAGGGCTAAAAACTTTTCTTCTTGTCTGTTATGTTAAAGAAAATTGCAGAAACAACATTTGAAGAATAGAAATAATGTAGCAATTACAGCCAGTCTCAAAAGTGATTATTGCAAAATTGTCCAAAGCATGCATGAGATGAAAGAAAAGAAAAAGCAACGGTGTCTGGATCTTGAGAGGCTTACCAAGATGGTCACCCGCATTGAAGAGGAAACTGTGCAGCTACGCAAAAAATATGAAAGGGCTGTTCAGCAACAAAATGAGAGGTATACATGTAAATTTGATGTAATATAGTGTTTAATGTTGACATTCATGAATCAACAATATTTTTCAACTTATGAGCACTCCGAATTAGGAATACTAAAAGACTGCTTCACTACAATGTTTCGCTAAAAGGTCTGGCTCACTGCAATGTCAGGGCTGCTTTGCATTACACAGATGTTTTTTCTCCATTGGTGAAGATGTTCATTCTTCAGAACTATTATTAAAAAGTATGGTGGATTGGCTACTGAATGCCTTGAGAGCTTGTAGCCTCCTGCTCTGTTTGTGCTTTGTGCGCAGATAAGGTCTAAAAATGCAGAAGATGTAAAGCTCCCTGATCATGTTAATCCATTTTTAAACGAATGCTGTGGAAGGCCAGAAGAGCTTTCAAAATTATATGAGAGACTAGATCAACCTTTGCAATTGTTTGTTCTCCGATTTTCACATTGTAATTATTTTGTTACCTATTTAAAATGTTGTCATGATATTAAAATAATATTTGTGAAACCTTTGTACATTTTCCCAGATTATTACTATCTTTCAAGGTTGCCAGTTATGTTCTTGAATGGAATACACTGAATATGACTCAATTTTTTTTTACTTTTACCTTTTCACTTTGGGCTTACTGCAGTGGTCTTCTGCTCAGAAGTCGAGAAGAAGAACTATGCATTTTATATGAAAAAATAAACATGCAAGAGATGTTGTGTAGAAATGGAGATATTGAGATGCAAGTCATGGATGAAAAGATCAGATTTCTGAAGCTGAAGGTAGCTGAGAAAAAGAGACAGATTAAATTGTGGTTCAAAGCGCTCCCAGTGAAGAATGCCCTGGATGCACATCTGGTGGTACTTCAGATACAGGTTGGTGGGAAAGCAAGCCTTTTTTTTGTTTGTATTATTCTGTATTTTAAAACTTAAGGTAATTTCATAGAAGAAAAAATACCTGCATGTACAAGGTTTATTAAAACAGAGAGCTCAGTAATAACACCTGTCTAGCAAAGCACTGTTTGTAACCAGATACGTGAGTTTCTACGCTTTTGTGTAACTGGCTGATGCACTTCGTTATGCACATGCCAAACGCTTCCTGGGTAGGGAATCTCAGCTAACCCTCCCCATAGCCTGAAATGTCAGTATGACTAAGCTGGAGAATGGGAGTCATGGGGAAAAAATGGGAATGTAGATAAAATTTGTCAAAAATGTATTGATGGGGGTAGGTGGAGTGGTGGGAGATATACTTAGCTCTTCAAATTTCTAAAATAATAACTCAATTCACACTTGACCCTGAGCCTACTCTGGAAACTCTGCTGCCTACAATGATATAATCCACATATATTTTCTTCTACACAAAAACAGTGTAAGTTTGAGTTCTAGTTACAACATGACATTAAACAACTAACAAACTGCAGTGTTCATCATTGTTTGGGACATTCTTTCCTTGCTTTCTGAAATGGCTCATTTACTTTTGACCTTATCTCCAGATGGTAATTTTTTCCATACATATTCTGTTAGTGTCTGCACAAAATCATAAATTAGGGTGTACCATTGCCATTTGTAATTGCATCGATGGGAGCTGTGACTCACTGTTAAATAGTGCTCGCACTTTTCTGTTACTTCTGGTTTTTTAAAGAAATTGCATGCTCTGCTAAAAGAATAAAATATTGTACAATACCTTATGCAAATTGTACCCCGAAGAACTGCATGGTGCTGTTACAGATTTAAACAATGAACAGAGTATGAAAAAAGGTGATAGACTAAAGAAAAAAAAAAGATATATGTTTTCAGGTAAGATTTAGAATGAGACTGAGAGTCACCAAGTCACAAGTGACAGAGTCAATCATGAAACTTTGATTTTTCTGTTCTGCATTCCTAAAACTTTCCCCTTGGTGATGATGGTTCATGTGAAGCCTGAAGTCACCGTTAAAGGGAGGCTATTGCTACAGGTGCTTTAAATCTTTTTGCAACATTGACATAAAATTAAAAAGTAGGAAAATACAGAGTGGTGTGGTATTACACGTGGAGTAGTCTTAATAAATGTTCCTAAGTCAGAGATTTTCCAGCCAACAATGGCAAATAACCACTTATCAGCCTTTAAAATGTAACTAGATACTGTGGTTACCAAATATTATGTAGTTCAAACCCGCCGTTAACCCAGCCATCTCCTTATGCTCAACCATTCTAGCATTAATACTCTTCCTCCCACTGCCACTAGCTATTATGTCTAGTGAGAAACAGTTTCAAATTTTTTGGCTATACCCCCATGATTTAAATAAAAGCCATAAGCCTGAGTCTGAATTCTGGTGTTGGTTGCCAAATTCAGATTGCTAATTCCTGTACTGAGTACAGATTTGGCCCCATGTTGAAATCTGCCTCAACATCTGTTCAGTTGTGATGTGCAAAAGATCTTACAATAATGATCATTTGCACAAGACTTTGACTTGATGTGGTGAATACAGATCTAAATCACTTGTGTTGTCTACGAAGCCAACCTCTGACACCAAGCTGAAATCTGAAGAGGTGGTAATGGGAGCTCCCTTTCAACTACCATTTGTCTGTCTTTCAATTCAGATAATTATAAATGTTGAGAGAGAGGATCAGTGCACCACAGGGCTATGAAACCCTGATTTCTATCAGAGGCCCTTAGACCTCCTATAATGGAGACTGTAAATCTTGTTTCTGAGGTCTCCTCTTAGTTTTTATTTCTTCATTCTGTTGTGACCTTGTGTAGGAGCCAGCGTGCCTAACCTTAACTTCGTGTTAGGAGCCCATGGAACAAATTATCCAGTTAAGTGAACAAGGTCTCTTTATTAATGGAAAGAGTTGTCTGTCTTTGCCTCCGGAGGGAGATGCTGATAACCCTACTTAGGGAGCATGATATTCCTCTTGGAGGTCTTTATTCTCAAGGCACCTACCTGTCCCTATCAACTGTATAGGAAACTTTGAATTATGTAAGAAGGATGCTTCAAAAAGGCTCCTACATTTGAAACACAGTTTAGACCATTTGAATTAGGCAGGCTGAATCCTGTACCTGCACCTCTTAAATTTTATTTTTCCCTTTTTCCTACCCCTCCCGTCTCCTTAAGTCTTGGGTATTTTTCAGACTTTGTTATCTTATTCTTATCTGTACTATTTTCCTCCTCTCCTGCATTTCCCAACCTTCCCATTACCCCAGAACTTCCTTCCTTTTTCTCCCTCCACAGGTGAATTGAACTTTCTAGTATTGAATGCTGAATGATTTTCCAACAACAAATATCTGTCATTGGTAGGACTTGAAATATACAGAGAGAAATTTGAAAGGACAACAAGATCCAGTCTCACAAAATAGAAAAAGTTTCAGTATTTGTTGTTTGTTTGCATTTGACTGATATCTTTTGACATTTTTAGAGACACTGTTTGAATCTTAAGTCTCACATATTCTCAACGGGTGCTTTAATCATCACTAAATTAGCTGTTCTGAGATGGGATATCTATTTCTGTTAGAGATATACCTCTTGGAACAGATGGATGAATGAGTACATTGTATTCAATAGGCTGCGGAAGCTGACCCCGTATCTCAGTGGCTGTGGTACCCATTGGGAAGGAGAGAAGCACAGGTCAGGGCTGTGTGCCAATTCAGGAAGAAGAAAAACTTCACCTGGGTCTCCTATACTCCTGTACTTCCTTTATCTGACACAAAAAATACCTGGTGAGATTCTAAGGTGGTTTTCCCTGGGCATAAAACTATGTAACTTTTAATTGGGACTGCACATCAAGGCACTGTTCCCACTGACTGAAATGACCCATGAAAACTAATCTGCTTTCATGCATCAATGAGAAATACTTAGCATTAACCATTAATGAGTCCAACACGTAGACCTGCTGAGCTGTCAAGACGCTGTTGATGGGACTTTCATGCCTCAGAGTTCAACTAATGTGACAGGGCCCAACAGTTTTGTTGAGGCATTTGGCATCAACATTTATCCAGGTTTTAATATAACCCCATGAAAATCTCCAGACTACATCATCGCCGTCATAGAGAAATGGGGCTAGTAGAGAGGTAAAGAGTTTATCTAGGCAATCCAGCTCCTGCTCCAGCATAGGACTGCCTGTCATTCCTGAGAGGGCTAAGCTGTGCTTTCAAACAGTCACTGGGAAACTCGCTTCCCCAGCAAGCTATCGCAGTGCTTCTGTAACACTGGAAAGATTTTCTTAACCGTTACCCTGGATATTTCTTGCTGTAATCAAGTAAGCCTACTGATTTGTATTCTGACCACAGGGACATGACAAATGGAGCATTCTCTTCCTCCCTGCAACAACATTTCATGTTACTGGAAGACAGTTAATCATGTTCCTCCCATCCTTTTGCTAGGCTACACAACCCTGTTCTTTCATTCAGCCCTTTCAGATTTTTCTTAGATCATTCTTTTTTTGGATTTCTTTTATTTTTGGCAACTTGGTCTTTATTTTTCTTGAGGTGCAGTGCCTAGTATCAGTGGCTGAGAGTGAAGGGATTCATTCAGGCATCTTGCAGGTTACATTCCTGCTTATATATCCAGGTACGATGGTAGCCTTTCTTGCAACATGACATATTGATTCATCTTCATGTAAATGTACATAACAACCAGACCCTTCTTTAAAGAAAGGGTATCTAATCAGTTGACCTTGATCCTGTATTTGTACAGGTAATTTTTCCTGCCTACATGTAGCGCCTTGCATTTGTTATTTAATATTATCTCTTTTGTTCAGACCTTTGTTCAGATCAAGGTAATTTTGAATTTGAATCTTCTCCTCCAAAAAGTATTTGCAGTCTCTCTGAGCTTAACCTCATTCTGCTGATGTAGTACTTACTTACCTTATATTTTCATCAAGACTCTGTTTCCTTAGCTTGTTTATGAGAATGTCATATGAAACAATATCAAAGCCATGCAAAAATCAATACGTATGATACCTACTATTTGTCATCCCCACAAATGTTAAATTATCATAGTAGGAAATTGGGCTGGTGGCATCACTCCACACACTTGTGTTGGCTGTTACTCCTACCCTTTTTATTTTCTAGCTACCTACAAAGAAAGCTTAATGATTTGTTCTGGATTTATTCTTCAGAAAGTGAAGATAAGTTATCTATAGTTCCATAGCTCCTTTTTCCCCCATTTTTAAAAATAGGTATGATATTTGCCTTTTTTGAGTGCTCTATGTACCTCACCTACCTTCACTGAAATTTCCAAAACAAGCAGCAGATCTCCACTTTTTCAGACGGCTCCCTTTATCCCTGGCATGTGTTCCCTCTCGGCTCTTCATCCTTCAACACTTCCTCCTGACTGTTTACAATCAGACGTAGAAAAGCCTCTCTTGCAGAGCCTCTTCCTATCCCCTGTACCAAATCCACTCCAAGAAAGAAGGGTCTTTTGGGGGTTTAAGACTTAGAATCTCTTAGAACTCAGATAAATACTGCAAATTAGGAGAAAATAAAGATGCCTACAGTCACATCGCTTCAGCAAACACACAATAGCGTGGTTATTTCTAAATGTGCTGGTTTCCATACTTTCGGATTAGCCTGCATCTAATCACTCCCAATTCGTATTGCATTTAAAAGTAAGCCAAGTATTTAACATGAAACTTTTTATGGATTTTTTTTCTGGTTTGGACATGTTTTTTCTGCAAGTCCTTCTTCTCTAAAGTAACAATTCAGTCCTGCAAAATTTTCCTTGGTGAGCTGTCCCTAGTCTCATTAAGGTATCACTGCCTCCAAGAAGGCATTTTCACCTGAGTTAGTGGTTGAGGGATTTGGCCCCAGATATGAAACATCACTGGAAGCATAGCTGCCTCCTGTTGTTGGTGCTGGTCCTGCTCTTACATTCTTCCACTCTGTGTATTATTTGGCTTGAGTTTTAGTTCTTTTAATTAAAATAAATAAATCTTTCAGTACCCCTGAAAATAGTTACACACTGAATGGCATTCATTTTAAACCAAATCATGATTTGACAAGGAAATTGTTCATTACAGTTACTTAAGGTTTTTACTTTGCCTGCTCGCAGACAAAGTGTGAAAGAAAGAGCTGCATGATGCTTTTTTACCAGAAAAAGAAGTGTTGAAGACAAGTGTTCTGGGAATGTTCCGTTATCACCCGAGAAGATCTGTCAGTTTTCCCTCTTCCAGTTAAACATGACTTGTTAACTTCCAGTGAACAAACCCCATCCCTGTAGCAACATCTAAACATTTACTTTGTCTTTTTGCTGACTGTTCATAACTTTAAGAGCCAGTGACCACTTATTTCCTTAATAATATCATCACCTGCAATTGATGGTTAGCATTTATAGCAACTTACTTGGGTTACGTTATGTCAGTGCTAATAGATCAAGGTTGGCGTGACAATGTGCTGATGGATGGCCAGGTGCATAACAAAGCACAAAACCCCACCAATGTCAGTTCTGCAAGTCCAAACATGAAGAAATGGTCCTGGTCACTCCTTCAGGGAGTATTTATGCAAAACACGGGTGTCCATCTAGTGTATTCTGGGAAGCGTTATTCCATGGGAAAGGTCTCACATCAGAAAGGTCAGGGAACACCTGCCTGTATGGCTCCCCGGAGTACCACATCGCTCAGTGTCACCGCTGAGTCACTTCAGGACACATGCAGGGAACGTAGAAAACTTGAATGCCTATAGGGATGAGACCTTTAGTGCTAACCAGCGGGAAGACGGACTTTCAGATTTAACTTGCAGCCAAACTGTCAGGCACTTGCATCCTTCCTACATCCCGAAATGGACCCTGTGGGTCAAACAGAAGATTGTAGGGAATAAAGGAAGACCCCCCACTCAAATGTTTGGTGTATTCCTGAGGATAAAAAAAGTAGCCTGAGGACAAAGCAGCAGGTGGGACTCAACTGCTGGCAGACAGCAGGGTTTGCTTCCATCCTGCAACTGTCACACCCTTGTCTCCTTAAAAAAAAATTAAAAATGGCTCATAAACCTTTGTATTAATCCTTTCTCCCCCAGCACAAGGAAACCTTGTCTGTTAGCACTGAGTAAGTCTGCGGGATCAAACTCGGGGGCGAGTTAGGCAGGGACGTGCTCCCGCTGTGAGTCCCCGAGGAGCCCCAGGTGCCACCGCGGCCCCCGCGCAGCCGCCTCTGCTACTGGAGGTGGCAGCTCGGCCGGGCCACAGAGGCCTGGGAGGGGGGAAGGAATCGGGCGCCAGTGGGGGCTCCCACCCTTCCCGGTGCTCCTCTCCCTCCTCAGGACGAGCCGGAGCCGTGGCAGGTCTCAGCTCGCTGCCCAGCCCCAGCGGCTGTGCTCCATCCCTCCCCTGCTAACAGCGGCTGTGGAGGGTGGCCCTGAGCCCCCGCTATGGCCCAAAGGACGTGGTTTGGTACCAACCATCTGTGGCTTTTCATCCAGGCCACCAGCTGAAGCTGAAGAGGGTGTCAGCCCCTGGGACAGCCTTTTTCTGACTTACCAAACATGTGATGAAAATAATCTTCCAGCCCATGGCTCTTGTCGTGATACCTGCTGGCTCAGAGAAAAAGCCTCTTCCATGTGGCAGCATTATGTATACACAATTTCAGGTGGTTATGTTGCACGTGGAGAAGGAGTCAAGGGAACAAGAATTCAAGACAGTTAAACCACTAATAAGATGAAGCTGATTTGTATTTGTGCATTAGAGGGATGACTTTCTGTGTCACAATCTACTGTTTTTTCAAATTCCCAATTTATTAGCAATAGGACAGGAGAATGATGTGCGTCTACCTCTGATTTCGTACAGAAATGTTTCCCAGTGTTTGACCAGTATCGTTTTGCTTAGTCCTACGCCACCTGAGCATCCCAAATGTCTCCCAGCAAGGCTGGAGTCTTGCTTCCAAGCCCAGGAGTTGGCAGTGCAGCCACCCCAGCTGCTTTAGTGCAGTTGTCCTGGTGTAAGTCAGACACACCGAGACCTTCCATCTCTGGTCATGTAGTAATAACGGGACTTTTGGCTTCTTGTCTGAAAAAATAATCATTGTGGCTTTTCGTTGGCTAGTATTCACAGTGCAAGGACAGGATTAAACAGATGGAGGAAATCTTTGCTGACCCTGCAAATGAGAGTAGAAAGCGAGACTTGGGAGGGAAGGACCCATCTGCACCTGAGCTGCTAAAAAAGATTGAGCAGGTAACGTCACTTATCACATCGCAAGCTCTCCCACTGTGATTGACCTCTTTTAGAAAAAGCAAATGGTATCTTTTATTTTAAAAATAAACTTCCTGTAAGAGGAATTAAAATAATTATGATTGGCTAAGGGGAACTCCAGCCCAGCACCTGCTTTCCAGGACAACTGGCTGTGGGACATTTTGACTTCCTCCTACAGAGGCTGGGGAGAGGTGGCGAAAAACCTGGGCTCTGTGTGGTATGCCTGGCTCCGCAGCATGCCCGGCTGGCTGGTCCATTCGCATCACTGGCACTTCAGTGCAGACCCTCCTGCTTCACTAAGGGAAGGCACAGAAAAGGCGGCAGAGGGAAATAAATGCAAAATAATAAACCGCTAACAAATGAACTTGTCATTCTTCTGCAACTGGCCATTAGCTGTTCCACCACAACGCTCAGGCTGTGAGCCGGCGGCAGTCCCGTTACCCTCTTAACAAAGTCTGCATTACATAGGATCAAACAAACATCTTTCTCAGGGTTTGGTTGTACTGCTTTGTTTCCGTGCCGAACAGGGAGCCACAGAACACATCTTCGTGGAAGAGGCAGCCAGGCCAGCCAAGCAGCTGCATGCCCGACTGCAGCTCCACCGGAGGAGGCTTCAAAATGAAGCATTAGGTCCAATATAAAAGCCAATTTAGCACACCTCCTGTATGGCATGTGGGGGGAAGGTAAAGGAATGGAATGAGAAACCATGATATTTTCTTAGATATTTTTGTCTGTCCCATTTATAGGGGCACAAAACTCCCCCCACTGTATTTGGTGTTTGGGGAGGATTCACACGGGGCTGTAAAGGTGTTAGGGTGCTGGCGAGCTCAGAGCAGTACACACCTAAGTCCTCCTTTTGAAATCCAGTTTGTAAGGATTTACCATGAACACTTCTGCTTGAATTACTCGAGCTTTTTGCTTTATTGTCCCGTATTCCTTGACAGGAGGGAGCTCTGCATAGCCAAGCAGGCTACAACACAGCCTGCTATTACCAACCTGCACATTAAAAAGCTGGGTTTCTTGGAGTCGTGAGAGAAGTTTAAATGTTCTCTTTCAATCTCCTTGTGTTTTTAAAGTCCTTTTAGTTGCACAGTACTTTCTTTCTTAGTCTTTGGAGCCCATACTTACTTTTTTTTTTAGCAGCAGGAGGGAAAAGGTATTTAAAGCAAGAGCTGAAACCCTCTTATTACAGCATGACTCAAGGAACCAAAAGATTAAAAAGAAAAAAAAAAATCACTAGAAAAAAACCCCCATTGCTTTCAAGAAAATCACAGGAAGGCAGTAATAATGCTGCTGTAACCCCCCGCCCCCGAAAGGGCCCGGTCTGATGTGGAAGAACTGTACGACCAACAGTAACCAACGGAACCAACTCTGGCCTGATACTTGGCAGAGAGGGTGAAAATTTTGAGAAAACTGATGAAGTGGTGATTTATGGCTGTTCATCGGTATTATTTCAGCAGCTCTCAAAGCAATGACAGTAACACCTTGTTTTGCACCTTCCCCTGCTGTTTACCTACACCCTGTACACCCCTTCTTGCTGCAGCTAGAGGTAGAGCTGGTGCAGAAGGAGGAGAAGTTGCTGGAGACAGATTTTCTCTACGAGCATGTTTCCCGGCTGATGGACAGAGTCCGTGCCACGGCAGAGAACGGGAAGCAGGACACACTGCTGTTAGCTAAAAGGGTAAGAAGGGCATTGCATGCTCTGCTTGCTGGCCTATACAAAATGATACAATATCTGGGCAAGAGGTAAGGTGACTCACTTGCAAATTACAAAACTAGTGGCTGGAAATATTGATAGGCAAGTTATATGTTAGTGTTCAGAAATTATAGACATTTAGTAATGACGGGAATATAGACAGAGCAACTGCATTAGGTGAGCCTACTTTCTTTTTGAAAGAAAGTTGCATCATAAATAGTACCTTTCACCAAAATATAGGATTAGTTATTTCTCAGGTTGAGTGCTTAAAAACTTGGGAAAACCCTGCTTTTGCATGCACACTTAACAGCCCTTCCACCACAAACATGTTATGGATAAAAAGAAATAGGGAAAAGCCAGGTAAGTTCTATATCCCTCCAACATAGAAGAAGATAAACTCGATATCTGGCTCAAAGTTTCTTTGTTATTTAGGTAGGGAGAATCACACAGGAAAGAAATATCATTCTCAATACAGTTACTTTTATATAATTATAGCTATTTCCTTTTAACTGCCAGTAACATTGTTTGGGGAAGAGCAAAAATCCCCTCACCCCCCACCTCCTTAATGAAGAAGCTCCAAACAGAACAGAGCTGAGTGAAAGACAGAAAAAAAAATGCTAAGTAATTAATGTAAAACAAGGCCAGGGTTGATTTTTTTTCTTCTTAGGTGTTAGGTTTGGCACTCAGAAAGGCTTAAAACAAAACACATCTTTATAGTAAATCTTTAATTTTCCACAGAGAAATAACACGGCTGTTATTTGGGTTTGTGAAATCATGGCCATGGGCTAAAAAACTACTGTAAAAACAGCAACGTGCCAAGTTACGTGAGTGCTCTGACTCTCCCAATTCCCTATTGGTCACTTAAAAAAGAGCGGTTGAGTTTTGTTGGGTTTTTTTGTTTAAATCATCCCCAGTCAGACTCAAGGATTCCTGTCCCGTTCCTTTTCTGTTCATCCCCCTGCTAAGGATAACTTCACAACCCGCAGCCCTGCTGCGTCCGCATTATCACTCAATTATCTTGTAAGGATTGGGCTTATTAAGCCTTTATTACAGTTAATTGTGCACAAGGTCAATCAGAATCTGGGTTTAATACCTGCCTTTGAGGGCTGTGGGAGTTTTGCTGTTCAGCTGAAAAGGGCAGGAGATAAATACAAACTTGCTTTTCTGTACCTTGTATTGGAATTATGCGACTTTCTGTGGTTCCAAGTGTACCCAGAAACATGTCCTGTTTCATTAAGTCATTTTCAAATATGGAACTATTTTTTTTAAAACGAGTCAAGCTGGACTTACTTAATACTTACCTAAGTGTCATGCCCAGTAAGCGTCTAAAGGGAAGCCCTAACTGAAATGCAATTGTTACTTATTCCAGACAAACGAACTGCAGAAGAAGATAAAGGACAGAACCCAGAAGATGATGGCTCTTGTTGCAGAGCTATCCATGAAGCAAGCACTTGCCATTAAACTCCAGCAGGAAATGAGAGACAAAGAACAATTTTTGATGACTGTTTCATCAAGGATAGATCACGGCCTTCCCCCTCCCAAAGAAACAGAAAATGAATGGTTGAAGGTACTACGCAACGAAAAGATGCAAAAAGACGCAGCTGGAGCCAGAGCTAAAGTAAGTTTTTGCCGTACGTCACAATCGGATCTTCAGCCCTGTCTTTTCACTGCTCTAGCTTGTCTTTCTGAAAGAGCCATGCTAGCTCACTGCGTAGCTGTTCGCTGCCAAACACAGAGCTCCAGGAGTCAGTGGAGATGATGGTGCAAAGACAACTACTAAAGTGGTGCACTGTGGGTTTGTGGAGCTTTCACTGCAGTCTGGCACACCACTTAGAACTGGTCGTTGAATCTTAAGGAGAGAGCACATGACACTAAAAGGAAGACTTTCCTTCAGTTACTATTTTGTGTGATTGGGTTTTGGGATGATGGGTGAGACAGCCACCAGTGAAGTATTGCTTTCCATTTGATTTCAAGGTAAAGCTGCAAAAGGTGGGGTGTGGGGTTCAGGAAAAATAAGTTTAGCATCTTCCACATACCAGATGCAGTGAACATCAGATCAGAAGTAGCATGAAATCAGATTGCTGGGCAACACACTGAGCGTAGGCAGGGCAGCATATCAAATAGCACTTCAAATTCTACCCTGCTGCATACTATGCCTCCTTAGCTGAGACCATCAGCGATCCCTGAGCAGAGAGCTCCCAGAGAAGAAAAAGTAGTATAAAAATGAGATGTGTATACTGAGGGAACTCTTGCTGATGGGAAAGTAGCTTTGCTATATGAATGCTTTAGTTGATGACTCTAAGGGAATGTGAAAGGCACACAAAGCTGGGAGAGGAACACACTCTGCATACGCTTAAAGAACTTGAAGTCACGCAGAAGTGCTGCAGTAAAACTGATTTAGAGTAAGAAACTTCTCTGTCATTGACACTTCTCCTCATGCTATGACTCACTTTCAGTGCTGTGGGTACAAGCTCACTGCAGTAACTGTATTCAGGAACAGCTGCTGTCAGCATAAATACAGCCATGTTTTGAAGCATCAGAACAATTATCCCGTTCCTGAGATGTTCTGTGCACACTTATTACAACTTTTATAAATTCATCTAATCTGTTTTCTTCACAAATAACAAAAGCATTACAGACTCAAACTGTATACTATTTAAAAGGACAAACTCACCTCTATGTGGTCTAACTCATGCTTTCCTTTCAATGAACACTTAATACTCCTCCGGGTTTCCTGATCTGCTAAGGATTAGACTAATGGTGTTTCCTTTGTTAGGCATTCTGTACGTTGGCTCAGGAGAGTACTGGAGTTTTAAAGCATATAATCACTATGTGATGAAAATGTGTGTCTTTCACAGCGTGCTGCAGAAGAGGAACAAGCTGCAGCGCCCAGCTGTGTCTACACGACGGCTGAACAACGCCCAACTGCCTATATCCCAGATGATGAATACAGCCTCCCATTGCCGCGGCCCTACGGTGCTCTGGCTCCTTTCAAACCAAGTGAACCTGGTTCAAATATGAGACATTTCAGAAAACCTATTGTAAAGCCAATTGAAATCTGAACAGACAGCACCTAAAGCAGGAGAGGCCATTACTGGTTGCTGAATCTCAAGGGTCAACAGCACTTACGCTACGCCGAAGCAATGTCCGTTAGTGTTTAACCGAATTCCATGTTGAAAACAAAGTAGTTAATGCTGGAAGCACAGCTAAATAGTCAGTGATACAAGTTCCCTTCTCCTGCCTAGGAGGAGCCTGGTGTCCCAAATGCAGTGCAGTGTTTTAAAATGTTAAGAAAAATGAGTGATCATCATACTACATTTATTTTTTTTCCATCCAGGTGAAGTTTTATTGCATCTGATTATATTTTATAATACATTTCATTAAAAAGAAAAGGCTAGAAAATCTTATCTTGTTATTAATATAATATGAACAAAGTCCCCACCGCTTATACAAACACACCAACATAGCTTTCTGCAGTCTGGGATTGGAGTTTATGCTTGCCAGACAAATTTTAATTATACTGAGGAAAATATTCCTTCCCTCTGTGCAGTTACCGAGAAAGCTAAAACCTTGCTCCACTGATGGCAATGACAAGGGAATGACCATGAACTTGCCGACTCACTCCTGAGAACTGGATCTTTTTATTTCACTGGTTAGGAACAGGACGCATCAGTGGAAACTGCTCAGAGAGAGCATCACAGGTTGCTATTGAAAACCTCCAAAATCTATCAAATTGTCAATGAGTTTCACTAGTTTAATAGTCTGAAACTTTGATAGAGTTGTTTTTAAACCCAATAAAGACTGCAGAAATCCCACAGGTCAGAACTTCAGATTTTCTCTGCATAGCAAACCACTATTACTATTTTAAATTAATGTCACGGTTCTGAACTTAAAAAAAAAAAACCAACAACACTGGTTCAGTTATATATAAATAAGAGTTGAAAATGAAGGAAAAACAACCTCCATCATTTCTTTTTGAAGCTGAGGTTTGAACTGTAACACCAAACACTGTAAGGAAAGAATTAAGTAAAACTCTGTCCAAGTCACCATTAAGGTAAATTTCTAAAGAACTTTTTTCTTATCCTGCTTACAATATATTATACGTATCTTAAAACAAAACCAAACCCTGTCACATGCACTTCAAGAAGATTATATTTTGCGCTAATTACAAAACTGAATATATTAGAATCCAACTCCAAAGGCAGAAGTACGGTAAGATAACACAACCACCACAAGGAATGAATACATCATTACTGATGCATTACATACAGAGACTGATTCATCGTTTGTTACTCTTACTTGCTTTACAGAAACACACCAAGAAATCCTTTTGTTAATCTAAATGAGTAAACAGTTGCCAGTTTCTTGTTACTGTACAATACAACTGGACTACCTTTTTCAGGATTGTCTAGCTTGTTAAAATAATTGACATTAATACCAATTTTCACAGCGTGTTTCGACACCCGCTGTAGTTCCACTTATTTGACCACTTCGACATGAAATGCTGAAACCACAGGTATCTTTCATTGGAAACCTGGGTTTGTGTCAGACAAATTTCTCTAGGATTTATCTAGAAGTCAGTGATTTCAGCCTTAATATGTTGCACCAAACAATATTTTGAGTAGCGTATGTCAGTAAAGGTGGCTCCACAAAAGTGCAGATTATTTGGAAAACAACATAACATTTAAGTTTAAAACAAACACAAAAAAGTTAGTTGCATGCTTCTCTGTGAATACGTTTATGTAAAAGTACCACAGGTAGCTTTCTTCAACAGAACGTTACTTCAGGAGTATTTGAGGCCCAAAAGCGTCATAGTGTGTTTGAGTGCTGTTTCCTCTACAAATCTTACATTAACATGACCTTGTTTTTCATATGGGTGCACACCTAGAAAAACATTGTGAGAAAATTAGTATTTACAAAATCGTAAGTGTTCTTGTACACTTAGTCCTGCAGTCTATTAAAACATCTTCATCTACAATACTGAAAGATAAGGGAAGAGATGGAACTGTGTTTTACACAAAACCCCTACAGCTTGCAGTGGAGTCATTTGGATGCTCACCCATGGCAGAAACTTTCCTGTTAGTGGGATATATAGGTAAACGACAGACCATCTCTGGAGGCCGCTAGGGATTTCCGTACTAGTTCTACACTGGAGATCCAAAGTGGCTATGTTTGTGCTAGTACATAAACTGCACATCCTCATATGCTTCTGTATGGTTTAACTCTTTTTCCTCCCCAAATGGCATGATATCCCTACATGGACAATCCTGTTTTAGCCTTCAGGTCCTTATCCTGACTTTATTTTGTTTATTAGTATAGGCATAGCTAGTAATGCTAAAGAGTATAATGCTTCCCGTAACGCACCTTGCTTTTTCAGTGGAATTCAAAGTCTTCAGATGCCTAGGTTCACTGTATGAAGCAAGTGTCCTAACCAATTTGAATTCAATTTCAAAAAAATTAAGTAAATAGTGTTAAAATAAAAAATGCCTGTTACTTCAGAGCACATCCTAACCCAGTGCTGTGGGTACTCTTTTCTGAGGTGGAAGATCTGATTTTGGTTGCCTCTTAGCCACCATACT
Source organism: Mycteria americana (assembly GCF_035582795.1). NCBI lineage: Eukaryota > Metazoa > Chordata > Aves > Ciconiiformes > Ciconiidae > Mycteria > Mycteria americana. The sequence goes on along the minus strand of NC_134365.1, from coordinate 14,067,747 downwards.
GTATAAATAAGGAACAAGCCCTTCTCCCCATTTGAACACAGAATAACAGCTACCACCACGCTGCACACGAACCATGTTTCACTACATGTGTTCTGAAAAATGCAAGTTTGCCAATTGGATTCAACACACAGAGGATTTGGATGAAAGGATATGCAGTGAAGCAGCCCCCTGACGATTCCCATCAGCAGAAAGATGACCCAACCTACATGTTCAGACATCACTGGAGTTTCAGAACTCAGTTATGTCAATATAGTCAGGATATGGCTGAGTGCGAGCATCAAAGAAAAACAATTACTAGTCTTCCAAAGTACAGAATTAACATTACCTTGATTCTCTATCTCTGCCAGCATATTAGTCAGGTAGTTAAGTGGCAAAAACTCTACAGGGACTGAGAGTCTCTCAGGGATAGGCCTGCTACACTGTAAGGGAGAATATTTCAAGTTAGTTCACCAAGTCACACAGTGCCAAGTTTCAGTGTTACCTTTAGTGTGTTACAGTCTACAGAAAGGTCAGGAATCTCAACACTGTCAGAGCAAAAGATTAAAAAAAAATGGCCTATGTGCTCTTACCTGCCTGTTCCCCAGCTTCTCAAGCAAAAGTTTCACGTATTTCCGTGCAATGAAATTAGCATTTATTGGATGATTCCAAAACTGACGGACCTTTTGACCAAGAGCCTATTAAGCAAAAAACAAAACCCAAAAACCTGAGAACATAAACACAGGACAGTGGAAATTTAGGAGGGGGAAAAGGAGGAAAAAACCAGAAACAAAATCCAGGCTGTAACAGACTGCTTTGCTTTCAGACACTGATGACAGAAGCTAAGACGTCATTAATTTTCAGCCACGAAGCCTTCCCTTCATAGCCAGTAACTAAGAGATTACAATACGCTCCCAAAACACGGGAAACAATCAAAACCTTGCTACTCAGTACCCACTGAGCTACTCAGTAAGTTTCTATCGATCAGTCTGTCCCATTACCTCTGTCCCACTTTGCATGTGTACTTAAATATTAATTGAGGCTTAAAATGACCAGTTATCCTTTACTGTGACTCTTTGGTTTAGATCCATTCTTCTTCCAAAGAACGCAGATGCCCCATTCCTCAATGCTCCATTCAGAACAGGGCTTCTCTCAGCCTCAGTCTGAGGAATCTTACAAATGCAGAATGCCAACAAGGAGAGATACTGGGAACACAACTTGCATCCCATTATTTCGGGCATCATCCTGGGAATTGATAACATTGATTCACATTCCCAAAGGCAAGAGAAGTTCAAACCCAGATGTCCCAAAGCTTCCAATCCTAACCAATAAGCAGACAAATATGAACACGCTGTGAAATTAGCTCCACCTTCTGCTGTTTTCCCTATCTAGATGTTCCCCCCCCCCCCACTTTCGGTAGTATTGCAATACAGACTACTGAAAGAGTTCATTTAGGAAATGCTGGACAGTTTCAGTGGTGCTTAAATACTTGCTTCTGATGCAACTGAAGTCATCTATTGAATGTAACCTGCTCAAAATAGAGCGAGTCACCCCAAAGCGTCCTTTTTGGCAAACAAACTATTCTCTGCATTTTTTCCCAAAGCCGTAAATAGATACAATAAGGCACTGAGTCTACTGTGCGTAACTAGCAGTACGCGTCCCCTAAAGTACTCGCAGCTCAGCCCCTCGTGTCAAAGCGTGGTTGGAATAGTGTTTCCCACCCACCAGGCCTGGGGCTGACAGCTCAGAGAGGCCCTGTGCTGACCCCAGCTCCCCAACCCATGCCCAAAACAAGACACAGAGGACAAAGAATGTCCTGTGGAGTTCTCCTTCCCTACCCCTTCTCAGAACTGCTGCCAAATAAAGAAGCCCTTGTTAGAGGAAAACCAAAGCAGCACTTCTGGCCATTTGAACAATACGTAATAGTCCATAATGAGCAAACAATAAGCAACTTATGTTGAGAAAAGCCCATTCTACTGCAAGGCACTCCCCAAGGGGGGATCCCTGGTTCTCCTCTGCTCACTGAGATGTTGTGCTTCCTCTGCAGTACTGTGGTGTGCACTAAGAACAAAAGGGGAAAAGGAGAAGTCACTCTCCCATTCTGTTGGAACTTTTAATGGAGTATCAGTAATTAGTTCCAGCATGTGGCTAAATGAGTCACCTTACCAATGGGCAAGGCTGGAAGATCTCACAGAGGGGGAGATCTTGTAAGTCAATCCCCACCACAGAGTTGCGTTATGATCAGATTTTACAGCTTTTACTGTACCACCTTTTGAACATATTTGATAAAACGAATAAAACCAAATGCAGAGGTCACAAGTGAGAAAGGCATTTGTGGATGCTATAAAACACAGATGCACAAAAATAAATCCTCTTTAAAGCCCATAAAACTGTTATTGCTTTATGCAGATGAGTACTCAACAGAACAGCATCAGTCTTGTCTATTTGATTCCCAGGGTACTGGAGACACTGTGAAACACTATGGACAAACCTATAATTTAAGTTATCCAGGTACCCTAAAGGTCATGAGCAGCAGATGGAGAAACTGTGGAGGCTCAGGTTATACCTGTGCCCTATGTGAATCACAGCTAAGTCTTCCATTGACTCGATCCTACACACAGGGAGGAATTTCCTATCGATTCCAAAATCCAAGAAATTACATCCAAAGTTATTAGCTACCTCGGGAAGCCTCATGACAATACTGAACTTCAGCTTTTCATTCTTCTCAGTATCATCTAGATCTACAAGAAAAAGGAGAAAAAAAAAACCAAAACAAAACAACAAACCACCATCATTAGTGGTAACCACATAACTAAAACATTCAAAAACATTCAACTTTCACTTAAGACATTCTGAATAAATACCATCTCTGTAATGAAATGAAAAATTTAAATAAAGGCTATTAGGAGTGTTATTTACATTTATACTGTTTATATAAATATTTTTCTGTATATATGTACATAACTTCACCACTTTATGTAACAATTTATACAGTAATTCAAACATATTTCAACTAAATAGAACTCCCCGTATTTATAATATTTCATTTACCAAGACCAGGCACAGACTAATACTGCATATTGTGTCCTTTTCTTGAACACTGGAGAAGTAGCATGTTACAAGTGAACGTGGTTGCAGCTGTGATGAAATGCATTACTGTTGGAGAGTTGTACCATGGTGCTGCTGTATCCCAGGAAACTTATGCTTCCTCCCTTCTGATTTCGAAAAGGCAATTAACACAGGTGTGATGCTAACTGTGCCTGCAACTGCCCATTTGTCTCACTCCCTATTTTATTCCGAAGCCTTAGGCCCCTCTTGATGACTATAAGAGTTCATACAAAACCGATTTTAACTCCCACCTTTAGGTAACCTTATGATCTACTTAGAAGACATTCACAACCTCAATATTTACTAAAAATATTGGGATGCTGGGCCAGGTAGGCTTTTGTTTACTTATTTTGAATTTTTACTTCCTAGCACTGCGTTTCTAGCCACTTGCCAATCCAAGCACTAGGATTATCTTGTTCCAAACATAATTAAAGCAAAAGCTGGAGGACTGGATAGCAGACTAACTTCCTTACACATAGGTGTGCACTTTCATAGAGTCACAGAAATCCCCCAACAAATTCTATGATGATCTTTAGTATTCACTTTTCTAAGAAGTCCCAAGTGGAAAAATTATAAACTCAAATTCTCCCCAAACAGATAATTCTTTGTCTACTACGGTAAGGCTCAATCATATAGTCTGAGCCCTAATTTTCTCCTTTCAGCTGGGCAACACCATCAGCTACAGCCCTCACTGAAAAACCTCTCTGGAAGAAGAACTGAGTCTCCTGGGCAGTAAATCCTGTGTCTGAGTTTGAACAGCTGAAACGACATCACTCCCAATTAGCTGGCTGGTAACAAATGAAACTCACTGTACCTTTCAGCAATTTCCTGACACATGTTTCTGTCAAATGCAAGACTCCATTATCAATATAGTGTAGGAGAGTGTGCAGAGGGAGACATCGAACACCAAGCCCCAAGTGAAGAGTGTGAAAACCTATGAAAGAGAGACAAACTTGTTTGGTACAACAATATATATTTTTTTCTAAGTCTGTATTAAAGATTGGCATTACTCTAGCTGAAGCCAACAATCTCCTTAACTTCTCTTTCTAGCTGGTGAGGAAATCAGTTTATCAAAAGTCATGTAGTCTTATTTAGGCATTCTTTAAGCCCTCTCAAGTACAATCCTGTCAGAAAGAGGAAAGCCAAGGGGACTGAAAACAGTCATTATAGTCATACACAGTCGTTAAACATCTCCAAACTGGTGCCTTATATCTGAATTGTTTGAATATATCTGAAATATATCTGAAATATCTATTAATTTGTCTTATATCTCCCTCTTTCCTCCCAATTAATAAAAAACTGAGGCCTCACCACTCTCAGTATGTGGCTGCCACCCACACATTCCCACCGACAGCGTTAAGACTTCAGTTTCTCACTTAACATCAGCCAGATGATGGTCTTGCATCATGTGACACCACTACCTGGCAGTATTTGCGCCCACACAGTGTTAAGTTTGAGGGACAACCTCATACCAAAAACAGTTGCAAAGACTGAAGACAGATCAGGAAATACAAACTAGAAAGATTCAAACAGAAATCAGAAAGCATTAAGAAGTTCAGAGGTCTTTCCCTAACAAAAATAAGCAAGTGCTTTAAAAAGACTCTAAGCGATTATGAGGAGCTCTAGGAAATTAAAGTCTACTATCAAGATCAGCTCTTCCATCAGGGCTGAAGGTAATCCTTTCAGGATAGAACTGAAAAATATTAGCAGGGCAACAGCATGAGAAGGAACACTCTTTTTTTGCTCCAGGATAGGATTTTCCCTTGCAGCCCATGACACTGAAAAGTCCAGCTGTCTAAGAAAAATATATAAATGAAAGAAATCAAAATCTTAGTTCTGAGCTAAGACTGTGCCCAAACATTCCACTGGAAGCTGAAAACAGATAACTAAACCTCTGATTTGTTGTCTATATTTGTACTAACTATTCAGTTTTGTTTCACTTCACTTGCATGTGTTTATGGAGGGTCTTCCCCTCTGTAACTGTCTTGAATAGATGTCATTACTGCCAAAGCTAACTTGACACATGTGCTGCAACTAGTGCTCTTCTGGGAGGAATTCATAGCATTGCTCTCCTCGCTTATGATTAAAACAGCAAAACACAGGACTTACCAGGAGGTAAAGGCATGCACATGCCATTTGCGGCTTCCAGGATCCGACTCATGATGTGGAACACTGCAAACTCTCCTGTACTTCCTCTCTCATCACTGTATTTAACAAAGTAGAAACATATTAGGAACCTGAGATGCCCACACTCTCCTGGAGATATGGTCAATTCGTTGTACTACATGTGCACTAAATGCATGCATTTTGGGTGAATTGCCATGGGATGCTATCTTGTTTGCTGAGGTGTCTGTCACGTAACAGCATTAGCTGTTCATCTAAATGTTGACACACAACGTCTCTGTGGTGTCCCCTTTCTCCTTCCCCTACTACTGCATATTTACAAGTCTCTCAGCAGTACCTGGTATCAGCAGCAACAGGTGAAATATTTTGAGTGCTGGTTTAAGTGACCTGGCTTTTATAGGTGTTCAACACCCACTATCCAGCTTGAGACCACTGTGAACTCAGCAACTTTGAACTGTGAAACTGCCTATATGATTAATATTGATGTTGGCTTAGAAAGGGCCAGGAGGATCATTAAAAAGAGTCCACGACAGTCATATTGACATTCACAGTAGAGTAAGCACTGACTGTTCAAGTAGTAGTGTTGTTGAAGACCAAAATTCTTATGCCCATATTTTAAAAGGCAGGTTGAAAACTTTAGCAAATGACTTGCTCACAAGCAGAAGATGCGGGAATGAAGCTCATATCTCCTCCAAACTTCTTTCATTATTCGATGTACCAGATTTAGCTAAAACAAAAAAGAAAAGACTGAATGTTTCTAGGAGCCTGTGTACAGCAGGCCCTTGACCTTCATTCATTTCACACAGCAGTTTATGTTAAAAAAATTTATCATGAGACTCCTACTAAGACTTCAGTATTTATCTTTTTTTCCTAGGAGCTTAAAATGTAAAATTGATTAAAATTTGAATTGTAACTGCATTGCCCTATTCCAGAAGTTTAAAGTAAGTGCTTCCAGATCATCAAAGCATTGTGCAAAACATGCAGCATCTTAACACATTGTGCTTCTTGGGGATCAACTGATCTCATGCTCTTGCATCAAATTCTCCAGGATCCGTTTGCCGTGAAAGCAAAAACTGCATGTCCAAGTGGCTAAGCATTTGGCAAGGAAAGGTCCCTAGGGCCCAGACAAAACTGGATGATGCTGAAGACATTCAGTTTGCTGAAAAAAGTCAGCAGGAGGAATCACAAATCTAGTCCTGGCAAGGAGGAAAGACAAGACAAGCAAATGCGTCTCCTCCTCTATTGAGTTTCCTTTTTGTCCATAGTGGCCCATATGGGCCAATCCCTTGGCCCATATTGTTGCTTCTTTGCACTTCCAGGCTGACCTCCAGTACAGACTGTCAGCATATAAAAGCCACAAGCCCTGTTCTCACTTGGGCCTCCGAAGCTTCTGCAGCTGAAAGAGAGAAACCACGCATGAAAGAGTTGAAATAACTTCCTCTAGCCAGTCCCTCACGGTTGTCATGTGTAACCACTTCCATATCTCAGTAACAGAATTGAGACACTTCCTCTACGCCTTTTGTCTCTGGGCCTCAAAGTGCACTAATCAATCAATCCCAGGAAACTCTTAGGATGCAAGTCTGACCCCCATTTTGCAGAGAGGTGTCATGAGAAGTTACAAAACCTTTTCCCCCCCAAGATGGCCAGAATCCAGGAATCCTTTTTCCCCACTCTCTTTTCTCCTCATGGGCTCTGCCCCTTCCAACCTCTAACTTGTCACAGGCTCTGAGCAAGAGAAAAAAAGGACACAGAGGAGAAGTTCATATGCAAAGGCCAGAACAGGAATATTGGTCTTCAGTAATGCTCCCTAGTGCTCTCCTCTACCTTGGCCAAGGTACCTCTACAAGGTAGCACCTTTTCCCTCTACCACCAGTCCAGCCAGCCTTGCACAGCTACCTGACGCAGAATAACCACCTAATACCTTCCATCTTCATACTTTCTGGATGCAGTGGAAAGCTCCAGTTTAATCTCTTTGGAGTATGGCAAGTTTTCTCCACTCGTTTTCCAGGAAATGAGTGATTTCCAGTTTTCAGACTTCACAAGAAGTCCTATCAAAACTTCACGAGAACCGTGCCTGCTGCCGGAATGACTTTCATCTCTGGCCAGCACACAGGGTGAAGCTAAGGCCTCTGCATCGGGAGCTACAGCTGGATCTGAACGTCAGTATTGAGGTGAAGGGAAGGTTCTTACAAGCTCCAGAATCACCTCTTATTCTTTGTGCAACACAAATTGTATTCATGGGTATGATACTCCAGAATCAATATTCTTTGCTTAACAATACAGCAAACTACGGCTTTCCCAGGGTATAGAAAGACAACTTAAGTCAGTGTCAACCTAGCTATCACAACATACTTAAATCTTAAATACATGCATGTTTGTGACATCACACCATCACCAACAGCACTACTCACTTCGGAGATCAGCCACAACGGACACCATAGAAAATACATACAGAAAGAGAAGCCATGTCTCAAACTTTTTTCCGTATATAACACACAGGGCAAAGTGCATGAGAGAAAGGAAACATTATCTGTTTTATAGAGGGAGTACAGGCAGCTTCCTCTCCAAGGCTAGCAGCAGGTCTCTGGGGGAACCAAGTTAAGAGCTAAACCCATACATTCACGGCAAAGCCATTTTTCATTTAGTAACAAAGACATACAATACGAGGTTTTTCTGGGCAAGTATCAGAAGCCATTTCCCTTGGAGTGCTCTAAACTAGTGAGAGAAGACATGATCAACAGTGAGACAGTGCATGCAGCAGGGCCTAGGCTGACATTTGCAAAGCACCTTGCTGTCCTGAAACATCTACATTTCCAGGCAAAGATGCTGAGTAGACTGAAGTTCCACTAAAGTTATTTGGAACCACAAGTGCTCAGCTCCTGTGGCTGTTTCTACAGGAAAGACATGGAAGCAACCAAAGAAAAGAGTCAGGAGAAAAGGAGAAAAGGGAGTAAGACAGGGTCTTGCTGTCTTCCAGATTCCCTCCTGCACAGGGGATACGAGGCAGTCCTCCTCCTTCTGAGGAAACTCAAATCCAAATGGTGTCTGTCTTCTATTCCCCCACAGCTGAGACCACGTTAGATGACAGCTAGCCACAGACACCAGCCAAAAAGGTGCAGCCACTGCAGCCACATTCAGAGAAATTTGAACAGTTTATTCTGGTCTGTCTCTTGTGCCTCAGGCTATCTGTTCACTCTGACTCCTCTTCCACTTGCTGTCAGGGCTGCAAATGTCATGCTGCTTCTGTAAGTTATTTCCCCCCTTCCCTGCCCTTCTGAAATGAAAAGAATGAGAGAAACAGATATGGAGTAAAGCTAAGATAAAGAGCTTGCAGGGGAGAGAGAATATGGACATTCAAACAATTACTGCAGGCTAGGTGGCATGTGAACTGGTAACCAGGCATACTCAGGCTCTGCAGAGCTCCTTGGCAAACAAGGGATTTCCCACCGAGACATTTCATTCACACTTCCCCAGGTTACTTCTCTGTATACAAATACACACAGTTCCCTGACAGCAACCAGCCACTAGTCTGTTGTTTTATGAGAAACTATTAATGCTTCCATGTCCTGGCTACTTCAACTTCAGCTGCAATTGATTTATACAGTGGCTACACACCACAGAGCCCTATTCTCAGCCACTCCTTTGCTCCTGAATGTAATAAATATTTTATGAAAGCAGACAAGCAAATCATTTCAAATCTCTTCCTGTTTCATTAGTTTCAGTAGCTCAGCTACATGCTGCTGATGCTACAGAAAACTGCTGGAAGAATCAAAACAACTCATTCCCCTGAAGAATTTCCAAACATTTAGGATATAGAAAGGTTTAAGATTTAAGAGTTTCTGACTAGGATGAGGGGAAACCCAAGGCTAACAATGAAATAATTTCTAAACATTTCCAACCACCACCTAAGATGCACCAGCCAGAAGGCAGAAGCAGTTTTTAGAGACTTACTATTTTTGTTTATACTAGTTTTTCCAAGAATGAGAAGTCTGTAAAAATTGAGTTGACCAAATTCTTGCTTTTAGTGACATTAAAAAAAAAAAGCCCTAAGAGCTAAGAGTTTGCTGATGGGGAGGGCTGAGATTTGTTTTGATTGTAAGGTTTAGTCTACAATAATTTAGTCTTGCAGATCAAAGCTGCATAGGTGTTTTCATATTTTTTATCTTAGTTTACATTAAGAATGAACTGGATGATAACTGGAAATGATAACTGGAAAACGAATGAAAGGAGAACAAACATTCCATTTCTGCCTCCTTCAGCACTGTTTTCAGGTACAAAACTTTGGTTCATGCTGTCCTGTTTCTATTTTAATCAGTCACTAGTTTTTCCTTCGTTCCTATAAAGATACAGAGAACAGGCTGCCGATTACCAGTAAAACAACTTGTCAAGCTATAGAGCGAGGCCTGAATAGAAAAGTCAGTAACCTCAGTGGAAGCTGCAGCAGCTCAGAGAACAGTGTAATGTCGACAGCACAACCGATTTGCACAGGACTTCAGAAAAGATGCAGGCACCAGTAGCCTCAAGAAAGTTTCCTGAGATTTCCATCCCTAGAAAACAGCACTGTGGGGAATTTCTGCTGAATTGGGTGACAGGGCTAGCACAAAGACAAAGAACATGATTTACTAGTTGCCATATGAGCTCTTGTGGACTCTATATTCTGCACTTAAAGGATTTGATGTTGAGACAGACAAAACCAGGTACAATAATTTCTATGCACAACAGTCACAGTTTTTACAGCTTTTTTTTTTTTTTTTTAAGTTTCTGTTAAGAGGATGAAAGACAGAAAACTAAGAATTTCGAAAGCAAGATTTCACTGTAGTTTACATGGATTTCTTCAGGAAAAACTCTGTCTCCTGATACACTCATAAAAAGCCCATCGAAGTCAGTATATAGGAGTAGTGATGATTTACTCTCCTGCCATATTGGAGAGAAATCTTTTTTTCTTAATTTTTATTTCCCTGATGGCACTTTCATTATTCAAAACATGCAGCAATGTATTCTACAGGAAACAAAATGGACCTAAAGACCATTCTTTCAACTTTCAGGATGAGTTCACGTTTTCACTTCCGGGAGTAGGCCCTATTTGTACAAGTTGTAAAGGGAACTGTTTCTTCTGTATTCTGAGTGACCAATACAACTCTTTTTAATATTATTTAAGTATTATTATGTCCTTTATCAATATAAACAATATTAAGAAGCAAAATACGGTTAAACATCTTAAAAACAATCTCCTCCCACCAAACATGTGCTATATACACACAATACATACCCAAGACTCTCCCCCGCGACAAATATGTGCTTGCTCACAATAGTGACTATGAACTCAAACTAACCAGGTTTGCAACGTAATCCAAAACTATTTGGTCAATCTTCTTTTTTCCTACATACTGTAGATGTCTCATAAGGTGATCCTTTAGCTGAGCAACCATCTAGGAAAAAAAGCCAACAATTGAGTGTCCTTATGGCACCTCCAAAAAGATGCAAAAGCCCCACCAGGTGCAGGGCCTGATCAATACAAATTAGCACAACAAAACTTTCCTCTTTACAAAACTCCAGTTCAGAGTGAGATCCCAAGCTACCATACAAGCTTGCCGAATTCAATGGCAGATCTGAACATTCAAAATGGTTACTTGGTGCAAATTCAGCAAAATGAGGGCTAAATTAAACTTTCAATGACATTGAATAGAAAGAGCTTACAGTTCTTACATCTATCTGGGTCAAGCCAAGTGAACAGGGTGAAAGAAGGATTTTAATATGAACGCTGAATCCTGAGAATATAAGTACTTATTACATACAAATAAACCTGAGGGATTTTATGACAGACAAAACTAGCACAAATACAGTTTGTGGTAGTAGCCAAGAACCTGAGAGATTAATGGCAACTTCAGGTTAAACATTAATTGTAAAGTCTTTAAAATCAGATGTTTGTTATCATACAGTCCATGCCACTCCCTACCCTCTGCTTTCTGAAATATTCTCTGACCTCACATAGCTTCTGATTGCAACTCAAGTCCATGCTGGTTCTTTGCTGAGAATTACTATGAAGCGTTATTTGTTTCAAAGCTCAGAGAAAAACTGAAGCAAATAAAAATCTCTGTCTCAAGCAGTTTACAAGTAGATTAATCTCAATGTGTCAGGACAGCAATATAGGTATTAGGAAAGCATAGACAAAGGACAGCAGTGACCTACTTTTTGGATCTAAATAAACTGCAGGGAAGGAACGTAGAGAAGCTTCAGAGAATGAGAGGCAGAACTTGGAAACAAGGGGACAAGACTGAAAAGAATGAAAATTTGCCTTAGATTTGGACAGGACAGTGCTGATATGCTCTTCACAGATGCAGAGCTGAGACCTTCCAGTGCATGTTGAAGAGTTCTATTTGGTTTTAATAGTAAGAGAAAAAGAGATAAGCGAAGGTGTGTATTTAGACAGAGGGAGGATAGGTAGGGATTTGAGATAGGATTTATTACCCAGAAGCATCAGGATGGTAGATCCTTTGGGGAGATCATCAGTGAAAACAGTGCAAAAGAGGAAGGGACCTCAGAATAGCCATAGTAGTCCCAGAAGTGAGGTAGAAGGAAAAGGAGACAGTAAAAAACATGTTAAATTGAGGAGCAGAAGATCTGTGATCTTCTCTTTGAGGGAAGCAGTGGATGGGGAATTCACCTATACATGTTTTAAGGATGTAAAGTAGTCCAAAAATAACTGACAGATTATGATGAACTCCAGGAGGATGGAATAACAATTTCTAGCCAAAGAAAAATTGTATGCAAAAAGCTTGCAAAAAGCAAAAAGTTGAATGCAAAAAGCATTTTGACAAATGAACTTTCCATTGCTGTTTTTCCCCAATGCCTTATGATATCATGACCTGTTAAGATGATATATCATGACTATGAACTCCAAAACTTAGGAAATACCATGTTTGTCCCATAGCTACTTTGGGTGAGCTTCTACTCAGCACTCAAACTTATAAGCTTACTCTTTACATTTGTTGAGGTTGTGCGTCCTCTAGTGCACACTGTGACAAAAGCACATACCAGTCCCATTAGTAATTGCTGCTGATAATCTTCCTCTTGAAAGAGAGGTACTAGCCTTTCCTCTGAAATAAACAGAGCAAGAATCATTCAAGGACATGACACTATAGAAATACCACGAGACGAGACTTCAACCAGCTTCAGAAGTACTTAGAAACATACACAAACAAACAGAAGTTGTGGTTTGATCTACTCACCTACAGAACTAAGATAGTGAAGAATCAAGGATCATGTAAGAGAGAACTGAGGAATGGAAAATAACCCTGTATCTGCCATCTTCTCCCTCAAGTGCTTAACACTGAGCATAGAGGAACACAAGCCTGTCACGCCACTTTACACTTCATTTGCATTACTCTTTTCTTTGATATTTAAGGGAGAGTTATCACAGTGTGGTGATTCAGTAGAGCAAAGAGGCTCAGAGAACCTTCTGGTAACACCAGTGCAAATGCATATGCTATTTAGAACTTGTCATTTACAAACAAACAAGCTAGAACAGCTGCATGGGTTTTCCAAGGAAATGGCTAGACACAAAGTAAATACTCCACAGAATCACCTCCCCCTTTCCTGGTTCTCTCCCATGGTCTGGCTGCTTCTGTTACTCAGATTTGCAGACCACTATGTAAAAAGAACACAACTTTTCCAACTAAATGGAAGGAGGTTAGAGTACCTACTTAAATTTAATGCCCTGTATTTCCTAATCAGTGCTTCCTGTCTACTAACAAAGGAAGAAAACCAATCTCCTATTTCATCATGTAGCATAAAATCAAGGCAACGTTTTACAGACCCAAGTGCTAAATTTTTTACGAAGTTCTTTCCAGTCATCTTTGCTCATTTTGAAATATATTTACTCCACCACTTAGCAGCACAAAGATCTGTGTTGCTTGATTTCAAAGGACCTGAAGAAAAACCTACAGGGAAGATACACTACATTGACGCTTGTTACCGGCTGGCACCTGTCTAGAAATTCTCTAGTAACAGTCAAACATCTGACTTCTTTATCAATAAGCACCTTTGGAAAACATGAACCTGAGACTAGCAAAGATGATACCAGGTCCCTCAAAGTCAGTGCCCATAGCAATAACCAGCAGTGTTGCAGATGATGGGTGTTAGGGGCTGGAAATCAATGCACTGGAAATTCTTCGTAATAAAAGGAGTGAGCAGCACTTAGATCAGCATCATTTCACAGCACACAGTGGCAGGGCACAGAGAAGGCACTGGTGTGTGAACAGCAGAAACATAATTTACTACTAACTTCAGTTTTACTTATTTGTGACAGAAGAACTGAGCATCACAAAATCTCAAGTGTTCCTGGCCTAGGGAAATTCATTGCACGTCTGCTTTCTCTACGCCATGATTTTTCACCTGCCATAATCTCCTACTGTACACAAGTTCTAGAGTTGCAAAGGCAGCTATAAGTGGACAAGACTCAACAGTAACATGGCGTCATTGATACTCTACTCCAGGAGAAAAATCCTGAAGAAGAAATCGTTAGGCAGACAAAGGTTTACTGCTTACGTTGTTAGATACAATATGCAGTAGGAACTTAATTTTCAAAGGTTTCCTAGTCAGTATATGATCCTACCACTACTATCATAGAAAAAGTTTTCCTCTAATTTAATAACCACTCATCTTAATGCCTCAAACTCTTCAGTGCTGAAAACACACAGAGCAATTTATTTTTAGCCAACAACAGCTAGATGGAAATATTCTAATAAACCTTACAGCTAAGGCCTACATCAAGACGAGTTTTACTTACCAGAGTCCCAACTGTCCAGATGAGAAAGCACCCTAGGGTTTGAAACAAAAATCAGCTTGTTTCATATGCATTACTCTAAAGGATTTCATAAGGACATTAAAAAACTTAACTGACCCTTTGATCTTTCAAAGACAGCTAAAGAAATCCAAGAACTGTACATGTGACTACATTTAGTAAAGATATTAAACATCATTTAAAAAATTCTATCTGTCTGGGTTGCATAAGAATAGCTCTTCATGTCTACCATAAACTGCCCAGCTCTAGAGGCCTGGATATTTCAGATCATGCTGTAGTGATTACAAGGATTCCAATAATTGATTTTCAGCTGGATAATCTTTAAAGTAAGATATCTAATCAGATACCTAATCAACTATTGAAATGGCACATTAAATCCTTCAACATACTTCAAAAAAATAAGAAAGGGTAAATATAATAGAAAATGGTACCTACTTTTTGGCATTTTCAAAAATATTCCTCAAATATGCTGTGGTTGTTCTCTCCTCTCTCTGGTTTGTAAACAAACAAAAATCCCCAAATGAACAAAGTAGAAGGCCAATTAAAATACTCTCTGATAAAATACAGATGAGAAATTAAGCTGGTTTTCCCTTTGAATGGAAATAATGTACCGTGGGGCTTCAACCCACCTTCCAACTACCCATGCTCACAGGCACTCACACACATCTAACTTACATAACAATACAGGTACATGCAAGCTCTGCTTCTGTTTAGTTTCTTGCATTATTTTAACAGAGTAAGTCTTACAGGCAATCACCTTATAAGTAAAATGACTGCAAGTCTTTGCACTTCTCATAATCAGATTCCCATTTCTTTATCCCCCAAATAAAATAAAATAAAAAGCTAACTATTCTGTGTTTGGCTTTAAAAGATCCACTTCAGAGGCAGCTCTGGAGACTGTTTCAGCGCATACATATTTACCTCTTCTGAAAGGTTACGCCATTCCCTCCTGAGCACATTATTGTGGTAATGCAAGTGTGGCTCTGCATACTTCACACTCTCCAAGTTTGAGCTGAGTTTCTCCCAGAAGCCTTTGGAGTTTTGGAACTGGAAAGTATTGCAAGGAAAGCATGAATAACAAGCTGCACTCTTAAAGAAATACCTAATCACCCTCCCACTAAGTGATTGGAAAGAACTGTGATTAATGTAGCTTCATAACAATCTAAGTGAAAAAAGTTAAACAAAAGCAGTTACACTATTTTTTCCAGTACTTTAATTTGCTTGATTTGGCAGCAGGGGTAGCACTTACTTAAATGTGAGGTCAAGATTTGGTGTCTGTAATGCAGATATTTTGCCACCTTAGGATCCTTTAAAGTCACTGGGATGAAATGAGTACTTCTAGGTCATAATCCATCTGACCTGTTTCAGATGTTTGGGATGGGAAGGCAAGAACTGCACCACAGACTGCACTGGCCATATTGTCTAGACTTCCACTGACTGTAAAAGGAGCCTTAGGCAACTGACTTAGACGTAAATGTTTACATTTGGTCAAATAAATCGCATTCCAGGTTTCTAGTAGTTTCAAATAGAGGAATATCACCATGACCCCAGCAGCTGCAGGCTGCCACTATTTTCAAGCTGCATTAATACTTACATTGCAAACATCCATTTGCCCACCTCAAGTAACAGTGCCTCATCCCAGAAAAAAAAAACCAAACAAAATCCAAACATTTCCATAGCAATTCTAAAGCCTTTGGCTCTAATGCTGAAATTAATTGAAACTCCACTGTGAACAGACAGGAGGAAAAAAACCCAAACACACACACACTGGTTTCCTGCACTAGTTCTTGGACTAGGGTATAAAGATGTGAAGCCACTGTTTATAAAGGGGGAGCGATGTGATCATTGCTGACGAAGAGATTAGATTAAGGCATTTCTTTTTGGCAGTTTTAAAAAACAAGAGATGGTACTAGCTGTTCTTGCCCCCCTTTATATACATTTACCTTCCCATACAGACACTACAGTAGTGACGTTTGAAGGAAGAGAAGTTTGAGTTCACAATGTTCCTCTGTCTTGCATTAACATGTTGGATTTTGCTCTCTCTCCCCTACTTTTCTACAATGACAATAACTTTAGAAGAAAACATCAGAAGCCTTTAAAACCACTTCCTACCATAAACTACAATTTGCCAAGGAAAATAAGTTGCAGAGACTCAATCCTGCCAGCCACTTCCCTCTTGCTGCCAGTGCTGATTGCTGCTTTATTGTTATAGCTGCAGCAGAGAAAAATAAATCCCCTTTTTGCTTCATGTTAGTTATATTTAGCAGCTGGAAACTAGGAGTGCATATGGCATCATATGTTCACCTTGCTGGAGCTAACTAACAAGATCTACAACCCAGTACTGCAGTATGTTGCCTAAATGTTACCAATATGAAATCAGACAAATATCAAGAATATAGCGTAAGGGTATCATCTAGTGACTAATTTATGCAACTGCAACAGAACCACCACTGCAAAATTGCATTCAGGCCACACTGGATTTTGTTTGATGTGTGGCAGGGGGAAGCAAGACAGCAAGTTTCTTTCCTATATTGAGTCTGTAACAGGAAGTGGTAGACTTCAGAATTAAAAGCAGACACCAATGAAAACCTGCACTGTATTAGATCTCATTAAGAAGTCAAAAGTTTAAAATAAAAGATTATTTTAATCTCTTATTCCTTGAGGATCATCAGGGCAAGGACCAGAAAGAGAGGGCTGCTTCATCTTAGGTGGTGTTTATTTTGCAGACATTTCTAGAGAGTGAGGAATTAATACCTAAGCATGAACACCTAAAAGACATTGTATTACCAGAAGGCAAAGCAAGGCCTTACCAGGTTGCAATCCATGAAAAGCTCCCATGAAGCCTTTCACAAGTAGTGGTGTTTTAACTGAAGACAAAGAGAGCTGTTATACCCCTCTGAAAGGATGCAGGGTGCCAATGACCTTTAAGAGGCGCATGTGCTTTCCTTGGGAACTGTAGTGCTATGCCTCCCCAGCACTGAAGGTATTCAGAGAGCCGTGTAACTAAGTACTAGCTGCACAGGCAGTTACTCCTTAAAACATCACTCTTCAACCTCAGTGGCTCAGCACAGCATGAGGGAGAGGCTGCCTTTTCCTGTGCTGATCTCTGTAACAACTGCTTGCACTACACATCTTCACTCTTCTCCTGGACCTCCTCCTATTTTCTCCCCTTCTGATCAAGCCTATTTGCACCCCTTCAAATTTGGCTTCTGTGTTGAAAAAGGAAAAAAAAACAACCAAAACCCAAAACAGACTCTTATTAATTACAATCCTTATGTAAAGCTTTTTGACAATTGGACTCTGACTGTTCTCTCTCAATATCTCTTGCTGAACAGGAATTTAGTGATAAAAATACACCTGTTACCCAAATAGCACAATTTTTTTGTGAATATGGACACAGCCCTCCCAAAGGCTCTCAACAATTCATTGGCTTGAGAACTCCAAAAAGCTTCTCAAAGTGACAATTCACCATTGTTTCTGTGAAATGCCATAAAATCTTTGCAAAAGAAATACTACTTATATGACCAGATTTGTCACCAGGGTCTGACTTGTGATGCCAACAACACACACCAACTGAAACCCCAAGAACTGACCAGTTTAACTCAAGCTATGGTGGGTTCGTGTCACTGGAGCGGTACAAAGCAACCAAAGCACTAAACCTTACCCTGTATATTATCATCTTTGTCCTCACTCAAGAGTCAGAGTCATTTGCAGTCAAAAGTAGCAGGAAATATTTGTCTTTAGTTCAACTCTGACCTTTTCAATCTGTTTAGGTTTCAGACAGAAATAGGAAATGAGTTCTACAATCAGGAAGTATAGCTGCTAAAGGCATTTGCCCCCAGGGGCTTGAGGTTCAATCTCAGACAAATTAAAGGCCTGCTAACTTTGACCTCAGTGAATTACAGGGATTATCTAGCAACAAATTTTCTCAAGATCTGATTTTCCCAGGTGTCCCAGTTCTCAGGGCAGCCCTCCCAAGCAAAGCATGCAAAGCCCGATTCCTGGACAACAGTTGTGAATCTGTAGCAGCACAGCTGTGATACAGTGTTGTGGAGTAAGTGAACAGTGGGTAATTTCACTGATTTTAAAAAATTTTGTGAACGCTGAAGCTTTATGAGCTAATTATAAGCACTGGGGAGGAAACAGACTCTCACGTCTTTTAAGCGCTACATGAAACAATATTGTCATGTATCCAGAGTCTACTCCCATGTGTTGCTGGTACTGTTGGGTTCAAGCTCTGACTCTTCCCATTAGCCCTCCACAACAAGCTGCTTATTAAAAGCTTCTTTCATATTTTGTAGGGAACACTTAGGAAAATTTCAAGTATTTCTCTAAACTGGAGCTGAGGGAGTGGAATGGAAGACGGGTAGAATCATTCATGCTGTTTTCAGTGGAAAGTACAATTTCCTACCCAAAGAGCATGTGCCCTCCCCATCCAGCTCACTGCCTTTTCCAGGCTGTGCAGGAATTTGTCTAGACTTAGGTAGCCAAAGCCCTGACATCAGTGCAATCGCAGGATGCTCTGGACAAAAAGTGAGAGGGTCATGAACCACTGGTACCAATAGCAGCACAATGAAATATCCCTCAAAGTGGGTATACATAGAGATTATGTAGAAAACCTACATGTCTGTTGTGCCAAGTTTACCTCCAGCTAATGAAGTCACAAAATGAAGAGGTATCAATCAAATCTAACATGAATTAATTCTTGGAGGACCCTCCCTGTTGAATGGAAGTAGTCTCTTCAGAAAAGGGAGAAAATACATCTTTGAGCTAGCAAACATCAGTCTGAATAGCTGGTATTTTAGTATATGCATAAGACAGTTTAAACAAGGCAATTTTCTGTTCGCCCGTATTTTTTGATAGGGCTGTGGGGACACAGCTTCATTAGTATTTAGCACACCCCCACCCCACAAAAAAAAAAAAGCTCCTAACCTGCAAATATGAATGTGGTTTTATACTGGAACTTACCTTTAACACAGGTAGAGAAATAATGTCTGTTGCACATATTACTCCAGGGATAATCTAGAAATACAGACAAATTGTAAGAATATAAATCATTTAGCATAAAACATGGGCCTGTTTGGGTATCTAAGTGAATCTCCATTACCCGTTTCCTTTGTGAAACTAGCTAGCTAGCCAAAATTGTACATTCAGTTTTGCCAAAAAGAAATATGGAAGATATTTTTCTCATTCATCTCATTTTAAAAAAGACAACATATTAGAACAGTGTCAGATCAGAGAAATTAAAATAAGCTATTTGCTCTAACTGTAGGATCTTGCCTAGAGTTATTTTACTTCTGCAAACTTCCTCATAAGTCTTAACTCTACTGATACTGTTTGTCTTGGAAATAACTGCATGATTTTCCTGGTTAAATATATTTTGTATTCATCATAGACTTCGTATGATAAGCAATAAATTAATACCTCATCATGAAAACTGAGAGACTTATCATCTGTTCCATTATAGTAGCTGTTCTTGTTTTATAAAAGCTTTTCTTTGTTGACAAAAAATAGGACTCAAGGAAGACACCACGAAGGTTAAGACTTGACAAAATAAAATGGGCATAAAGCACAGATATGGATTTAGAGCATGTCTATGAAAAGGTAAGGCATACAAGTTAAAGGTTGAACTAAAGGAAAAAAAATAGACTCCCTCTAGCTATTAAAGTACCAGCCGTTATCTTACCCCAATCCAGTCAAGCAGTGATGTGTAGGGCAAAAGTTTATCCAGGTTGTGAGTTTCTGGACACATTCTGCAGTACAGGGAGGCTGAATACAATGTAAAAAGATTTGTAAGGGCAAGATTGTATAACCTATCAGTTAACAAGAGTAGGCTTCACAGTCAGTTCCTTATCTAACACTTTTTTAGGGACAAATCCTGCTGCTGTCTCTGAAACAGCTTCCTCCATGGTGGAACCGGTCCCATTCTGTGCACAAAAGGAGGAAGAGAAGTCCAGATGGCTGCAGGGCTGGGTCAGCTGCTTGGCTACAGCTCAGCACTGCAGGGGTCCTTTGTACAAAGGCTCAGGGCACAGGACATGCACTGGCTAGGCTGAGGAATCAGCTATCAGAAGAGAGTATCATGATATGCCAAATCCTTATGAAAAAATGGTTTGGGCTAGGCTACAGGAGATTTGTTCCTCCGCTCCAATCTCAATTATTTACATCCCAGATATCCAAGACAGGAGCCAGATAGAGAATTTGCTCTCCAGTGACCTAAAAAAATGATAAATCTATTTCTCCTACTAGACAGAAGAATGCATTTGGAAAGTTTTACTGCCAATCTGATCTTGAGAGATCTATGCATCTTCTAAACTACTGATACTGTCTCTAACACCACAAAATGCAGGTCAGTTAACCAAAATGGTTATAAGTCATAACCAAAAAGTTTGTAAATAAGAGAGTCAGTTTGTGACATCATGGCTTCTCCTTAAGTCACAACTAGGGTATGCAGGAAAAGAAATACCTACCAATGATAAATTCTTGAATGGGGTCAAAAGAATGACATGTTGACAGGTTCTCAGAAATCCACCAAATAATCTGTCAGAATAAGAACAGGGGAGTTTGTCACATCTCTCTGTTTAAGCATGTATTGTAAGAGACTACAGAAACTTTGTTTTCAGTAGTAAAACTTTGCATGAAGTAGCAATACAGAGATAAATGTTTTCAAGAGAGCCTCGACTAATAAAATGGTTTCTGACTAACAAAGCAGCCCAGCTGATGAGCCTCTTGGCATCGCCAAAAGGTGCATATGAATCAGGACTTTTCTTCTTTGGCTGATATCATTCATGTCCTGACCCTGCTTTGTACAAGACACCAGTCACTGAAAAAATTTAGAGGAGGTTCTTTTCCTACCTGCATTTCCAAGTCTTCTATGCATCGGAAGTACAACAGGGCACAATGCAGAGCTGCCAATCTCTCGCTGTCTCGTTTGCTGTTCTGTAGGAACTGTAGTAAGGCGCTGTCACTGATGCTAACGGCATACATACTTCCTACGTGGCAATCCAAGACTGTTGACATGAGTGGGGATTGGATGGAGCAGTTCTGCAACATGTCAATTCTTGCATCCTCACCTGAAGAACATTGGTTTGAGAATAAAAAGGACTAAGAACGTAACATTTGGCTGCTACCAGTACTTCTCTTAAGACTCCCAGGTTCCCACCAGTAAGAAACAGTCTGCGTCTTGTACTAGCTGCCCTGGTATTATGCTGAGGAAGAGGAAGAATGGTGCTGACTGTGTAAAGGAAGTAAATGAGGAGCACAGCCCATACTCAGTTCTCTCCTTCCCTACTGCTGAAGCAGAGAAGGTGTGCAGACTTGAGGCTCACAATGCTGTCACAGGACAAATCAGAGTACACAGGATGGAACAGAGAAGGGCACAAGACTAGTAATAGATTCAACACTAGAATTAGCACCTAAGCATATTGGTACAGTTCAGAACTGCTCACGTACAGAATCATGATTCAAACTTGTATTGGTGGATCTCTTACCATCAATCCCAATGGCCAGTACAGGAAGGTTCTGCTCTATGATTACTGATTGAAGCATCAGATCAAAAACACTTTATTTATGCTAGTACTAAGGTTCACCACCACAATACTACACAGTAGGATTCCACACCCTTTGCATCAGAGAAATCAAGCCCACTATACAACAGTGATGCTTTCCACTCATTTCTAGCAAAATAGCATTTCATTATGTATATACAACAGGTATTAGCTTCCTGTGATGCTACCCCGTACCAGTTCCCACTACCTACCTCTCCTTCACCCAATCAGAAGAACAGATTTCTGTTTTCAAACAAAGGCCCCCCACTTCCAAAAATAACCCACTTCCCATAAAGACATGTTTGTTGGAAATGAAATAACGTGCCTCTCAGATGAGACTCTAAATCAAATTGCATCAGCATGATCAGGTGAAGGAAACACAGATTTCCTCTCCCCACACCCTCCAAACACACACATTTAGAGCAACTCAATTGGAGGAAGGAAATGTAAAATCAAATTTACATCTCCATGTGAAATTTGAGAACAGTGGAGGATGGAGAAGCATGTGCAAAGATGGGGGGGAGGGAAACTATGAAACCAAGGCAAAGAATTTCAAATTCAGTGAAAGGTCTTCTTCCATTTCATAACAAGCTAGAAGTACGTAATAGATGAAGTATGAAATGTCACTTCAGATTCTCTTTTTAAAATGGAAAGTGGCAAAAATGCCATTCTTATTTTTTCAATCTCTCTCCTTCTTCTTCAGAACACTGTGCAGTAAAGCAAACATTGAGAAATACAACTTTTATGTAAAGAGATTTGAACAAGTTTCTACTACAACAATAAAATTACTTCAAGCAGCAGTCTTACTATACCTGTAAGAAATAAACTATAGCACAGCAGGTCAGGATGCTGAATATTCAAGAGGTGCAGGAACTGGCCAGGCAAATAAGCAGCCACATAATAGTCTATTTAAAGAAATAACAGTGGTCAATTTAGCACTTGTTCACTTATTTGCTTTAAGAGGCTGTTTCACATGATTCTCATCTTGGCCCACTTCTCTCTGATGGAATCGATTATATCTAGGAAATATAAAAGGAGTTAATTAAAAGCTGCTGTTGTATTAACACAGGAAACACTAGCAATACATTTGGGTTTCCACAGGAGGATTCAGGAGGCTTGAGACACTCAAGAACTCAGCAGCTGATCTCCAGAGCATATTCTGAGGCAATTTCAGAGGAAGTTGCTTACTAATAGTGAGGTATTGCAGTATCAAATGCCAAATGTAAAAGTTAAGCAAAAAAAAGCAGCAAAATAACACAACTACTTACAAGTCAAGAAAAAAAAATCCTTTTCTTCTAGAGAAGGGTTAGCCATTTGTCTCCCTTCTGGGGACAGAGAATGGCAGTCACACAGGGAAGTAACACAAGCAACCTACCAAGATTCATAAAAGCCACTTCCTTCAATTGATGAGATTCTGTTCTTTCTAGAGAAACTGTAAAAGTTTTGTTGTAACCTGGGGAAAAATAATAATACTTTTAAAAAACTCAAACAATAAACACCATCTGTTATGAGCCAAGTATGACTTTATAGCTAGAAACTTCAGCAGTGCCAATACACCCAAACAGGGATATTTTAGACTGTTTTACAGGCTTGTCTGCACAGACAGATTTACTTCATCCTAAACAGAGTTGCTGCATACTTAGTAGACCTGCACCCACACAATGCAGTTCTTTAGTATGCGGAAACTGGCCATGCACTGCACAGCCTATGTATGTTCTTTAAACAAAGAAGCATTCCATCCCAGAGCAAGCTTGTGTAAAAATACCTCCCCCCAAAAAAAAATCCCAAACACAAATCCTTTACGTAGCTGTGCTTCACATTTTGGTGATCTTTCAACTGTTTTAAAGAATTTCCAGTTTGTTTATCTGCATGCCCTATTGCTGTAATTTAGTTCAGCTCTGTTTAAACATTAGCTAATTTCAGACCTGCCGTGTTTGCATGGGCTTTGCATCAGCACAGCTGTTATTTTATTCTAGACTTGCACCATACTTCTTCTGGCACCCAGTAAGAATGACATAGACCCCTCAAACTTCCTCAGCCTCTGAGAAAAGCTGAAGACTAAAATAACTAAGGAGACAATTACTGGCCTCCAAATGTCCATGCTGCAATATCCTAAAGACTGAATGGTGTCATGATCAGGATGCTACTTAATACTGCATGAAAATTCAAGGTAAGATGATAGATACACAGTTTACAGGCCCACTAAGGAAAAAAGTCAATCATGAGCCATGCTTCAGCTACTCATCCAGGTCTTTGATTCCTGATCCTAGCAGAGAGATATGCTTTATCTATGCTGCAAAAACAGAAAAATGAGACCTCCAAGACCAACAGCAACACTAGAGATGAAGGGTTATCTAAACCAAAGTTTTTCGCACCAGATACTGACTGAAGTTTGCTTGCAATGAGTCAGTATACTCATGATCACCATCCTGTTACTTGCCAATGCAAATACATGCAAGCTAATACCAGCACTGCAGAATACACCTGCAACATCGTGACTTTGTGTTTATGCTACATTAAGTGGCTGCTTTAACAGAGGACAGGAAGCTTCCTTCTGAGTTGACACGGTTTAACCCCAGCCAGCAACTAAGCACGACAGAGCCCCTCGCTCACACCCTCCTGGTAGGATGGGGGGGAGAATCGGGGGAAAATAAAGTAAAACCCGTGGGTTGAGATAAAGACAGTTTAATAGGACAGCAGAGGAAGAGAAAATAATAATAATAATAATAACAATAACAATAGAATGTACAAAACAAGTGATGCACAATGCAATTGCTCACCACCCACCGTCTGACGCCCAGCCTGTCCCCAAGCAGTGATCGCTGCCCCCTGGCCAACTCCCCCCAGTTTCTAGACTGAGCATGACATCATATGGTATGGTATAGCCCTTTGGCCAGTTTGGATCAATTGTCTAGGCTGTGTCCCCTCCCAGCTTCTTGTGCACCTGGCAGAGCATTGGAAGCTGGAAAGTCCTTGACTAGTGTAAGCACTGCTCAGCAACAACTAAAACATCAGTGTGTTATCAACATTATTCTCATACTAAATCCAAAACACAGCACTATACCAGCTACTAGGAAGAAAATTAACTCTATGCCAGCCGAAACCAGGACATGAGTTTACAGATGCTGCAGCACAGACTGAAGTCCTTCTATGTCTCCAAAACATGGCTTACGGACCTGATATACCACTGCTTCTGTGGGTCACCTCAGGAGCAGTCTTAAAATTCTTGCGTACGACTGATGAATCTTACATGACTCCACAAACAGCTCTGCACCAAACAACTCCATTCCATGAAGGTTATTTCAGATGCAGCTGGCCAATGTCGCCATAATTATCCTCAGTTTCTTCCTGGTACAGATAGGGATGTACAAGGGCCATGGTTGGCTCCAAGCAATGCAACCACCCTTCAGCTACACATCAAGTACATCTGGGGAAATCAGCCCTTCATAGCAGTACAATGCAGAGTGCTGCCACACCCAGAATGAGCTTTTCCAATTTGTTAATGCCTTCAAGAACACAAAAATGCAGTTCATTCAATCCCACAACGTTCCAGCAGCAAAGCAACATGTTAGCGCAGCTCTGACATATGAAAAGTTTCCTGACACAAGAAAGCAAACACTTAAAGTAAAACAGATATTTGTTGTCCACTTGAACACTGTTACTCCATACTATGCAGCTTCTCAAGTGAGAAATAATTCACCTCTCTCCTCCATGTATCAAATAAGAAAGATCTTGCTACTGACAAGTTTTATTCTGATCAGAATAAAACAATGCTCTTTATTCTTTTCAAGAAAAAAAAAAATAGGTCTTAAGATGCAGAGCCAGAGCACTGCTTACATAGTGACTATTCTAACAGTCAGTGGGCGTTGCATCTCTTGCTGTGAAAATGACACGTTGAACTGGAACTCTGAATAGATATTCAAGCTAAGAGCTTTTGGCTCTATTTCCCACACAAATGCCTTATGGTATAAGTACAACACACCTGCAAGCTCCCACAGATTCATTGATGTTTGTGCTCAGCACGTCGGAAAGTCTGGCTAGAAATAAGGGACCAAATTAATAGCCACTCACGAGGCCGCTGGTTTGAAGCTACTCGTTCAGCATCAGGCAGGAAGTCTACAGCAGGAAAATCAACTTCGCAGCTAAAGGCAGCTGCTGTCTCTAAACACCAGCCACAGTAGTTTATTGTCTGCAGACTTTGGTAGTTATTTGTTTTGCAAGGCATTCTGTGACTCTTTCAGCAAAGTGACATTCTCCAAAATAAAGCTTAACTTAATGGGTTAATCTTACCTTTATGTAAAAAATATATGGAGTACCTTATTTCATCAGGAATATCAGAGGCTAGACTAGAACATACACACAAGCCTCCTAAAAAGACAAAAAAGGAAAAGAAAATTGACTCGTCCACCTGAATACCTAGACATCTTTACACTGCACAAAACTAAAGCAAGACTGTTTCAAATTAGAAACTAAAAATAATCTCTCAAAAAAAGATTACAGAAATATATATTACATATCTCTAACCATCATTTACCTAGCAAAACACAAAATAAGAGACACCAGAGGAGGCAACATGGCACAATGGAAACCTGGGTTCTGACATGGCCAGTTCTTCACTTTAGGAGAAGTACATTTTTAGCCCTTCCCAGTAGAAATCATGCTTGCAACCCAAAAACTGATCACGCCTTTCTCTCCACAGACTGCCTCAATCCTAGATATTTTCTGTTCAGGGACTGTCAAATATGCACAGAACAACATAGTAAAGCACAGTTTGTTTGCTTTCTAAGTAATTTCATATTGGCAGCAGCATGATACACTACTAGGGCTTTCTCACACTAGAAATGATAGTCACTTCCCCCCTTTCCAGCCCAAAGAGCCGTTAATTCCTTTTTTAGGAGAAAAGTCAGCCCTCGGCACAAGCTTATTTCAGCCAAGGTACTCTGTGCAGGAATGCTCCCCCCTCCCAGCCTAATTCTAAATCAGAGTGATACTGTTGACTTCACTGGATGGTAGCCCTCCCTCCATGTCTTATAAAAACTTTAATCCATTTACGCCGATGCTTTGGCAAGCTGCTTTGGCATTTGTGTTAGAAACAGCTTCCAAACCACATTATCCCAATACAGCTGGGAAAGCTGGGCCACAACTATGACCATTCACCTTTTACCTTTATTGAAAGTTTATCACTTAAAAGAAAAAAAAAAAAAAAAAAAAAGGTAATACTAATACAGATACTGTTCTGTAAAAAAAAAAAAACCAAAAAAAAAAAAAAACAGGTTTATGTATACAAGGTACACAGAAAAAGGCACAGTATGGAAAAAGCACAAGTACAAAAAAAGCACAGCTACCAAGGTATTTTACTTGGTTAAATGCCTCATACTTCAGATCACAAGGCTGTACTATAGCTGTGATATAGGTATGGCTGAGGCATTTCACACTTCTGGGGAAGGTAAATACTTTTTTTGAGATGCAATTTTTTTTCCTGCTTATTCTTAGCTGATTGAATATTGTTTGATACAGTTTTGCTTGTATATTTGAGTCATTTAGACAACAAACAGGGCATTTTGCCAGAGCACTTGGCATCTTTCAGAGCATGCATAATTTTTAAAGTAGCAGCATCAGGACTCGTAAGGAAGACTGGAAAAGCTCCAGCAACCCACAATGCTGTTTTATTATCAACAGCTCCCTTCAAACACTGCAAATTTCTTTCTTGTATGTTGGAGGCTAGTGTATACACTGTTCTGTAAATTGCACAACATGCAAGTGAGTCTGTTCAGACTGAAGTGTCAGTGGGTAATATATGCAAGCTGATCACAAAAACAGTGGCTATGGCAGACTATTAATAGACATGCAGCTTTCAACTCCAGGATACTGGTCCAAATGTCAACAAACTGAACTACAAACAACAGAAAATATCAAATGGTGCTTCATTAATACACATAGAAACACGACAGTCTCAGATCAGCAAGTGTCCAAGCAATGTTACATCTGATACCCTCTTGGCAATCCCATTAGAGCACCCAGCAACTGAGAATATAAGACAAATTCCTTTCCTACCCTTACCAGTGCTCTCTGCAAATTAGAGCTGGGTTGTGTGCTGATGCAGGGAAAGCTTGTTATCCTATTGTACCTGTACGGTAAGTGTGTCATGCAAAGGCAGAACCAGGTCTTCTACACCGCATTTCAAAATCGTTTGCAAAGAGTAAGAGCTGTAGCTAAATGCTACAAGGTGAGAAGACTCACATGAAGATATATTTGGATGGACTCTTATCTTTTCAGAAATAAAACGGAAAAAAGATCTCAACCACAACAAAGTGAGAAAAAGGAAGCATTTAAAAATTAAATTCTACTCATACAGGGTAACAGCGAGTTACTACATTCAGCAGAATTAGGGAAACAACAATTACAATTCTGCCACTTGATAAATAAGCATCATACCACTGAACCTGCAAGAGTCACCTATGAAGACATGAAGTTTTCCTTAGGAAACTTTAACTTCAAATTCCTCATTTCTGTTCATGCAGAAGCGTAAGACGTAAGGCCGTACCAACATCTCAACATGGCATCTGAGTGTCACAATTCAAATACAACATTGCACCAGGACATTTTGTTTAGTTGTATTGGCTTAGGAGTGATGCCTCACCTAACTTCAGCCATCCAAAAACCTCTCATTTAGACTCCTATACAGCAAATGAAGAAACATGGATAGAAGCAATCATCCTCTGGAGATGCCTATTTCTCTCTATAAATATAATCCAGATCCTTAACTTTTAGGCAGGTAAAGTTAAGTGATGGTAATCCAGGGTTTATGTCATCTTACTGCCTCCATTATTTTTAATACCGAGCAAATTTAACTGAAAAGTACTTCTAAAGTGCTAAAAGAAAACATAACAGACCAGTGTTGTTTAAATAACCACTGAATTCTGGACATACAAAGTTAATTCTGAGACTAGAACTGCTTGATCTCAGCTAATCTAGAAGTTCATAGGGGTTTTTATCTGGAGACATTTTGTCTGTGCTGAGTATAAGGAACAGGGCTACTTTTCTTCTACTGTGGAATTTTGAGAAAGGAAGCGTGATTTCATTCAGAGTTCAGATTGGCAGTAGCCAATAAGAGTTTTATTAAATGGGAAAGTGCATGGAATATTCCGTTTTGAAATGATGCCAATTATTCTTTGCCAGAGTTGTCCAAATGGTACAAATAGGGATATTGGCATTAATATTTGAAGCATGCTAGCATAGTCTGTGCCCCAAAGAGCTTGCAGTCTGGTTTTGTAAATCACCATAAACAAGAGGCACAAAAGGGAACTTTAGTGTGATTACCGACAGTGTTCTTCAGTATGGTCTTGGCGCCAAAACCATTTGCTCCAAACTCTTAGTACTCAAAGTGGGTTGTGCAAAGTAATCCTTTGTTTCAAACAACATTCAATGAAAAGCCACATACAATAATCTCATTTAGTAAGTGTAATTGTCAAATTATGTGTTTTACGTTTCATGCAATGAAAAGCGCATGTGAACGGTTCCACACAGAATTTAAATACTGTGTTGCCAGATGGAAAACAATATTTTACTTCAGGGTAACCAAACAACAGTCTTGTTGGAAGAAGACTGAATTCCATCCTAAACTAAAAGGAGGTGCTTCAATCTGAACAGACCCTAGAGAAGTATAGGCTTAAAAGGAAACATATATATACAAATAAATAACATTTTCCATTATTGGACAGGCTGTTTGTATAAGAAGTAGTCTGTCTTGCTAACAGAAAAACTAGTCTAAACTAGTAGATAGAAACTTGTCTTTCTCTTATTGCCAATTCCTTCCCTCTAATCTTTGTAAGCGTGCTGTCTGCCTTGGTAAGAAAAAAATCCACGTAAGGAAACTGTATTTCACTGGATTTGCATTAATGGTCATTTCAATGCAACTGGCAAATACCTCAGCAATTCGCCCGTGTGCATACAGCATGCCTTAAGAAATGAGATGTAAAGCCACTTCTGCAACACATCATAACCCTACACAACTCTGTAGATTATTCAAAGGTTAATCAGATACCATCTCTACTTGGCAGTATGGTCTAATTTAGAAGCCAAAAATGCAGGCACCTGTGATGAACAGATGCCTCTTGAGACCAGTTTTTAATCAAAAAAGCAGCTCATGGCATGCATTAGGATGCAGGGAGACTCCTAAATCCTAAACGTTTAAGGAACATTTTAGGTTTGAGTTTAAGAAATCATATATACACTAAACCCTTAAGTATCACATACTTGGACCTTCTAAGTATCACATACTAACAACAATATGAAGCTCCTAGAATCTGTATTGCACATGCTCTGTTTAAGCATGTCCACTCTGCAACATAATTATATACTATGTCAGATACCCAGACAACAGACCTAGCCAAAACCTTCCTTGAATTTACTTTCTAACACATTTTTGGTCAGCTTTAACATTAAATCGCTCTAATGTAATACACAACCATGCTTTGGTACCACCTGTGTTCTGAAACTAGCAGAAAATGCTACAGTGTGCTTAGACTGAGATATTTCAGCGTATGAGTGCATGATACCAGTTCTTTGAAGGTGGGCTACCAGAAAATCTCTGGGTGACTGTTTTATTGTTGGTGTTGATATATAAAACCCTAGGTACTCTTCAGCTCAACTTGGAATGCAGCTTTCAGAGGGTAAAAAAAACTTAATAAGAAAAATAGTGCACAGTTGCCTTTTCCCTCTCCTCACAGCTACCTATCAAGTATACTCTAAAGGAATAAAAATCTCACACTCATACAAAAAAAAAACCACAAAAAATACAAGTATATATAATGTCTTATGAAAAAATTTAGTCATCAATTACAATTACACTGCATGATAATTACTAGTGGAGATCATTTTGACAATACTTGTATTTATTAGTTACCTGCTTTACTTGTGAAAACCTGAAGATTCAAACATTTAGATGCAACATCTTGGTCTTGACAGTAATCATATCCAAAATTCACAAGTCTATGAGCAAAAAAAATCACTAAATAAATCACTTCTTAATCCACAGAGATTCATTCCAACACAGAGGTCACGAGAACAGTCACTATATAATCAAAACATACTAATTAAATTATAATCAAACGTTCTCTAATGGAAGTTAAATTAGGCTTTAACCAATCCACTCAATGCTGTTAGAAATGAGAATTCCAAGACTGCACACTGTTATTAGAAACCAACAATTTTGATTACACCTGCAAACTTCATATTCACTTACTGCACCATTGTCCAACCATTCCTATACTTTGAAGTGAAAGCAAGTTCTGATAAAGTACTAGAAATCCAAACATTCATCATACCTGAGAACTCAAAGGCTTTGCAGCCTAACTCTGCCATTCTTATGTCTGTAAAGCTGCATTTTAATCTGCAATTAGGCACACTAATTTCAGTGGAAACACTCAAAAACGAAAGCACAAAATCACACTCATATGGAACTTGTTATACCATTACATTCTTTTTCAGTCTCGTGCTGCCTGTGCTTTAATGGTTTTACATATCTTTAAAATCTACAAGTCCTATTTTTGCCATGCAGAACATAGAACAGAAGATTGTAGTCAGTCTCCTTTGGCTTTTTTGTTGTTGGGGTTTTTTTTCCAGAAAGGATTTTGATCCTGTAGGGGTTTTCCCCTAGGTCTTCTGCAATAATTTTGGGGAAAAAAAAAATTATAGCATTGAAGCTCTTACAAGAGTTGGATTTTTTCAGCACTAACTGCAAGAGGATACACTGCCCTTTTAGGGCAACCTCCATGTGCAGTAGCAGCACACTGAGCCTTCTGCATAGCACTGAGGCATTCTAAGAACCACAGTTTGGGCAGGGTGGAACTCAACTACCTTCAGTTATTGATATCTGATCTAGTAGCTTTGGCCTCCCTTTTTATTCACTAAGAGAAACAGGACCCTTTGGAATGTAAATTCAACTGACTGAAGATAGATGAGGATGAGACAAATTATGACAGAGTCAGACCATCCTAACTAGTTTTTCCTCAGTTAAAAGGGAGCCTTAAGGAGACAAGCTCAGATGCAGTCATGTGCACGGTAGAGACAGATAGAATCAGACGAGTCTTCGCCTTTGAAAGTGCAGGCTGCCTGGAAATAGCATGCTGGAGGAGAAAAGAGTACATGAAGTGTCTCATAGGCTATAAAAAGGAGCTACTGGTTTGGTTAACTGCCCAGTAAAACATGTAACAGCAATTAAAAATGGAGAGCTCCCCTTGACAGGAATTTTGACATCACCACTACAACATGCCCAAGATTAAAACAAATTAATTTAAATAGGTACAGAATACTCAGAGGAAGGATGGTTTAACCTACAGCTAGCTCTTCAGACAAATAATCTTTAAAAATGGCACCAAAAAGCAGTCAAGGATTAAATTACATTTTACAGCTGACCCTGATGAAAATGAGAGGAACTGGAGGTTTGGACACAGTGTTCATATTATTCTTATGTTCCAGTACCATGTAGGCAACTGCAAACAAAGATGCTGTGGTTCGGACAAATTTTACTTGTAAAATACTACCCTATATATTAAAAGGAAAGCAAAACAAAACATGAAAAAAACCTTACTTTAATTGTGTGTCATTTACAGAAATATCCAGGTGTGATTCCAGCTGTTAACCAAACATGAAAACAAACCTGTTATTTAGTGAGATCAGTATACTATGATTAATATTTCAGACCAGTAAAACTCACATTTCACTAGATTCAACATTTTAACAAAGTTTATTTATCCTCCTCTAATCCTTACAGTCACCCCCAAAAAAACATAAAATAGATTCTTAAAAAAAAAAAGAAAATAAATTGTGAAGTTTAACCCTCTGCATTAGAGCAAATTTCAGCCACTGGGACAAAAGTCTAGTAAAAATTACATGTTCAACAGTTGTAATTTTTATGTTCTGTTCTCTGTGTTTTGGCCACAACAGATTTTCCTGTCTCACTTAAAACTGACACAAAATTAGTACATGGCTTCTTTGTCTACTGCATTTGATAACCCAGCTTTTCAATACGTCAGATCAGTATAATGTCATGAACATCACTCACTTCTAGGTCAGTATCTGTGCAATTCCACTGAAGTTACCTTACCATGGCACAGTCTGAATCTGACTGAATATATTCTTGAAAAGAATATAATGCAAAAAAACCAAACAGAAAACCAAAACCCAGTTTTCCTCTGCAAAAGTTCCAATAATAAAAGACACTGAAACAGATCTCTGTATCAGTGCCTGAAACACATAATTACATCCCACTCAAAACCATTGTATAATAAAATACTCATGACTTACTATTGAGTTAAAATTTTCATCAGGATAAAACTGGACACATTTTAAAGTAGTCTTTGATTCCTGGAATTAAGAGGATGTGTTTTGTAATTGATAAAATAGATAGCATATCATATAGACTGAAAAGTGACTGGATACTCCACAGTTCTCCACACTCAACCCACTTTGCTAACAGATATACAGAAGTTAGGGGACAAAAGACGACTTTGAAAACCACATATAACCCCCTACAATAGCACTATGACATGCTTCCTTCCTGTCCCAGATCATTATCTGCCAATCATCTATAATTGCGTGGGCCCTCACTTGAAGCACAACATTACATGTCTCACACACACACATTCTAGAAAGTTAAAAAAACCGTTTTCCATAACTACCTATATAGCAAAAGGAACTGTATCTTATTTTGGTCAGTTCAAAAACAGTATCTCAGAAACAAAGACAGGAATATGTTTCTCCATCACAGTTCACTTCCTGTTATTTCCTAACACTCATATTTTTTTGGTGGCTAAGAAGAGTTAAGAAAAAACTATTTTCATTTACGTAGAATACATCAAGTGCAAATAGTCTCTCAGACAAAAAAAAAAAAAAAAAAAAAAAAAAAAAAAAAAACAAAGGGTTTCAGCATTTCTAGCCATGAACCTGCCCTCATTTGGTGACTGTATAGTCACAGTAAGTCTGTATACAACATACCTTCTAGATGTGAATTCTCTAGAACAGAGGCTCATGACAGTTTTTGGTAGATTTAGATCCTTTTGAATAAAAGACCTTTTCAAAGCCAAAAAACCTAACAAACCCACCCTTTTTTATAGAAAGCACTTAAGACCACCAGTCTTCTTGCAATTTACTATGCACGAATAGCAGTTAAGGCAAGCCTGGCTTTTGCTTTAGGTTATTTGAGGCAGGAACAAGACAGACTACTATAGTGAACAACAAACTACACTATTATTACCCCACACATTCAAAACTTTACTCTCACGAGACAGGAGGGAACAAAACTACTAGAATGACTTTCATCTCACCTTTGGAACAATGTAGAAGAGCCTTTGTTCCATCATATCCCATTGTGCCCAAATGAGATCATCTACAACTCTGGCTCTTGGAAGCTGACCTGAGTTTTGAATCACCTAAAGGGGAAGAAAGAACATTAGAAGAGGTTAAATAAGGTTCTATAACAATTACGCAGTCTGTGCTTTAAAGAGAAAAGCAATGACAAAAAAGGGGCAAATACTAAGGTGCTTGGAGGGAATATGCTACTTGTTAGCTGCACAAAGTCCACCTTTGTTGTGTGAAAGGTGCTCAGTTTAAAGAGATTAGAAGCACAGTTTTAAGGGTACACCTACTACCAAGTATTTTCTTTGAGAGTTCCTTGCTTGCAAGAAATTCACCACTTAAGCTGCTCAAAGTGAACAAAGAAAAACAGATGGCACTCTTCATCACAGAGAAGGGGAGAGGAGTAAAATACCACAGTCAGTTCAGAAACAGCTACATGAACTATTGAAGGAAGATGCATTAGCTCCAAAAGGGCTTTCTGTCCAAAGTTCCAGCCACACAATGGAGAGTACTGGCAGTAGGGAAAGGGCTAGAACTGTGGGAAACTGTTGGGATTGTATAAATGCACTCTTGAAAGATGTAGGGAGATTTCCCATCAACCAAAACAAATCTGTTTGTTAGAAGGATATCAGATTGATCTATTTTTTCTGATTATATTCTTAGTCTTCACTCCACTACTGTAGTCTAGCATATAAAACCCATCTGCTTTAAAAGCAATTATAAACTTTGAGAAAACCATGAGACTTCAAAGTGACTGAAAATCAGGACCTTAACTTTTTCCTTCCAAGTCTACATTTGTCTCCATAAAGCAAAACATTAGCTTTTGTGACACAGTTCTTTACTATATTAGATGTATGTTTATTAATAAGTCTTTTAAGCAAAACATCCACAATTTGTTGAAGACAAATTCATGTTAAAAACAGGAAAAAGAGATGAGGGGAAAAAGAGATTGGAACATTCACAGTACTTGGAGTGTATCTAAGTTTTATGTCTTTTGTTTGTTTGCTTGTTTTTTAAATGAATCCTTTATTGGGACACACAGACTCCCAAAAGGCAAAGTTAAGAAGGTGACTCTGCAAATCTTTTAAATGGTTTAAAAATGTATATTGGCTATATTTACTCCCACCTTCTAACATACAGATGCATTCAGCAACAAACAAAAAACCAATAAAATAAGTAACTTTCTTCATAGAGGAATACAGGTTTTTCAATCAGCTTTGTGGTTAGCTGCGTAAGTTGCCATACTATCAATACTTTCTTTAATATACTTTGTGTTGCTCAAGTATAAAACTACAAAAACAGTTAGCTAAAATTACGGATGTTTAAATTTTCAGTTAAAGCAAAAAAACTCAAACCCCAAGATTTTTCAAGTCTTACCACTTTGTGTTCTTCGTCTGCAACAACATGAATGTCAAACTGTTCAATATCTTTAAAATATATATAAAGAAATAATTACAAACATACATTTTTATATGCTTTTATACAGCTATTGAACAATCTCACCTCTTAGAATGCTATAAGAACACATGAGGGCCAGAAAAGTTCAACTCTGTGTAAGAGGAAATCCGTGATATACGAGCACAGGTGCCTATGCAGACATCTGGACTCACTCCCCTTCCTGAGCCGAGGGTGGCCTAAGCCATACCACCTCGTGGAAATAGTTCTCTGCCCACATCAGTGCAGCACCGTCAGGAAGAGTGCTAACTGAAACATGCCAAACCAAGCCAAGAAGCACACTTATAAAGAAAGAGCATGCAGAGCTGCAATGCCTGTACCTGACACTACACCTTAGCCCTGTTTCAATTCCTGTTTCACTTCCTGCTACACCTTAGCCCTGTTTCACTTCCACCTCACAGTTCTTTCCCACACAAAATTCCTGAAAGTTATTGGTAGTTTGCCTGTGTGAAGGGTGCAAGATTCACCCAGCAGATGTTACAAATGTTTCTGATATAGTTCACAGCACTATGTGAAAGTATTAGAAGCTGCCCACCTAAGTCCGGCTACCTAAAGGCTGGTGTCTAGCTTAGCAGAGAAAATGGACCTCTCCAAAAAGATCAGAAGAGCAATCTCACTCTATAATAAGACTGAAAGGCAAGAGGGATAAAGAGCCTTTTCCAAGTGTCCACCTCTATCCATTCCCTCCCATTAGATTAGGCTGAATGTGCAAAGTTAGCTGAATCCAAGGAACTACTGTCCTATTGTTATCCTACTTGTCACACATTAAATCATGATCCATCTCTCATAGTCAATTGATCTGCTCTGAATTTATATAGGCAGCTATAAAAGTCTATTTTAGCTTTTTTAGAAATAAAGATAACCAATGAATGCATGAACTAAGCAAATAATTGCAGTCAAAGCTGCCCATTCTCCTAATACTGAGAAGAAATCCCATTAAATGATACAGTTTTTGAAAGACATTCAGAATATCTTGAACAGCTCACACTCTTTTTATTTTTCCTGTTTTTTTCCAATAAAAGTCTACCAAAAATATAATCTATAACAATCAGGTTAATGTAAAAGAATGACAATGTACTTTCAAAATATTAACTCACATTTATCTTCTGAAACTACCAAGAGGCGACTTTTTGTAGAAGTATTTCTGCCTTCAGCTGGATAAAGAAACTATACAGAAAGTTTCACAAAAGTAAGTAAATAACCAAAGTAGTTTAGAACACCTATCTAAAACGTGTTTTTTTAGGTGGATATTTACATATTTTTAAATTAAGACAGGCACACTAATGATATTTAATTAATAAAAATAGCTATTATTACAGACTAGTAGTCACCAATCACTATAATTGCAGGCTTCAGGGGATTGAAGAGAAATAAAAAAGTAGCCTTCATGTCAGAGAAATATTCTACATCATTTTATGAAGTTTCTCTTTTTTTCATTCTATGAAAAAACACGGGCACACTATCTCTGTAACAGTTGCAAGATAACATGAGATATTTCTGTACTCAACCACTTTTTCTCTCTAGCACAGTGGATTAAAAAGGTTTACATTTAGATTCGTTGAATAATTTACCTGCACTCGAACACAGCTATCCACAGCCTTTAGGACTCTCACATTATTAATAGGATGAATTTCAATTAGCAGGGTTAAATACTTGGATACTGCAAAAAGAACATGTTTTAGATAACATATTTTACACAATTTTGTTTTCTAAACAGAAATTACATGGGTAAAAAAGCAAAAGGATACAATATTTCCAACAGTATTAAAACAAACCACTTGTAGTACCTGACTGTAATAGCCGACTTACTCTTTCTTCCTCTGTATACTGACGGAAGCTGACCGCTAAGGGAAAAAAAACAAAAAAAAACAAAAAAAACCCAAAAACAATACAACCACAGTGAGCATGCATATTTGAAATTAAT
Source organism: Mycteria americana (assembly GCF_035582795.1). Lineage (NCBI taxonomy): Eukaryota > Metazoa > Chordata > Aves > Ciconiiformes > Ciconiidae > Mycteria > Mycteria americana. The sequence goes on along the minus strand of NC_134365.1, from coordinate 14,030,453 downwards.
CTTATTAAACATTCTTGGAGAGCAAGCATCGCAAATTTTTTTACCAAAAACGTATATGTTAAAGGAACACAGAAGCTCTTCTAGACGTAGAAGGCATGTATAAATGCAGGAGGGGGAAGTGAACAATGGGTCAGTATGTCTTGGATTTTTGTTTTAATAAAACAGCAATATCGTTACAGCTGTTTCTTTATGTTGTTACCTACATTATTTGGTGATGGATCCACTGAAATGCATAGACTGCTGTGGGCAACATATGGGTCAAAATAGATTTAAGTCATTCTAGACTCAAATGTGTCATCCTACTAAACTAAATCATCTTCACCATGACACAAAAAAATTTAATGATAAAACACATATTTACCCAATAACGTCCTTTCACTGTTGACCGAACAACTGATTATGCGTAGATCCCTCTCAAACATATAGAGGTGCTATAGAGAAACACATTAATGCTAATAAATTATTTTTTCAACTATATAAAGAAAACCATCTAATTACTCCTCCTTAGGAAAACACTGCTGACCAGTACACCATTTTTGTTTTTAAAGCAAATCATTTCACGGCCAGAAGAACCATATTGCAAGCCTCAATTGTATCACTTCTTCTTTTTCACATTTGTTTGTTTCTTACTGGTTCTTTTGAGCTCTTATGTCGCCACTAGAGCAGCACAGCAGACCTTTATGTAAACACAAAATTTCACCCATTTCATACTGTTATGGGGACACCTGCAAAGGCCTGTTATCATGATTACAGCCACTGAATTGCAGTACATTCAGTTTAAGAGTAATTTCTTACAAATGGTAGCACCAAACAGACTGAGGATGCACACATAACAAAGAAAACCCAAAACATTTACTTCTTAGCACACATTCAGTGTGAAGAGGAGTGGAAAGGGCTTGAATTGGTTGTTTAGAAATAAAGATTGCAGACATGACGCTCTACTACTCCCAAGTCATTCAGATGTTCTGCATCTTAATACCACTGAGCATTAATTCAAATACCTTCTCTGGTCTCTCTGGTTGAAACAGCTGTTTCAACCAACCATATACTCCTTAAGGACATAACATACTGTGTTGCAAGCATCAAAATCTGAAACACTACAGCACTGTCTTCACCAGGGAGAAGCCTGGTATTGCTCTTACCTCATTTTGTTTAGTTTGAAGATCGTACAATCCAATGTGAGTATTTCTCTGATTTCCCTATGGATGAAAACAAATTAGCACTGGCAATGTAAATATATACAAAGTTAAACACTTTTTTTATTTTTTTTCCTACCTCCCTCTCCTCTTCCCCCCGCCCCTTGACACACATCCTCACACACTTCCCTGTCCTATAAACAGGCAGTTAATTATCTAATTCCAAGAAAGTGAGGCAAGAAGAGAACAAAGATTTTTTTTCTTTCCTTTTAGAACTAACACATGGGATAAAGCTGAAATGTGGCCAATCCACAGCCCACATGCCATTGCATAAGCCAAGTGCCTCTCTCTCACTTTGGTTCTAAACTGATTTTAGTTATAGGCAGTAGAGCCAGGAAGAGAGATGTCTGTACAACAATGAAAGGGGATGCTATGGCCCCTAGAAGATTTAAGGCTGGTATTCCAAACCTCACCAACTCAGTGGGTCATCACTCCAGAAGTGAGCACAGAAGCATCAAACATCACCAAACACAGCTTCCAGTGATGTGGCTGCAGGCTAGAAAAAGGATTTCAGCTCTGCCTTAGGAAATGATTGTTTGAAGGCTAAATATATTTCACAAGCTCAGATGACACCATTAGCCTGTTGCCTTTGAAAAGAAACATAATACACATCCTTTCTAGCTTATTGATAATAACATACAATGATTTTGTTTGGGGCACTTCTAAGACTATGCAAATCAAAACTTTTCTTCTTGGTAATTTTTACCATGCTTTAAATTTTCAAAATATTTTTTTTAAAAATTAAATTAAATTCTGCTTGGCAGCATACATTGTATATCAAATCAAGCTGAAGTCCATTAATGTACTCTAGGTATAGGCCATAAATTGCTAAACTGTTGAAATTAAATGCAGCCACATAGGCTTGTACTCAAACAGTGAGCATCATTGTTTTTAACTACAGCTCGAGGGGAGAGGGGAGAAATCTGTGGTTATTTACAAACTTATAGCATCTTGCTTTGTGAAGTTAAAACAAAAGCCTGAGTATTCTCTTCCTAAGGGGTCTATTTCTGAGTGTCTCATTATTGTTGTGGCAATGACAAAAGTCTTTGACTTCTGATTTAAACAAGGAAAACAAAATGTCTTTATATTAAGACACAGGCTTCAGGCCTCCTCATTTAAGGTTAAGCAAGCTCTTTCACAAATAACCATTCTTTCCAAGTGTGTCTGAAATGTTAACATCCTCGGTAATTAGCTACTGAAAAATATACTTTACAAGACTGGTAACAGGACTACATCAGTGCCCGTATCTGTGCATAAGCCAAGATGCTTGTTTTCAAGTTTATTCTAAAGATTCTTGTACTGCCTTGCAAAATAGAAGCGCTGACACTAGAATTCACTTCTGTTAAAAATATCTTCCTTTACACCAACTACCAATGTCACAAAAAACAGACACTGTCAGAACTACAGTACAACGCAATACTCTAAAATAAGCTTGAAAATAAAGCTCATTCTCCATCTTGCCCTGATTTCACAAAGAATGCACTTGATTTTCTTCCACTTAGCAGACAAAGGTTGTTTTCTATTTGTATCTATTAGGAAACAAGCCAGGGCAGCTCAGTTTAGTTTATAACCTTGTTTGTGCACTACCCTCACTGACAATGTCATAGCTAAAGTTTGCTGCTACAAAACCAACTGGAAAGGCTCACAGACATATAGCTGTGTCTTGCAAAAGTGGTAGCTCATTAGTCATAAATAGTTTATCATGAAGGGGGGGGAGAGAGAGAGAAAGAGATATTAAACTGCCTTAACAACTCAGTAAGATCTGTAGTTTGCTAGAAGGTGTAATTACATCGCGATTTCTCCAACCTAAGTTTAAGAAAACAGAAGGACTAGCTGCAGACACTAAAAGCAATCTGTTATCCCTAGGTAAGCTTTCCAGTGTGATGATGTATATTAGCAGAACAGAATAGCAAAGTGCAAAGAATATTTGTATTTTAGAACAAGTTTGTAAAAATTTAAAAGAAGTGTCAGATTGGAGCCTAAAACTACTTGTCATTCACTAAGATGCATACACCAAGACTCTTTTTTCTTCTATGTAAATATGAATGGATACTCCTCTTAAAAGGTTTACAGTAAACTCCAAAACCACAGAACTATACCCGTATGTTGTCAATGAACTGTTTCAGAAAAGGAAACATTTGGATTGAATCGTTGTTAAGTCAGTAATAAAGTATAAAAAGACAGACACAGACACACAATCCTTGCAACACTTGCTGTTTCTACTTTTGAGAGAGAGGAAGAAAAAAATTCAGTCCTGCTTTAAGGTATCACAGTCCCAAGGTGTGACTGCAGCTGACACAGACCTAAGTAATGTAACAAAAGCACAAATATCAGGAAAGGCACAGCATTAGCAGCTCAGGACCCAGCCTGTTCAGGACACTGGGTGAGTGCTATGCAGCTACAGCCTGGGCCACCATGTGTGCTCCTACCAATATACAAGCCACCTAGACTAACATGAGCCTTGGGGCAGACGTACCCGCATGTTCTTATCATGCACGCAGACAAGTGTGGAGGTATTGAGTCCCATCAACATCAATAGCATCTAAGTGGGTACCAACACTTTCAGCTGCTAAGCAGAATTTTTACTGATCCAAAAAAGAAATCTGTACCACACACTATGAACAACTTCTCCCTGGGAGAAGCATCATATATTTAATGCAATACCACCTTAAGATACATTTGTTCTTTGTGAGAAAACTCCAGGAAGTATCCTCCAGTTTGCCCACTACCAAGTGTAAAAAACACTTATAGTAGAAGCAAACAAAATATGTCAGCATCCTTCCCAATAGAGGAATAAATAGATGCTGGTTCTTCAGCAGGCTGACTCACTCAGGAGAAAAAGATCAGACTACTTTATTATGGTAAGAGAATAGGAAAATAAAAAGCAGCAGCATCTCCCTCGGGACAGCAGTTGAGAGGGGAAAACTGCAGCACAGCTGTGCAGTTTGCTAGTTCCAGTTCTCAGGCTTTGTCATCCAGCCATTCCTACCAAACAGGCTGCAGAGGTCACTTGATTGCTAAAATTAGGAAAGAGAAGCTACAGCGAACATTTTCAGTGACTTCCTATGCAGCCTTTACCTCTAGGTTCGGGGAACTAAGCCTAGGTGTTTAAATCCTCCTGAGAGTCATTGGCCTACTCAGTCAATGGAGTCTAGCAGGTATTCATCCACCTCCTCCCAAAGTACAGGCTACAAGTGGCCAGTTCTCTGAACTCCACCAACTGTTCTGACCAGATCCCTACTGACTACAATGGGAGCTTAGACACCTAGCATGCAGGCAGACACCTACGTTTAGATGTGTGAACCTCAAGCTACAACTCATCCCTTATGCCAGTTACAAAAGCTTGAACAGCATACAAGGCAGTTGGAATGTGCTGTCAGAAGCCCAAAAAAAGCTTAGTGTGAGATTCCATAGACGCTAGAAAGCAGCAACATGACACATACGCAGTACCAGATCTCCTGTTGGGAGCTAGATGGGTTACTTTCATTAAGTCTTTCTAGAGTTTTAAGCAATGCAAAAAAAAAAAACTTGACACATTCTTTAGTGTCGTTTTTTACGGTTACTGTTGTCTTGTACAGACTCCCCTCCCTATGCTTGTACTAAAGGAAACATCCACCCACAGTTAAAGTGTATTATACCTTGATGAAGGCCTCACCTCTTCCCTTAACCCTAGGGAAGCTGGAGAGTTTTAGCATTGTTGAGCGGGAGGGGAACAAAAGGCAGCCCTGTTCTACTGGAGCCTGCTATCTCCAATCTGTACTCTTCAAGAACCAAGATCCTCCAGAATCGAGCTGGGTCTACAGATTTCTCTGAGATGCACAGAAAAGAAACATAGCTTGTCTCATCAAGGGGATACCTTCTCAACCCATTTGAAAATCTCTTGGAACCACAGGCATTTCAACCTAAAAGCTATACATATGCGATGGAGAGCAGAATCCTATGTTAAAAAGGATAGCTCTAGATACTTCAAGACATCAAATAAACAATGGTTACTTCACACTACTTGCAATAAAGTGCTATAGATGAATCTTAAAGCAACAAAGAAGAAAGGCAGAAGCAGAGTTAGTGTTAGATAAATGGCTTCTTAACATAAATATGTTTCCTTCTACCAATATATAACTAAAGCAGTGCTCACAAATTTAATAATCAGACTTCCCTGAGAAATTCTGAAGGTGAACGAATGTGCTGCTTACAAAGAATTTATCTGTTCAAGAAATGGCATTTCATTCAGGGTGAGATTCTGACCCCCAAAAAAATCAACAGCAAAAACCCTATGGACTTAATCAGGTCAGTACTTTACTCTCCATTTCATCATTCTTAACCTTTGTCTGAAGTGGAGACAGGTATTTTCCCATTGCCCAACCCCCCCAAGTGGTAATCAGTCAAGTTTTCATGTTCTAAACCTCACTGCAAAAAACTTAGAACTACAAGGACTAATTAGGCATAGATACACATGCAGAGTTATTCTCTGGTATATTTTTATTAAGTTCCGAGACAGACTTACCTTCCAGGTATAAATAATTTTTCCGTTTCTTTCAACATTTACAACGTAGAGCACTAATGAATTCTCAGAAGTATCTGAAATGATAAGTAGTGAAAGGCACAGGATTTTCATTTGAGCTGGTTCATCATACAATTTATGCACACTTTAAGCAAAGATACTAAATCCATTTTTACATATAAATACTTCTTTGTACATGCCAAAATCACTCTCTTCTGGAAAGAGAGAGATAATATTTCTTGCACCATGATTTAAATCTGATAAACTTCAACACAAAATAGTTAAGGGTTTCAAAACACACAGGAAAGAATTATTTATGTAAACTCCTATCTCTTCATTATAAATGTGATTCTAATGGCCACTACCTTTTGTGATGAAAATGGAATGTGCTTTTTCACTGTCTTCCATTCACAAAAAAAAAAAAAAAGCAGCATTTATCCATTATACACAACATGGGATTCAAACAGTTAAGTTGCACTCCAATCCTCAGAACGCTACAGGGAGATAGAACTAGCCAGAGGAAAAGTGTCACTTGCTCCCACCTGCCCCTTTAGCATCCCAAAGGAATGCCTGGAAATAAACTACATCTTCAGAGATTAGCTGTACAAAAACACCACCACCCCCCTCCAACCCCCAAGAACCACAAGATTAAGCACCATATATACAAATACGCAACATACCTACAAGTACAAGGGAATTAAGCAATGCAGGACAAGAGATATGATGTGGGGTGTGAATGAAAGAGTAGGGTTAAAAAGGAAACAGATGAGCAGGAAGCTAGGATGGACACAGAAAGAAAAGAGCACATCTGGACAAAGCAGTGCAAAATAAAAAGGAAAACACCAGAAAAAAAGATAAAACGTCGTACTCAACATGACAAAAACGCATGCTTTCCTGATGCTGCTTTTCTGTTTTCTAATCGCTGCAGCCACCAAAAATATGTTTCTCTCAGATGGAACTTTCACTAAAAGTGGAAATTTTGCCCTTAATAAGGTTGACAGATGCATGATTGGTCCTAATTTTAAGATAAAGGTAGCCCGTGGTTCAGTAAGCATCAACAAAAAGAATTCTCCACAACTCTCAGCAAGCATTTAGTCAAGTTTGACATTATTTACTTTGCAGTTATCACAAAGTGTTGATAGAAGAAAGGCATGTGAAACTTAGTTTCACAAGCCTGATACTATGAACTGGCTTGTACAGCTTGCAGCAATGAGAAAAAAAACTTTTAACAAGTATTATCAGAAGGAAATAAATTCCGTATTTTGTCGTGGGAGGACAATGAAAAACCTTAGTGTACATTTAACAACGCAACACTTTCTACTGGTTTCAGATCACTCAAAGTACACTACAATACCGCTACATTAGGGCTAACCGGTGACAACTGAGAAAGTCTCAGATAACCATATATTCTGCTCTTATTTTAGTGGAAACTTCCCGGAATTTAACCACCACCTCAAACTTTCAAGATGAGTACTACAATCTCCACACTTCTCTCTCATACAATACTTCCTCAGAACAGAATTTAGCTAGAGAAGAAGGTCCACAAGAAATCTCCCTGTCAATGAATTTCTCTGTCACCCAACAGAGAGATCTTAAAGGTGTTGAAAAAGTTCTGTGTCAGAAGTGAGTTCCATGTCAGTGAACATTGTCAGTGTGGATATGGAACCAAAGAAGTGGCAATCATCTCTGCCCTCGGAAAGTCCTGCAGTAAAACTCTGCATGCAGAATTACCATTTCTTCTTCATCCTCACAGCTGAGACCAGCAGATGAAGGACTGCAAAAGAACCAAGCCAACCTGCCTTGCCCAGCAAACAACTCTTATCAACATACTCAGGAGAATGCAGAGTTTTATTTCCTGAAGGCCAGGAAATGCAGCTCACACAAAAATAAGTGGAATAAAGAGAACAAGGCTGGTTCTCTTCACTTGCCGCTCCCCTCCCATCATCATAGCTACTCCCAGCTCTCATGCAATTAGAAATTCTCACATGCTATCAAGGGCTTTCAAGTTCTCAGGAAAGAAAATAATAAATATGAATAACTACAACATCTGAAACCACTGACACAAAAGTACCATGACTCCTAAGAATTACCTGCTGTCTGTGAACAGGTATTTCTTTGATGTTTAAATGAATCTTTTCAAATTCTTACCTCCCACCTTCACATTCCTAACACAACAGCACTACATCAGGGGAAGAAGTCAGTATACACAGACAGAAGTTGAAATGCAATACAGCAATGCTGGTATGTGATCAGATGCACCTTCCAACCTAAATTCTTCTGATTCTGTATTACCAGGGCCATTTACTGAATAATGAGTCTGTATTACATTTTAAAAAGCTGAATACAATTGGACCCTTTCCCAAACACAAGTCAGCACCATTTTGAGATCATTATGACATAAATGCATAGGTTAATCGACTCATTGAATTCATCACAGACGAACTGACAAATTCATAGATGAACTGATTATGTGTGAAGAATTTCAGAATTTTACCTCAAACCCCTTCAGTACACCATTCAACAGTTGTTCAGTAAACTCTCTAGTATACGTGAAATAATTTTTAACATATTTTGTAACTGATGGCTAGGTAAGTAATTTTGTTTTATAAAACCAAAAAAAGCTGATACTTTCTGGTTTATCTCCAAACAAGTTCTTATGAAACTATTTGATAATGACTCCTCAATGTGGGAAGCAAGTTAAATATTTTAATTAAAAGCAATCAAAGGAGTTGAGGTTTCATGTTCATCACACGGTACATCAACGATCATCTATTTCTACTGAAGTAATAATTGTTACAGTATTTTTTTTTTTTAGACTAAGGTTTCCATCAGTTTCTGAAAAGCAGAACTGAGCCATCTGCCCTGCAGATGAATGAGAACAAACGCAAGCAAAAAACCACAGGGCCAAGAATACAGTGGGGTCATTCTTTTTTTCCAACCACGACATCAACCGCTTGCTACACTAGCTATCGCACACTGCTGTGACAGCTAACACTTCATCTAATTTTAACTAGCACTCATTTACCACGTAGACAGAAGTGTTTGGGGCTCCCCACACACACACAGAAAGGGGAGTAGTGTGGGAGAGGGAGTCATACCAAGTCTTATGGGGAAAAAAAAAGAAAAACAAAAAAAACATGTGTGAAGAAGCAGAAGAAAGAAACAAGCTGTGGAGTCTAGCAGACGTGCAGAAGTGCTTTCGGAATGTGAGAAGTTCCTTGAGACATCAAACTTCCCCGCCTCAAGTACCCGGCCACAGGCACCTGAGGGAAGATCCCCCTCACGGACACGCGGCCCGGGGACGGGCGTAGCTCGCTCCTCTGGAGCCCGGTCGAGAGGGGGCCAGCGGCCGCTCCCCCCAGCCTGCTCCGGAGGGGGTACTCCGCCGCCGCCGCCATTACCCCCGACCCCCCCGCGGCCGGAGGCGGCGCGGCCCTGACTGGAAGGCGCGGCCAAGGGCGCAGGCCCCGAGGGAGCCGCACGCGGGGGTCTCGCCTCAGGCCCGGCTCTTCCGCCCGCGGAAGAGGGCAGCGCACGGAAGCGGCTGGGAGGGAGCGAGCGAGCGAGCGAGCGGGCGGGCGGCCGGAGGGAGGGAGGGAGGGGGCTTTCCTCGGCCCTCCCGGGGAGCGCGCGGTCCCGCCGCAGCGGAGCCCGCCGGCGCAGCGCCACCCGCCGCGGCGTTACCTAGAGCCGCGGCCCAACCCCGCGCCGCCAGCCAAGGGACCACATCCCTCTGCAGGTCAAACTCGGCTACCAGGTGAAGCAGCATAGCACCCTCCTCCCGCAGGGCACGCGGGGCAGCCCGCCGGCCCAGCGCGACCCGGCCCCGCTCCGCTCCGGCCGCCGGAGCTCTCCGCCCCACTGCACCGGCTCCTGCGGGGCGGCCGCCGCCATGGGCCCGCCCGCTCGGGGCGCCTCGGCGCCCATTGGGCGCGGCGGGTGTCACTCAGCTGGCGGCGGCGCGGAGTGGCTGGGCGCGCTCCTGCCTCCCTCCGCGCCCCTCAGCCGGCGGCGAGGCGGGGCGGACTCGCTGCGGGGTTCCGGCGGTGCCGGTCCCGCTCCTAGGCCTGGGGTCGTCCGCTGCCTACCGGGGGACGGGAGCGGCGAGGACAGCGCCCCAGAGCCTCGGCACTGGGGGGCAGCCTGCGCGCAGGTGACCGGGGGGGCTTCAGGTGGACTCGAAGGCCCTCGTTTGCCCGTTGGAGCTGGCTCCTCCCGAGGCATGCTGGAAGAAGGAGTGATCCTCTTTGAAGCTTCACTCACAGAGTGACTCAGAGTGACTTAAGCAGTTGCCTGTGGGTGAGGTCTGGTGTCAAGCTTCAGCTGCTCAGTGTCTGCTGATCAGAAGGCCCCAGCCATCTGTTACCCTCCTCGTGTTCCCCCTGGAAGCGTTAGGTGTTTTCCAGAATTTCCAGCAGCACCCCTGTTCTCTGAGATTATGCGTTCTGCAATTGCTTGTTAAATAGATCGAGTCTCTCTGTGCAAACTTCTTTGGCAGAGCTCAGAATGTCCTCTCAGACTAGGCCTGGCCTGATCCTGCTTTTCATCTGTCTACTAGCAAAGGAGGTAAAGCTTAGTGTAATCTTAGGGGGTTTTGTGGTTTGTTTGTTTGGGAGTCTTTTTAGCTTTTGAAAATATTTGTAGTGCCGATAAGATGCTACTCCATGGCTATCTATAGCCTGCCTGTAATTACCATTTCCCTTCTGACATGCGCTGGCTGATGTCAGCCAGCTAAAAGCGGCATAAAAGGGGATCGGCTGTAAAGGCACACACCAAGCTAGATGTACGCTGAGTACAGAACAGCTTGAGCTGGTTCTAAGAGATAATCCAGTACCAAGTTTTTTCCCCTCATTGCTAAGCTTTGGAGCTATATAAAGACCAATGAGAATCAGGTACATCTGCAAAGTGCGGGTGAAAGGCAAGTCGATAATCAAAATGCAAAGCAGACATATGCTTTCTCTCAAACTCAGTATTGCCAACTTATACAATTTTATCACAAGTTTCATAATTGGCATTCTTCTTAAAGCTCCTTGGATCAAGTGGTTGTGCAAGAATTTCAGCTTATATTTTCAGTGTTCTGAAATAAAGCTTGAAAATGTGACTGGAATATTTATTTCAGAGACAAAAGTAGAAAACAGACAAAAGGTCCCAAATGGATGCATTTTTTAAGAGATGAGGTGGGGCTAATTCATGATTATGAGTATTTGGGAATGACACAACCAGAGAGGCAAGCAAAGGAGGGAAACGAAGCCAATGAAATGACTGACTCTGTAACTATGTGCAAAAAGGGAAATTTTCACATGGAGAAAATCTCCTGTACCCAGAGCTATAGAGTGCATTTAAGGCCAGGATGAGGCCAACCGGCAGAATTTTTGCTTCTGTTGTTGTAAAGCAAAACAAAAAGAAATGTGGAGATGGGTAACAAAGAGTCTACCTATAACAGCAGGCACTCCAAATGCAAAAGGAAAAGAAAATTAAATATAGCTGCCTAGTTTGATGGTCCTGCATTAAAAAACAAAACAAAACAAAACAAAACAAAACAACTGTCACTGTTCTTTTGTTTCAAAATCAACCATGTCCCTTATTATAGATCTTGAAAGAGAGCCCACATAACTGATGGATGAATTATTCTCTAATATTTACAGACCGAGAATCATATGACAACGCTGTTCTTCTAGAGTATCTTACACAGTATGTGAAAGGCCTTTCAGACAGTAGGAACTGCATGGAGTTAACCAGAGTCACTGCTGGGTTTGCAGTAGAACTTAAGCTGGTTAACATGATTAAAGGAAATTGGAAACGTTCTTAGATGATGCGAGCTGGTGAGGAGCTATGCAGACAAGTGGGTGTGAAGAAGATTCATTCACTCATGGGCTGTGCATAGGATCCATTCCACAGTCCTTACTTGGGAAAGGACTGGAAGAGTTTGTACAAATTGCTGGAAGAGTTTGTGCAAGTGAAGACTTCATGGTCAGGTGTACAGTAGGAAAAACCTTTCTTGCTGAGGAAGTAAATAACCAGAAAATTTCCCTTCAGACTGTGTTTTCACTGCAAAAGACTCTTCATTTTTTTTGTATGCCCAATATGTTTGCATAATCTCACTGAAGTTTATAAATACGCTTTCTCAAGACTCCTGGCATGGAGTGGGACCTCACCTCCAGTGCATCATCCTGCACTTGGCAGCTTCTCTGATGTTAGTCCCTGAAACTGAGGCAAGAGAAATTCTCTCAGAAGTTTCCCTATCTTTTCAGTGAGAAGAAGGAAATGGTAGCTTGAAAGATGAAGAGATTTGTGAAACAGGAAGGGATGAGGCAATTCATGATGACTACCAGGGTTTAGAGATACAGAAACATGAGAAGAGCAACCATGTAGAGCTGGGAAGACGGTACCAGCAGGAGGTGAAGGAATTGATAGGAGCCAGAACAGAAGGGAATGAGGAAGAGGGAATCTGGAAAGACAAGACAAAGGCTTATGACCTGTGTAGAACTGAAGTCAGTCTTCCCAGAATTGAAGACAGGATTCCTAAGTTTCTCTCTTGTCCAGCAAATGATTTGAAATCCACTATTTTCCAGTGGCTTATCCATATAAAGAGACAAGATAGTACTTCTGCCAGTTTCTTTGGTTCAAATGGAAAAGGTTTCTTTGTGACTCTTAAAGATCCAACACTGCTGATGACCCTTGGGAATGTTATTATGATTCCATGGTGTAATTATCTATGCTTTCTCAAAAAATCACACACAATTATATTTAAAAATGACAATGAAACCACTTCTGGTTTAGATAACAGTCTCATTTATTGTATCTTCTTTCATTTCTAAAACGTAATCCATGCTATGTACAAAATAAAAGGGGAATCTTAAGGAAAACGGACTGTATACTACAAGATGAATGTTATTTCAAAGAGAACTAATTAAGCTTGTATAAACAATGCTTTTTTGGCAATTTCTTATTTTTGAGACCTTAATTTACGCTCATGATATACATTAGGAATACATATATCTGCATTCAGTTGCCAAAAATATATTTAAGAGAAAGCAAATGGTTTGCCTGCCTGTTTGTATGTTTATATAGTACAGAAGAAATACTTCCAATCAAATAAATGAGGTTCACAGTAAATGGAGAAAGTGATGCAGTTTCTGAATTGATTAGCAGTCAGACTTTTAAAATGATCAGAGGAAACATCATAAAATGCTGACAACTGATGTCAACATTAACCATAAAATGAAACTCAGAGTGCCTACTTACTAAAATGTACAAGATACCCCATCTTTCAAGAAACACAGACAATTGCAGATTTGGGGCTGTACAGTCCTACATTTAAGGAACCAGCAAATGGTCTCGCATAAGAATTTGCGATGCCACGAAGACAATTTAATCCACCGCTGGTTTTTCTCCTCAAGACACCACTATCTAAGTATTTGCTACAGCTGCTGTGACCTGAATAGCACCTAATACTTTGAAGTGGGATGGGGTTTCTTCTTTCTCTTCCTGTGTTCCCATTGTTATCTGCTGTTTTTATTTTCTCGCTTCTACCTTTAGTATCTATTTCCTTCACAACTGTAAAAAATAATTCACAGATTTAGAGCTCGTTATGTAAAACTCATTCTTCCCTGAGCCGTCGGTCTGGCTATGCACATTAGAGGCCGTATCTACAGGCCCATAGATCCAGGTTGAATTCCTAGAAACACAACACATTCCTCAGAAACCACAAAGCTGACTCATTCAGTGTACTTTAAGTAGTAGTACAGTGTATCATGCCACCTCAACCCTGATACATAAAATTAAAAGCTTCATGCAAAAGCCATAATCATCTAAAAAAACCCTTACACTTTCTTCAGCAGCTTTGAATTAAGACAGAGGGCGTGATGTATTCTTGATAACATCTGCCAACTTTGCTAGATGGAGAAGGAAGCTCTTGGTTTAAAAAAACCCAACCCAAATTCTTATCTCTGCCAAGTGAAATTAATTTTATAACCCATTTCTGACTTTTTGCTTGCACCATGAAACCAAATAATGAATTTCACTTTCTATTTTTATTCAGTTTCCCTTTCTGATTATCACACTCAGTTAGTTTGGGTTTCTAGAGCCAGGCTGAAGCTGTGTGCAGGCACAGGAGCTGATCTCGATGGAGCAACCTCTGGGATAGGGATGTGAAACTAAAGCTCTTAGAAAAAAATGACAGATTAAATTTTTCTTTTTTTATCATGAATCTGTTCCTGCCTTATCTCCCTCAAATTTTTAGCTGGAGTGGGTCTTGACCATAGTCAGGCAAGTCATCAGAAAGTAGTAGTGGCCCTACTGATCACACTGTAACCAGCATCAGCATTTTTTTACCACTAACAACAATTTTTGTGCTAATTGCATATGTGCCTATCATCCCTTTTCAAACAGTTCATGTGGCAGGAATTACAAAATCATACCATGAAACAAGTGTGGGGCTGATGAGGCATTGCCCCCTGTCCTGGCACTGATGGGTGTAACATAGCTTTCAGCTCTCTCAACAGAATAAAGCTTCGTTCATGGAAAAAAACATCCGGAGCCATACATCATTGATGTGTTCCGCATCAGGAAATTATACATAAGACTTCTTATGAAGAATGAATATCTGAAATAATTATTTGAACACATGACAGCCTGGCAAACAGCTTGTGACTTCTTTGGGAAATACTGCTTACTGAGGGCAACCTCTTTTCCCGCCATTCTAGCAACAGAGGATTTATTGTCATCGTGTCTAAACAGTTGTTTCCTTGAAGAATGTTTTCAGCCAGTCAAACACAAAATATATAAATAAATTGTTTTTCTCAAAGAGGTGGTCAATATGTTTATTAAGCCCTCTAGGAAACACAAATAGGATGCAATTAGAAATCAGTATTTTGGTAGTAAAAATAAAAGCTGCGATTCAAGGGTGGTAATGTAAAATACCTTTATTTCAGTGTGTGAGAATAACATTTTTTCAGTATCTTTAATCACAGAATGTCAACATAAATAGGAGTAGTTTCACTGAAGTCGGTCAGTATCCATTACAGATGCCAGTGCTTCATGGATGTGTTTTTCTATGCTTTGTTTAATAATTAATTGTAGGAAATAGTCTTTTAACTACTAAGGAAAAAATTCCATCTTGCTATTCATGCTGCTATTGAACAGCACCTTCTTCTTTTAAATAGCTTCACTGAAGTCAATAACGTGCTCAAGCCAGTAACATATTTCAAGTCAATGAGGCTTCTGAAACAATTAAGGTATTCCTCAAAGCGAGGGAGGGGAAGAGAACGGGACCTAACGAAGTCCCTGACTGTCGTCCAAGTGGCCTTTTTGTTTCCGGCGGTTCTCCCTGCGTGGCCCAGGCTCTGAGGCTCCTTTGTTCTTCCCACAGACTAACCCCTGCTAGCGCCGATGAAAGCTCTGTGAGCGCACGCGGTCTCAACAGCTGTTGAAGGAGCTCTTTGCTCTGTGTTTATTCTTCCAGCTACAGCCTCATTAGGACTCGTCAGTAGTGTTTAGAAACTTGCCCTTTTTTCCTTTGTGATCTTTCCGTTTTGACTTCCTTTTGCACTGCAAAAGGACAGTGTCGATACTCTGCAACAGACTTGCAACTCTTTCGGGAACAGATATAATAATGCATTTATCAGCAGATCAGTTCCAATTTCTTTCACTTTTTAGGTGTGTTTTCATTTTCATTGTAAAATAGAAAAGAAATACTTAGCACAAATGCATTCCTTCAAAATGTAAGGCTACAGCATGGTAGAGTGGAGACTACAGACAGGGACAGCACAGGATGAATGCATCAGTTGAATTTCATTTCACTGAGGTTCAGCTGTTTTGAAACCAGGGTTCTAGTATGAGTTCTTTGTCTAGACTCCTTCTAGTTAATGAAGAAATATAAGAACTCCGGAAGGCAATTGATACAACCTGGTTTACCACTTATTTTAGAGTGCATTTTGCATAATCCAACCCAATTCTAGATGCCGAGTCTCCTGTCCCCTCCCACCCGCTGTCATGCCTACCAGGAATGTGCAGCTGGAGGCCCGGAGGAAAGCAGGACTGTCCCGTTCTGTGTCTGCCTGCAATTAGATCACATGCAATGTAACATGGAAGGGGGCCCTGAGGGTGTGGTTTGATGAACAGCCAATCTAACAACTCAGGACTGTTGAAAGGGTGGTCCCAGACTTCCTCCTCTTCTTGTTTCTTTGCTTCTTACCCTCACGCTCAGGTCATCCAGCCTCTTTGTTTGCCAGCTCTGCTGCACATCTGACACCTCTGTGATCCAGCTCTACTTGCTAACCCACTAAAATCTGTTTACTTTTTTTTTAATGGTTTGATTTTCTGCCAGGTTACAAAGGTGGCTCTGGTCACAGAAAGCTTTTACAAGTGCCACAGCCATTGCAAAGGCAAGTGGTGGTAGCCTGCAGCTGGCAGCAGGGAGGGGAACAGAAGAAGGAAAGAAGACCTCCCTGTATTGGCAGCAGTGAAGTGTCAGACGCACATAGCTCATTCAGAGCCTTTGCCAAACACTTTCCTCTAACTCTCAGGTTGAAAGAAACAGTTGTTTTGGCCCAGCATTCTTCCTGTCCGTTGCCCAGCCACCACTGGCATAGTTTCCAGACCAGAGAACTGATCCAACTGAAAAATAACCTTGAGGGGAAAAAGGATGAGGTGGGAGGGGCGGGTTTCAGTAATATCACCCATCAAGTTTACTGAATCCTTATGCCAACAAAAATGAAGAGAGAAGAGAAGAGAAGAGAAGAGAAGAGAAGAGAAGAGAAGAGAAGAGAAGAGAAGAGAAGAGAAGAGAAGAGAAGAGAAGAGAAGAGAAGAGAAGAGTTGAGTTCAGTTGGAAGGGACCTACAATGATCATCTAGGTATTCTACAGAACTGGGAACAAACCACTCATGCTGGGCAAAGAGCCTTGGGGAAACTGGTTTTCCCAGTGTTGGTGCTCAGTTAGGCCAGTTTAAGTTTGTGCCAAACTACCGTCTTAGGATGGGGTTAATTGTCCGTGGAGGCACCTGCTTCTCTCGACTTACAGTAAAAGGAGTCTAGGTATCAGCTCTTAGCTGATATAAGTCAGGCAAGTAAATCCCATTCTTAACATCCTTGGCCTAGTTTCCTGTTTCCATCAGAATCAATAGAAACCACTAGTTTTTAATACCTTATTTGTATGCTGTAACAACCATTCCTTTGATACAGTGCAACACTTTAAATACATTCAAATTATTCTCTCAAAATCTGAATACATTCCCCTGGCACGTCCTAAAAATATCTTTTATTTATTGTATGTGTTGGTTCCAAACAAATGTCACATTAATAAGCAGAGAGGGTTGGATAGGTATACGTCATTAGTCACGCAGTGGTTTCTTTTTCCAAAATACTTCCAGAATTCAATCTGACCTCTTTTAACAATGAACTATTTATAGGATTCATAAGGGCCTTATCCTCCAACCCTGACTCAGCCAAAACTCACCACTGACCTTGACCTCCTGTAGTCTATTCTTATAGCCTTGCTCATGTGAGGAGCTTTTATTCGCTGACCTGACTTGGGGAGTGTATTCTCATGAGTATGATTTGGCAGGCTTAGTTCCCAGCTCAGTGGGACTTGGTAAATGTCACAGAATTAAGTCCTAAGGATGCATATATTATTTTTACAATGTTATAAATACAAAAACCAGGGAAAAATATGCAGCTAAGTTCTGCTTCCAGTACCACAACAATAAACTGAGTGTAATTGCATTAGGTTTTTACAGCTACAAATGAAAGCATTGAATTCTCCTTATTTTGGAAGAGAGTGCATATGTTTTTAGAAGAAAACAGTCACTAAGTTTCTGAATCATAACAATTATTACTAAATAAAGTAGCTGTTTTTTCTCAAGATATATTTGTTTTTAAGTAGAATATTGTTGCAATGTCAGATGATTACACTAGCACAGTATGACAATGGCAATTTTTTTCTGTATTTTTTGCATCTTCTTCTGTTACATCTAAAAAACTCTTGATCTATAACTAGTGTGATGTCCCTAATAATTTCCTACTTTTCATTCTGATACAGGATGATATGTTTTTAGAAGCTAATATATTGTCATTAGTGGAGCTGGGTACAAGATGTGTTGTCTGTATCAAAAAAATACTCTTAGCAGTCTACTATCTTTCAGTTTGTTTGAATGACTCTTCCAATTATAAAGATTATAAATAGGTATACTTGATGTGTCTTCTTTTCAACATATATTGTGTTACACATCTCTTTCATTTCCTTTCTTGTTTTCTCACTTTAAAGTGGGAGAGTCCAACTTTTTAGGTGCCTTTGCAAGTGCCCAGTGCTTTTTTCATTCACATCTGAACCACTTCGTTCTATTTCTCTATATTTTATTGGACATAGTGAAAGTGTATTTATTATATACTTGGATCATCAGTGTATTATATGGTGGTCTTTTGTAGCTCCTGTATTTTTTTTATTCTTTTTAATATAAGCATGCAATGAACATGTCTTCAGTTAGCTGTCTACTACGATGCCTAGGCCTTTTTCTGGAGTAGTTACAGTAAAGGTGGAATCCATTCTGTTTATCAGTAATTGAAGGAATTCCTTCCAATCAGCACTGTCATGCATTTATCAGCATTTGACTTTGTCTGTCTGTATTGCCAGTTAGCCTAGTTTCACCGGTCCTTGGAGATTTTTGTATTCTTTTATAGTTCTAAGTGAACTTTGTAAAAAAATTTGGTAATCTGCAAATGTTGCCAATGTACAACATACTTATTTTTCCAGGTATTCTAAAGTATAGATAGATACCTCCCCAAAGCTAAGTGGTAGCATTTCATTTTACATTAGTTGCCTTCCTCTATATACTTAGTGAGATGTACTTGATCATTGTGATAGTAGCACAACTTCTTCGAGGTTTGCTTGGAGATCATATAGAAGGTGCTTACAGGACATATCGGGTATAGCATCCTTCTCCTCTGGTTTCTTTTTCTAGCTTCCTCACATTGTGAGTCTAATTGCCACAACTCACTGTCAAAAAAAAGTCTTGGAGGCACATACATCTTCCCTTGCTTCTGAAGACCCACAAACAGCAGGGGCACAGGCAGAAAGGAGTTGCCCTTTATCAATCATGTTGGAAGCTGAGGCTCAGCTTTTCTTATCTCCCAAGACCAGGCCAAGGCCATGGTGGAAAGAAGACCATGTCTGCCCTAACTATTCCGTTACTGGCATCAGAGGAGACAGTTCTGCTACTGGGTCCCAGGACAATTCTTGTCAGCTGGGTTAATACTTACAAGCAGTATCTACAAGGAGACTTGCTTGCTTATTAGTTGTATGCAGGCTCCACATGGATAAACACTACTCTTAGACCTGGGTTCAGCTCTTCTGTCCGTTCCAGCTCCTTCATGTAGTCCTCATGTTTAATGGCCAGTGACCCTGATGTCCTACAAGCAGCAGTCTTCATGCCTTGTCATTTCTTTTTTTCTAAGGTCTCCAGCTTCTCTCCATTCCCTCCAAAACATGGCTGCCATAGATATCTGTGCCAAGTTCCCTAGAAGCCTCCTACAGGCTAGCCTCCTCTTCCACCTTTTCCTCTGTGCACTCCTCTCCTTTAACCCCAATCAGCAAACACAAGCATTGAAATCATCATATCTGACATACTTACAGCTGCCCATCTGCCCTGGCATCTAACCAAAAGCCTTATTTTTTCTTTCCTCTTCCTCTTTCTCTCATTTTGGGCTTCTGGCTCCTCATTCCACTACAAATGGCACCAGTCCCAAACAGAGGAATGCTGCAACTGGGCTTGATTCTACCTCTTACCACAGCACTACTTAATTGTTCTTGTCATGGCAGGAGAAATTGAAAATGTATTTAAAATTGCATATGGATTGTATCATTGTACCTTCAGTAGTGTCAATTCCAAATGCTTCTGAGAAAGGTGCAAGAAGCCCTGTGGTTGTCAACTAAAGATATTCTGCACCTGTCTTGGATGTTAGGTTTCACTCCGATCTCTAATAGCCAGAGACTGATTTATGCCTCAAGTCTAACATTTAATGTTCCAGGGTATTCAGATTAATTAAAACTCTGCATATTCTTGAAATCAATAGAAATGTTTAATTCCTTTTTAACTTTTGGGCTCAATGACCTTTTTTATCCACAGTCTAATTACAGGGTACATGAGAAGTAAGAGAGAAATCAGAAAGAGAATTATTTAAGAAACTGCCATCATTTAATTGCTTTGAATTAAATTCAACCTCCTGCTCTATCTTCCCTATGGCACTTTTTAGTCTTCTGTGCTCTTTCCTACATTAATCACAATTAATCTTTTAAATTTGTCTTCAGAGAAGATGCTTTCCATGCTCTGGATCATTCTTATAGCCTTTCCTGAATGTCTTCTGAAGAGGGACTTTGAAAAACTTTCTTTAAAAACCAGAAATAAGGTATATGCACTTGTTTTTCCATTTTGTCAGCACACTTAGATGGTAAGGAGCATGGTTTTCCTTTACATGGGCAGAGCTGTTTGTCCTATCATGCTCATGGTTAGGGCTTCTGTAAGTCTGTCATTAGAGACTGTGTCAACCACTTGACCTTGTGATAAAGAGTCTCATCTTATAATTCCTGGAAGTCTTTTTTTGTCTTAATTTTGTGGATATATACGCATGCTACAGACTTATAATACTATTAGATAATTAGATGATTTAAATGAGAATGTTTGTATGTTATCTCATGAACTTTCTCATTCTTAAAGTGTGGTTGGATGTATCCTGCCTGGTTTTTATTTTAAATTTATCAGTTTATATTAATATCTATGTTATTTACTCTGTAATCCTTCTGCTGTTGTATTTTTATTATGAGAAAAATATGGTTTTAACCAATGTTCTCTGCTGGAAAAAAAGCTGAACAGGGGTGATTATTTGTTTTGCATAGAACTTCAGACTAACTGTGCCGTTCAGATCAAAGGTTCATCTAACTAGCATCTTGCCTCTGACAGTGGCCAGTAATAGATGCTAAGAGAAAGCATATATAAAAACATAAAAGATTATATTACCTTCTGTTGTAACTCTTCCAGATTATAAAAATCAGGGATCAAGACAATCTGGAACTTATTGATTATTTTGGCATCCAAAAAAATCCTGTGAAAATTAGTTTAATGGTTTAAGAAATGTGAAAAAGTACATCTGTGTATTTAATTCTCCTGCCTGATAGTTGTGTGATGTACTCTATTTTTTATATTAAGAAAAATAGTGCATAATCATTCTCTAATCAGGATTTTATATAAATTTATCAAGTTTTCCTTCCCTATCATCTTTATTCCAAAGTGAGGAGTCTATTTAATATCTCTTCATGTAAAATCTATCCCCTACCTCTTATCATCCTTATTACACTTCTTTGTGTTTTCCTGTGACTGCATATTATATTTGAAATGGAATACAGAGGCTTTATTCTTTGTAATTGTTTTTATTTTCTTGGGAGTCTTATGGATCCATAATTTGTATCTTTAATATTGTAATAAAGTTCCCTGTAATTTGTCTTTCTTACGTCAATGCCTATTTGCTTGTCAAATTCTCACCTAGGTCTTCTAATTTCCATTTTATACTTTACTTTCCATAAGTATCTTTTATGAAGGCATGTAAATGAGTGGTTTGCTTTTCACAGGCACAAAAGCCATCTAATGTTAATTACCAATTGTAGTTCACACATTGTTTTTTTGTTGCAGTTCCTGTGTACCTGTCAGGGCTGGCTTTTGCCCTAGGGAAGGTAGCAGCTGTCTAGGATGGCAGACTGGTGGGGACAGCAAAATCACTGTAGAAACAGTCTGTATTTGGCACCATCCAGACTGAAGGCTTCAGAATATCAAGATGAACTGACTTCCTGAGCCCAAATGGTAAGATGCCATAGCATCATGTGAACCCCATGAGGTCCAACAAGGCCAAGTGCAAGGTCCTGCACATGGGAGGGGGCAACCACCGGTATCAATATAGGCTGTGGGATGAAGAGATTGAGAGCAGCCCTGCAGAGAAGGGTACTGGTGGACGAAAAACTGGACATGACCCGGCAATGTGCACTTGCAGTCCAGAAAGCCAACCGTATCCTGGGCTACATAAAAAGAAGCGTGGCCAGGTCAAGGGAGGTGATTCTGTCCCTCTGCTCCGCTCTGGTGAGACCCCACCTGCAGTACTGCGTCCAGCTCTGGAGTCCTCAGCACAGGAAAGACATGGACCTGTTGGAGCAGGTCCAGAGGAGGGCCACAAAAATGATCAGAGGGATGGAATACCTCTCCTGTGAGGAAAGGTTGAGAAAGTTGGGGTTGTTCAGCCTGGAGAAGAGAAGGTTCCAGGGAGACCTTATTGCGGCCTGTCATTACTTAAAGGGGGCTTATAAGAAAGATGATAGAGAAAGATTTTTTACTGAGGCCTGTGGTGATAGGACAACGACCAACAGTTTTAAATTGAAAGGGGGTAGATTTAGATTGGACATAAGGAAGAAATGTTTTACAATGAGGGTGGTGAGACACTGGAACAGGTTGCCCAGAGAAGTTGTGAATGCCCCATCATTGGAAGTGTTCAGGGTTGGATGGGGCATTGAGCAACCTGATCTGGTGAAAGATGTCCCTGCCCATGGCAGGGGCGTTGGACTAGATGATCTTTAAAGGTCCCTTCCAACCCAGACCATTCTATGATTCTATGATCACTACTTGTCGAGCCCATTTTCTTACCTGCTTCTTGCCCAGCAGGAAGAGAGTGGCCACACAAAACAGCAGTGCCACGCGATGGCACTAGGGTTTACATGTTCACACATTCCTGGTGGGGACTGTGGGTAGAGAAACGTGCAGGGTGCTGCTGGGCACACAAGCAGTGGGACCGTAGTTCCTGGTGATGGGAACAACAAGCTTGCTTAGTTTTCATGCTCTGAACTGTTTAAGGACCTCAGATTAGATGCTCTAAACTGCTTTTTGGACTGAGAGCCTAAGGAGGTTAGCTAATGAGTTGTATCTCCCATGTTGTGCAGAGTGAATGTTTCTACACAGTTTTATTTAAGAACTCCATGAACAATAGCCTTGAGTGGTATTCTCAGGCTGGAAAACAACATTTACATCAAAAATGTAAATACAGCTTTAAAAAACCAGTTTTAATTATTTAGGAGCTAAATGCACCAAAGAATGCCTTAATTCTAATTGTCTGATTGTAGTGTGACTTCCCTCTGAAGTGAGGTTACCGTTGTTTAGGTACCTTAAGGACACATTGCTATTTTAACTTATTTTATTTCTACTGTATCTAACCTGAACTCTGAATATTCTGGCCTTCAAAAAACATTTCTTTTTGTTGATTACCACCATCTTATTCTTTATCCTACACTTTAATTACTGGTACATAGTCTGTATCAATATTAGTCTCCTTTTCTCAAAATCCTGAAATCATATTTTTGTAAAGGTCACCTTCATAGGTCATTTTAAATACCACTACATCTCTGATGGCCTGAACTAAAGCCAGTGAAGGTAATACAGCCTACTGCTGATCTGCTTTTTGTCATTTCTGGAAAGGTTTGAAGTTGTTTAATGTATGGAAAGTTTGCAAAAGAGTTTTCTTAAAATCTAGGTGGAGTTAGAAAATCTGCTATTGTCCCCACAAAATGACCCGATGAAGTAATCATCAGGGTCACCAAGGAGGGCAAGCAGCATCCTGCAGAGCCACGCTTCCAGCTCACTGATAGGGCTCTGTCCATGCAACTGAGAAATGCGCTGAGGAGCGGTGTACGAATGCACAACATGCAAATCTAACCAGTTGTTTGTACTTTTTTTAGTTCTCACATGACTAAGAAGCTAACGATCATGAGTAATGTATTTCAGCCTTTTATCCTATGTCTTTTTATCTAAAGATGGGATCCACAAGACGTCACCATCCCCAAACCGTGGAGAGCACAGAGCACCTATATGTAGAGATCCTCTCAGTGCTTCATTTTCGGATGCGTCAGTCTGTAAAGCCGGCACTTCTCCAGCACACCTAATGGGCTCACGGGGTGTGCATGGTTTACGTCTCGCTTTCAAACAATTGGTGTAAGTACATCTGTTTCAGTGGACTGCAAACACTGTAAGAGTAGCTCTGCTTGTGTCTGCTAGCTTTCGTTTTGTTCAGGGCTGCAGCCCCAATGTAATGACTGCTCTCTGACCATCCTTTCAATAAGAGTTGTCACAAGCATGGGAAGCCAAGTGTTTTGAAACATGCTGTTGTTCCTGGAAGACCAGTTTAATCGGAGCAGACTGGTCCTTTCAGGTGAAATGCCAGTAATTCACTTACACAGGTCCTGGATGCACAAAATTTGGAGTAACTATGTGACTACGTCAGAGAGCGAAGTAAGAGTCATCCCTATGATTGAAGGGGATGAGCGTGAGGTGGAAGGCTTTATCTTCTCCAGTGGGGGCTACAAAGTTTCAAAACATAGCCAAAGGCTAATGAAAACATCCAAGTCGTTGAGAATTACCTAAGAAACTAAACTTGGGAAACTATTTAGCCAGTGGAGGAAGAAGGGAAAGAGTTGTTCCCCCCCAGGTGCTTTGTAATATCAATCCTGTAATACAAATAATGAACTCAACTAGCAAAAGGATTGCAACCACAAGCTGGGCCTGCTACTGCACTAAACTGGGCTTAGTAGTCTGCAAGGGTGTATTGTGTTCATAAAGGTGGGGGAAACGTGTGTTTTTTCTTACGGGTTTGTTGGAATTTGACTAGACTGGGATATAAAAGTTGCAGAAGCAGAAAAACACAGGAATTACTGCTGGGCCTGAAAGATAAAGCTGCAACTTTTAGCACAACTGTGCACATGTAAGGCATGTATCATTTTTGCTTAAAATGGGGTATCTTTGAACAGTAAGAAGTAGATATGTTAGGGTCTGTAAGTACCACAGTAAGTATCTTCTATTTTTATTTGCCCAACAGAAAAGAGAATGTAATTGTAAATTAACTGGCTTATTGGTCTCAGACTGTCCCAGATGCTAGATTCATATTTCAGCTGCTGTTACCCCACCAGTATATAGTAGAAGCTACTAGGAGTTACATTTTACAGCATACTTTCTAAACACCGTAATCCAGTCTTTGGTTAGGCTTCTACCTCTCCCAAACCTTCTAGAATACAGAATAAATGCAAAGAGAATTAGAGGCAGATATTAAAGTCTTGGAAATATAACTAATAAATATAAAAGCTGGGAAAAAATTCTGTGCAGCAAAAATAAATTAACATGATTAGTGTAGCATGTTTAAGCTTTCTTTTCTTAATTGAAACGATTCCAGAATTAAAGTCACTTAAGGCTTGTCTTCAGGGCAGACTGACTGTAAAATGTTTCAATTTCAATAAACCACTGTTTGGTTTAGTCTAAAACTGGTAGGACATGAAAAACTTCAACAAAACCTCATTTAAATATAGTAATGCCCAATTTCGGTAATGTAACATGTATAAACAAGACGTCCATCAGTTTAGTTGGCAATTTTGAAAGATTTCCACTAAATACTCTGCAATCCTCTGAAGCATTTGAGAACCACAAATACTATGCACTTATTTTGTCTGCTATTTAGAGAACAAATGTAGCTTACTTTCTACTGTTATTTTATGCTAGTATTTTTTATTCCTGCTTCAATGTGGTTGGTGCAGCAAAGCTTTTGCTCAGAACTCAGCTAGAGTCTTTTATTGTGTTGGCTACTGGTTGTGCCTTTGACCTGCGCTGAGGATTTGCTGGTGCAAAACAGGAACATAATTTGGTTTTGGTTTGGACCAGAATTTGTTGTAATGTTTGTAACATTTGCATTCCATTTGCAACTTTACAGATTACACTTATGGGCAAAGTATGGGTGCACATTTGAAAATCAACTATTAGCTCTCTAGGCACTAGCTAGGCAGGTAATTTTGCTGGTGGGAATAAAATCAGGATTTAAGGGGAAGATTAGCGAAGTTTATCTGCTGCTTTTTTTGTTTTGTTTCCTCTAATATTAATTAGAATTACTGTATATTTTCAAATGTGTCATTTCAGCTTTCAGTTTCTAATTTTGCAGTATTAGATGGTCAAGACTACATTCAGGTCAGAGTTTGGCTTTTTACAGAGAAATGTAATTTGTATCATGAAAAATACTTATGAAAACTCAAGTCACAAATTTTCAAAATTTGAAGAAACCAAAAGTCAGGTTTATACACAGCAAAGGAGTTACACCAGCGAAGAATTTGTTTCAGAGGCCAAGCTCTGGCTACTCGAAAGGATTTGCCCTCTCTGAAGGGGTGATGCAGACAACATGACTGCAGTAGGGCATTAGTTTTCAGTTTGGTTCATTTAAACTATTTCTTTACCAGAAGTGCAGGCAGTTAGCCATAAAAGTGGCCAAACCAGGAATGTATTGTTCTAATGTTTATGCAGTGAAAAAAACCCAAGCAAAAACCCTTCAGCCATTCTGTCCCAGTTTATCAACTCTTCTAAAGTCTTGCAAAGACAGGGTGATATGTAATATGTTTCATTTACAATAAAATGTTCCCAGAGAAAATTCTGAGGGCATAAGCCACATTTCTGAAAATTGCAATGACTCAAGTGACCTCTTGTTCTGACAACTGCAATTTTAAGCCTCTACTACTCTGATCTGTAATCAAGATAGGGAAAAAGAAACAGTGATGTGGGCAACACAGACAGGACTGGATTGCGTCAGAATATGGTATTTGTTTTCTTGGCTGACCCAATATAATACATAACTTTGAGATAAAGAGTAGTAAGAAAACTGTAAGGACATTTCCTTTCTCTTAAGTTTATTCAGTTGTACAATTGTTTCAAGTTGGTCATTTACTTTCAGGATTGTTTGCACTGCACCAGTCTAAGGGCAGTCCCGCCCCTCTGGAATTGTAGTACTGAAAAGCTGGATGGGATTTCAAGAGATCAGTGGTCCATTCCCCTACACTGAGCTGGTCAGCTGTATCCTGGACTAGCCTCAATAAAAGTATGCCTAACTGTTCTTAAAACTTCCAGTTTCCTAAAGCCTTGCTAGTCTATGGCCTTCTGAGCTAACCTATTTTGGTGTTTAACAATCCTTTAGGTTGGAAAGCATTTTCTTGATGTCTGTGCTAAATCTCCCATGTTATAAATTAAGCCAGTTATTTCTTGGTTTTCCTCTTGTGGCCATGAATAAGAATTAACCATCTGCTCTTCATTTAAGGAGAGATTGTTTCATTTTTAAAAATCTACAAGTATTTAAATATATTTTTAATATGATAAAATGCAATATTACTGGTAGGATGAGGATTTTTTGGATTGGACCTAGTTAGCAGTCTGTAGGCCCACTCTCCTTTCTCTGTGCCAGCCTACAAGCGTTCCTTTGCAATAAGAGAAACCCTCCCTTCTGCTGGATTAATGTCTGCCTGTATCTGCATGCACTGGTGTAGCCATGAGTAAATTCAGTAACATCTTGCTCTGCTCTGAATTTTTACATTTGTAGGACAGATGTAGCAAGGACCTAGGGTGTTGGCAAACACCTGTGTTCAGTGAGTTTGTATCATCGAGCATAAATGTGGGATAAATCCCACAAACATAGTAACCCCTTACACAAGCTTAACCTCAAAATGAGTAGATCCTGCCATTGCTTAAAACTATGGAATCCTGTAAGACCACAGCAACAGCTTTGCAGATCATGACAAAATTTGATTCAATGTTTTAACCTCTTTAAAATATTTGTAAACACTAAAAGCCAAATTGTATTATCATGTAAAGCTGGAGAAACTGAGTTCCGCTGAGTTAATCCTGAGTAACACTGCTGCCCATAAAAAACAATTTGACCTCAATGTGTATGACAGACAGGATTAATCAATTTAAAATGTTTTCAGTATTTCAGAAACATGAAATGCTGTGTAAATGTTAATTTCTCTACATCATATGGATTTTAGTTGACAATGGAAAAAAGTATTTACCCCAGTGACAGACATCTGATCTCAGTGTAAGTTACAAACTGTAGCTCTGCAGAGTGGCTGTGGTCATCCTGATCTTACTCCGGGCTGTGTAAAGGGAACTTAGTACAAGCATAGTAAATGGGGAGAGTCAAAAGCTCGGGATAGTAAAAGCTTAAGAGCAACTCAGCAGAACAAAACTAACTCTTTAAGAAATAACAAGTACATTTCGGCAGGTCCCTTCACGTCTGTCCCCCTGCATGGTTGGAAACAGGATTGTGACATACACAGACTGCGCAATGGGTCTGTGTCATTTAAAGGGGCATTTATGGGGCCTACCAACAAATTCAGACTGTCCAGAATTTCAGGAATTGTTAACAAAAAGGGATTTTTTTAACCTCATAGTTACGGAAATATCTCAAATGTGAGCCATTTTGTCCAGGCTGCAGAACTAACGCCACACTATCTTATTCAATTTGCTAAGACCAGAGATCTCCAAAATGTGAATATTTCTGCCTTTCTTTAGGTCTTGTGACAATAACACCTTTATAACACTTCTGTAGCAGTGCCACCTAACTGCTTAAATGCTGGCCAGATTCTACCCTTGATTATTGCACAAATCATCCTCTGGTATTAATTGAGAAGTGACTAGGGCAGGTGTAAAGTGCAGCCTTGGAAATCCTGCATTCCCTTAGCCTTTCTGCAGCTCCGAACATCCCTGCTGAGATCCAACATCATATTCCTGACTGCAGACCAATGATGAGAGCTTCCCCAAAGGCATCCAGGCAACACAGTCTTATTCATCTGCTTCATACAGTTTCATACAAACCTAAGTATTCTGTTTCAAATTCAGTGGGATTTTTCCAGAAAATTCAAAGTAAGTGGGTATTTCCATGTGGGTTAGAAGAACAGAAGCAACACAAAAATGAGAATAACTCCACATCTTGCGCTCAGTACTCTAATGGAAAACACAAGCACTCGGTTTCCCAGTAAAACTTCTCAGTGCTAATTTTCATGCAAACAAACTACTGCTTAGAGTGCTAATGTGTCTTTTGCTATGACTTGTGAGACACGTTTCACTGTTTTATGATATTCTTTTGTAGGTGCAATAGCAATCTATTGGCTACGTAAGATTACATTTTCAAAATGCAGTCTTTTTAATGCATGCGCCATTGTTCTGGCAATTTGAATTGCATATAAAAATTAGTATGAAATTTTGCATTGTAAATTGACTTTTAATGTGCAAATTATAGTGCATGCATGAATGTTTTGAGTCAAAACTTTGGGAACTTTTGGCACATTGGGAAAATAGACATAAAATGCATTTTTTTAAAATGAACTGATAAGGAGTTATGTGGACTATGCAAAAATATGTAAGAAAAGGAGGGAGGGTAGATAAAATGTCAGCCTTGACATTTTTGTCACTGCTGATTTACATTTTTCACAAATGAAATGAAGTTCAATAAAATGCCAGATCAGCTTTCTTTTCCTTACTTTGAAGCACCATTTTTAATAGTTAAGGTTAGACATTTAATATCTGGGGCAGAATTGGTCTTCTGTATCCTAGTTTTAAGCTGTTACTGTCAATGAAAGTTTTCCAGAGTAAAGACTTTGAGATTTGGTTCTCCCAAAACATGGCATAGAGTTCATGGAAAAATTCCTTCTGCTTGAAGTGGGCTTTGCTTCTCAAAACAAAGAAGCAATGGGATGGCTTAGCTTTATTCTGTGCTCACTGTAGGAAACCTTGTACAGAACAGCATCAGCCTCATAGGGAACATTATAACCAGTAATAAGCATTTTTTGCAGCAAATTTTGATTGCAAATATTTCTTTGCATCAAACACACAGTCACCAAACAATCTAAATGCAGTAGAGTTCTTTGGAGTTGCTAAAAGACTCAAGTGGGTTTTGAATTAGTTCCAAAAGGCCTTCAGGCCTATCTCTACAGTTAAACTTGTCTTTGGAGCTCTGTAAATGCATTGTATTAATTTTTTATTAAAGTTCTCTTGACTTGTTGTGCATACAATACAAAAAATTAAAAGATATTTTAATGATATAACTACAGATGTCTGAATGATAATGAAATATTAATAATCTCTTTGTTTACTTTTGCAATTGATAGAGGATAGGGAAATGAAGTCTTCCAGGTGCTGTTGTAAAAAAGAAAGGCCATATGAGGAGAAAGGCCATATGACTAGATTGGTAGAAACTATACAAAATAATAGAAAAAAGTAAACACCTTGTTCAGATTGATATGTTGGAGAAAAATCAACAAAACCTCTGTACGTGATGTGGTTTTTCACAAAGTTATTAGAGATGTTAGAGGTCAAATGGGCAAGGGTCGCCCAGTGTTTATAGTATACTTATGTTTTCAAGTTTTTTAAAAGCTTAGGTCCCTCACCATAGTCTTTGAAAGAAATGGGGGTATCATAATAAAAGAGAAAGTTCTCTTCGGGGTTCTTGGCTTCCCAAGATGTTATGAGCATGAGATGTTATGAAGGATGTTATGAGCAGTCTCTGCAAGCATCTGTACTGAGATGGATGCTACTCAATAAACTAGCCATAAACAATCTTGGATAGACAGAGAAGATCCCAGTGATAAGTTTGAAAATGGTGAAGAATTATTCAAGATAGTCAAGTCTAAAGATGACAGCTGAAAATTCCAAATGTTGAGCAGCTAAAATAGCTTCTGTGTGAGGAAAGCCAAAATAGATTTGGACTCCCCAGCTTACAAAAGAAAATTTCATGAGGGATTTGAGAGAGAACTTTGTACTTGTGAATGCAAGGGCAGCTATTCATCACTTTCTGTCATACAAGGAATTAGGAGGACTCAAATGAAATCCTATCAGGCAGCAGATTTAAAATGAACAAAGGGATGTACTTTTTCACATAACATATAATTACATTGTGGAAGTCAAAACCACAGAATGTTTTGGACATGAAATACATAGTTTCAAGAACAGGAGCTGATAAATTAACAGGTACTGTTTGGTAACTATAGCACAGGACAGTCAATATATAAACTCTAGTTCAGGATTTCCTTCAGCTGCTAAGTGCCAGTGCCTCTGGAGGACCACTCTATGGCTGTGTCATCTCTTGCATTCATTCCCCTAGCATCCACTGTTAGCCACTTTAGAGACAGGTTACAGAGAGATGTGGACCAAGGACGGACTGTGATCTGACCTACTATGACAAAAAAATGTAATACTTTCTTGGTTGAAATTTCGGAAAGAAACACAATTAAATAAGTTTGCTGAAATGCACTCTTTGACCTCTGTGTACACCAAATACCAGTACAAAAAATTAAAAGGTGTAAAAATAGACAAATTGTTAATGTTAGGGCTTTTAGTGAATGTCACTGAGTGGCCATTAACTGACCATTATGGTGGGAGACCATTACCTATAGACTGTCCACCTGTTGAATTTGAGGGGAGAGGGAAATGGGGAAGGATTTTAATGTATGTTGCTAGTAGTTACATGCACATTAGTATGTCAGATACATTCAACAGACCTATACTTTCTACACTCAATTCCTAATCCTTAGAATTTTATCTTATTTCAGCTGACATATTGTTGGAAAAACTCCTTTTCTGTTGAACTATTTCTCTTGATAGCAAAATTGACCTGAAAATATTCTCTCCACCTGTCTCACAAACAGATGTAGAAAGTAGAATATAGAATGTAGAAAGTAAGATGTGTTGGATTTTTAAAGCTTGGGTCATGAATCTTTCTTATTCAACTTTAGTAGAAATTAAAGCCTTAGTGAGTAGAAATCTACATTTACTAATAAACCATTGTTTATTGGTTTATATATAAACCATTTTACTATAAAATATAAACCATTTTACTAATAAACCATCTACCATAATCCATTGTGAATGATAAACTCAAAAGATGACAAGAAAATAATAACTGAAAATGTATTACCATAAACATTTCTGAAAGGTAGGTTCTTCTGTGAAAAACAACTGAGATCACTGGGAGGTCAAAATGAAGAAGTTTGCATTAGACAAGTGCGTGATGAGCAATGTGCACAAAAATGACAACAAAAGGAGTGAGAGGGTTAAGTATTTGGCATTCATAGGACATAATCTACATCCAACTAAATTATGAAGTAATAATATTAAAAAATAATTACCTGACGTTCAGAAAGCTATTTAAAAAACCCAGTTTTTTGAGACAGATGCTTCACAGTTTTTCATGCAGAAGCTGAAAGTATTTTAAAATGTTAAAACTTCTATGTGCGTTTTTTGCCAAGATGGAGTACGATATTTGTGAGGTTAGTTTTGTTTCTGCCTTTGCAAATTATTGCTAATGACAGAATAAAAATGCACATCAGAATCCCCTAATATTAATGTGCTTAAGCTTAAGTCTTCATTTCTTGTGGCCACACCACAAAGAAGAGATTCAGAATTCAGCAGCTATCCATATACCCTAAATAAACAACTGCCAAAGCCGGTGCCAACTAGACTCCAGCAGTGCTATCAGTAATTCCCCGTACGTGTTTTCCTGTGGTTGACCTGAACGAGTATTCATGCTGGCTACCTCCATGCCTCCTCACAGAGCATGTGGAACAAGAAGTCTAAGCAGAGCTTATCTCCTCTGACAGAAATACTGTATAGGACAAAAGGCCACAAACATCTGCTCCCACGTTGTGCCCTGTCCCCTGGCAGGCTGTTGGCTGCATAGGAACCTCCCGCAGAAATTGGATTGCAGTTGCTGCTGGGGGTGTCTGCAATCACCATGTATTGTCATTTGGGGCATTTTTCAGCTTAAAATATGACTCTCTGTAAAATATAAACTAGGCTGTTCCTTACTGATGAATTACATTTGCTTAGGCCTTTAGGAGATGAAATGAGAAGAATCTGTAATAAATATCTATGCCCATGTATAATGCTTCCTTTTAGAAAAGCCAAGCCGTTGAAATCAACGGAGGCTCCAGCTTTTTGGTGACTGACTGCTTCTGCTGAGCTGCCTGCTGAAAGCAGAGTGTGAGCTGAAAAGCCTGATAATTCCTGAACATGTGGAAAACAAGGGAAAATGCTACAGGTTTATAAGCTGCTTCATAAGCAGCCCCGGAGCAGCCTTGTGGCAGGAATGGAGCAAATGGAGAACACTGATGCTGCGGTAGCAGAATTATGCTCAAGCAGAAAAAGAATTATTTCACGTTGTCACCAGATGTCAGAAAGTTTACCTGTAGTCATTCAGCAACAGTCAAAAGAACCAACCTCCCTCCAATAGAAAGTCACATTAGTAACAGTAAGAAAACATTGCATGGTTTGTTGTGAGACACGTGAAAATCATAACGCGTCTACAAGAACTTTGAAGTGAGACATAATGATAGGGACAGCAAGGATAACAGTCTGGACAAGCTCTGGCTAGATGAATTGTATAAACAGTTCTTAGCAAATATACTTGAGGAAGGTTTGGTATCTCCGCTGCCAACTTTTCAGTGAGAAATCTTAAAATATAGCTTGTAATTTAATGTAAGCCTGGGGGAGAATTTTGGCAAACAGGTCTCACTTACTCTATTTCAGAGTAAGAGAAGATGTAAAAGATGTAAACCCAAGGAGAAACAAGAGCACAGTACATTTACCATAATCTACAAATGATCTATCAGACATTGACAGAAGCAATGCTTTTAAAGAAACCAAAAAACTTCAGGATGGCTGGTAGAAAACTTCATCAATTCTTACAGACATCTAAATAAAAAAGAGAATTGACTGTAGGAAGTGAACTAGTCCTACAAGAAAAGGAAATAGTTCTTCTGAAGAAAATGCACAGATTTGGGGAAAACCCCAAAGAACTCTTGCTATTATTGTGCTGACCAAAGAACATGCAAAAATTAAAAAAAAAAAATCCAATACAAGGCAGAAACAGAAGACATTATTTTTTTACTGTAAAGAGAATACTAAGAATAAACTTACAATAAGCCTGTGCTAATTTGTGAGGCAGCTAGCAGAGCCTGGAAGCATTTGGTAATGGAATTATTTGAACACAGAGATGACCAGGACCTGCTCAGAGTTGACTATTGCACTGGTTTTATTAAGGAAATTCAGCTAAGTAATTCGTTAGTCAGCAAGGAGATGAATCACAATAGGAGAACATTAGCCAACAACTTCTATGATAAAGTTGTTTCGGATAACAGAACAAATTAAATATCTCAGGAGTTTCAAATACTTGAAAGGTATGGAGGTTTCATAGACACGCTTGCAGCCTGTATTATTCAGAGGTCAATGGACTTTGAAAACTATGTTGAAACAGCAAAGCAAACACTAAGGTAAATGAAGATGATTAAGACCCTAGCTTGGTTTACTTCACTACAAAGCCACACCTCTGCATTCGAGAGCCTCATTCACATGTATAGTACGGAACAGGAAGATCAGTTTGGCAAAAACGCAGACATTTGAGGGTGTTCTCATGAACTCAACCACCTCTCATTATGAGAGTGAGTGCAACTTGTGACAAGGCAAAAATGACAAGGGTAAAGAAAAGTAACAGTCTAACAAACCCTTAGATCCTACCACCAAGCAGAGACAAAGAGGCAGCTCATTTGCAGACAATGAAAACAAGAACCACCAAATGATAGAAAACCTGTCTTTCAAGTCAGAGAAGCCACATTCACTCCAGATAAAAGAGGATATTCCAAGCAGGGCTACCATCCTTCTGTTTTCTCAAGAATACATCTTCTTTCTCACTTAGAAATCTTGTCTGACATGATATAGAGGAATTCTGTGTTTATCTAAGATTTTGAGGTATGCAGCAGCCCTTTTCTGGTAAATCTGATGGTTTTGCAATGACAATGAGCAAGCACAGTTGTGAGTGGAGGAGTGACATAGTTTTGGAAACTCTGGACAATCACAGCACATTGGAGATTGTGGCTCCACGTGTACAGTAGGTTTGATGTTTCCCCAAAAAGTGCGGCCATGCATGCACAGTATGATGGCACTGCCCAGAAATTCCAGGCTCATTCTGCAGGTCCAACACAGAAGACTTTTATTGTGCACACTGATTCTACACCGACAGTGCATAACCCCAATTCAAACCTGAATAATAGCAATACATGCAAGATCAGAGTTTCATCTAGCTCTGCACCTTGTCTCCAATAGTGACCACCAAGTGAGTGTCCTGAGAAGATTATGAAGACCCTCTAAAGACCCTTCCCAAAATATTTTTTTAGTGTCTAGTGATCAGTTATTCTAGGGCTTCCTAAACTAGATGTTGTGGTTTTGTATTGAATAGCCCTTGGTGTGCTTTTCTTCCATGAATTTATCAAATTCTTTTTTGAATTCAGGTACATTTTTAGCATCCACAATGTCCTGTCAGAAGATCTACTGGTTAATTATATGATGAGTGAAGACATAGCTCCTTTTCTTCACCTGGAGGCTGGCATCTTCTGGTTTCATTTATCTTCCAGATTTTGTATTGAAAGAAACAGTTATTCCCTATTCACCATGTCCAGGCCACTCCTGATTTTATTTATCTCTAGCATATGTCTCAGTGCTTTTCACAACAAAAACCTTCATCTGTTTTGTTGTTCTTCATCCTGTAACCGCTCTGTATCTTTAACCATACTTGCTGGAGTTATCTGTATCTTTTACAGTACTTCTATATCTGTCTTCAGATGGATATGTAACTACAAACACTAGTGAAGATGTGGATGTGTCATGTATTTATACAACAGCAAAAGGATATTTTATATTCTTGATTCCTTTTGTAGAGATTTCTAGCATTGTTTGCCTTCATTTTACATTTCTTTGCCTTCATTTTACATTTCTCTACAGTGAATTTTTGTTGCCTAGTCATTACATGGTAGGAGGTTCTTCTGTGAGTCTGCAATCAGCTATAGTCTGTATCACTCTGACTAATTCAGTGTCATCGGCAAACATTTTCATCCGTTTTTGACACTGTTTTCTGGTCACTTGTGATCTGTGTTGAGCAATGCAGACTTCAGCACAGAGCCATGTGGGACTCCATGTGTGATCTCTTTCTACAGTGAAAGGCAACTATCCGTTCCTCTCCCTTCTTCCTATCTTCTGAACATTTCTTCATGTCTGATTAGCTTCCTCAAGAGCCTTGAGGGAGGCAAGTTTCTGAGTGCCTTCTGGAAATCCAGGCAGATGGTATCAAACAGATCTGTGTTGCCAACATGTTTTATTGACTCTGTCAGAAGACTTTGGTAGATTAGTGAAGCACGACTTCCCTTTACAAAAGCCATGTTGACTCTTCTTCATTGTACCATATTTATCCTGATGTCTGCTAATTCTATTGTTTATTATCATTTCTTCTGATTTAACCAGTACAGGTTATTAGTTCAGAGTATTGAAGATCTGCCCTGGAGTCCTGCTTAAAAACTGGTATCAGGATAATAAGCACTAACTTTATCAATGGCTTCTCCGAGCTGTCTTTTATAGGAGGTGTATGAAATGAATGCAGTTAGGTAGCTGGAGCTCTGCCCCTTTAAAGTATGCGCAGGAGACAGCTCCAAGACGTTGGGTTGGAGCCACGGCATGGGTTGAGCAGTGCTGCTGGGATCACCGCGTTTGAGAAGCCTCTTAATAAAACTCCTGCTGTTTGCTCTCCTGTGTGGATCTCCATTTCTGCGAGCAATATAGAAGACGACCATTCATGTTTCATTTAGAATGAAACAAGGCTAAAAAAAAAGCTCAGGCAGCATCTAGGTTTGAGCTTAACCATAGATCAGGCTTTTCAGGAATGGCGAATTTTGCTGAGCATATTAAAAGACTTTATTTGGTTCTACTAGTTTCACAATACTGTGACTGTTGACTTCACTGGATTTGTATAATGGAAATAAAGGCTAAAACAAAAAGCATACTTAAACCATGAGTACAGCTAACTTTGTGAGCATTCTGCCTTAGGAGTTGTGTGTGGACCTGAGAGTAGTTTGGTTTTCTAATTTAGTTAAATTTTTAGATTTAGTATTCAAAGCATTCAGCCATGATATTACCTACTCATTGACTTTGCCAGATAGATTATGGAAAAAAGTAAGTGGTTTATTATGTTACAGGCTCTTGGGTTCTTGGTTGTTTGGGAGAAAAATAATGTAGTCCAAGGAGTTTCTAATGGATTCTGCAGGTATTTCCAGTAAGACGGCCTGTATGTATATATAGCAGATTTGATCTATTAAATGTTTATCAATTATGTACCTTATTCTGGTAGACTTCATGGCCACTTCTTCAGCGGAGATATCCTTACAACACACTGACACCATAGCCATTGGTAAAAAATATCAACAGTCCAGGCAGTGTGTCTATCACAGGGCATGTGCTGTAACTTCAAAAAACATTAATGGAACAGATTTGCCTCTTTTTTTTTTTTTTTTTGTACATTGCTTGTGATTATTGCTATCATAAATTAGAAGTACTCAAGTGTGTTCTCCACCATGCACACTTTCAATTTGGCTTTGTTGTTTCCTTGACATATGACAAGATGCTGTCTGTAATGAAAGGCACAACTTTATCTTTGCTGCTCTGCCCACATGCTTATGCCATCTTTCTCTTTCTTGATATTAATCATTTCCATCCAGTTACAATTTTTTGACACACAGTGCTTTAAAAATGCTTCGTATATACTATAATACCCAATGATGATTTATATCTTGCTTATTTAGTGTGTGAAATTACATCAATAGAGGAGGGAAAGCCATTCTCAATTTGCAAATGCAAAGTCCCCGGACAGTATAACCATCCAGATGGCAGTGAGTGTGAATTTTGCATTTTGATTGAGATGGTTAATATTGATGTGAAAACAACAAAAAAACCTCATGTTGGCAGAAAATTGCCTACTGACTATGCATCTGGCAATGTAGCAGGTACATCATTTATTCCAAGTACAGAGAACATGTTGCACTTAGAAAACATCACCAAGTATAATGGTTTCTGACTCTAATCAAGTAGATTTTCTTTTGTATTAATGGAAATCAAGGTGCTCCCTACTTGCAGAAAGTATAAATTGGTACAACAACCAGTAAGGAAAAACCAGTGAATTGTTTTAAAGTTAAATAATTTAACCAGAAAACATATATCCAAGCAATAATGCAACCAAGTTAGGTTAATGCTGAAGTCTCAGCACTTTCAAGAGTGCATACTCAGAAATGATAGCCAAATGCATGTGCAAAATAGTTTTATGACTGATTTATTTAAGCAATTACTGCATTTTTTTACAGAAGAGCTAAATAAAGGGAGGAAAAAGATCATTTTAAAAGAACCTCATGTTACTTTTCTTCAATGAGTGATGCTGATATGTAACAACTGCATTGTATTCTACCTTCATTCTTTGTGCAAATTTCCTATCACAACTGAATCATTTTTTTCTTCCTCTTTCTATTTTAGTTCATAAATTTATAGATTTTACCATCCACTTTAGTTTGCTGTGAAACTAAGAAGCCCAAAGCCTGTACTATGAAAATGGAACAGTATTTAACAACTGAACATTGCATGCTAATATTTTTGATTCTCTGGATTCTTTTGTTCCATCAAATTTAATTCAACAAGTGTCAATATAGGTGCCAGCAGACAGAAATCAGCTTTTTAAAAAGAATATTCCATCATAAGAGTCTGGTTAGAGAAGCCAAAGCTGTATGCCAACATTTTGTAAAATGATCACATATGTTAGTATCTAGCTTCAATGCTGGTATTTTTTTCTTTACAAAACAAAAACAAAAACAAAGAAAAGGAGGTAAATCTAACCTTAATAAACAGTCAGGCAATGCTTATCAATGACTAGTTATGGTAAGGAGATGGGGATTAGTTCAGGAATTGTAAGGTAAATATGAAACTGTCTAAAGCAAAGAGTGAGCTGTCCTTGCAAGATGCTCTTCTGGGCTGCTACTTGCAAGCGGAATTTCTCAGAATTCCATCTTGGGCACAGTATCATTCAAGGGTTCTATTCATCACCTTCATTAATGATTAAAAATAAGAATATACTAATGAAAGTTTTGGTGGCAGAAGGCTGAAGTATGTCAAGAAGGAAGAAAGGCAATCCTTGAGGACATGAGGACTAGAAACTGTGAAAGTTAGAGTGAACTCCATTGCACTGGAGGGCAGTTCCTCTACAGGCCTTTGTCACAAGGTCTGCATTTACATCTTGTAATCATCTTGTCATCTTCTAGATGGTGTAAAAATCCTTCCCTTCAGAGCTTGCACATGAATGAGAACATGCACCACCTCTATTATATCGTGATTCTTCTTTCTCATGGCAGCCATCTAAATTCTGCCCCTGCCATCTAAGATGTCCTCTGTGAGTCTCTAGGGAGCCAGGCCCACCACTGATCCCTCAAGGCAACTCCTGAACCGAGACGTTTGGCTCGTGGCCAAGTCTGATTGGGCATTCCTCCTTCCACAGCCTCCAGTTTTCTAAGAAGTTCTACACTCAGGGGGAGAAAATACTGGGCACCTTATTTATTTACTTATCCAGCATTTCCAGTGGACCTGAGGAGCCAAGACTAAATCACATGAACCATTTTCTGAAGAAAGAACCCTCCTTGATTGATGGATCAGTTGACTTACTTGGTTTCTAGGTCTTATGTCCACGTCACAAAGCCCATGGCAATGCCACTGCCTCAATCAGCCATTAGTGGAGCGTGCCATGAATGTCTATGGTTTATTGATATCTGCGTTGTATTCCTAGTGCAATATATGGTTTATGGTGGGAATAATGACAGCTACCTATTAGGGTACCTTTGGCCGTTCCCTGCTGCTGTTCTCAGGCAGCAAGCATAGATCCTGTGAGTGACACGCTGGTCTGCTCTTGCCTACCACTAAGCAGTGAGACTCTAACAAAAAGTTTCCTCCTGTGTTTCCTTCTTTTCCCTCAGAATTGCAGCTACTCATTGTGTCTTTTACCCTTCATCCCTGACAAGCAGATCCAGACGTTAGGGAAGTTTTTCACTAATCTAGAACTTGGCACATATTTAATCTTCCTTATCCAAGAAAGATTGATTCAGCTTGAAGAATTAATTTGATTCTCCAGCTATGGAGAAGACCTGGTAGAAATTATTAGAGGTTTATGGCATAAGAGGAGAGAAAAAGTGTAGCTTCTCTAATATAGTAAGACAAAGATGATTGCAACGAAGAGATATTTTGCACAGGAAAAAATATCCTTGAAAAATTGAGGTTGGAAATAAGAAAAAACTCCCAAGATTAGAGCAGCGAGGTTTTGGAACAGTATTCTCATGTGACCAGGAGAGGCAAATGATGTGATTTATTTTGAGATGAAGCTTGACAGTGTTATTAATTGGATTATATCCAGGTTTACATGTGATGGCAGGAGCTTGGACTTGGTGACTTTTGCTGCTCCTTTCCAGTTCTTACCCTATATTCATCTGTCCCTAAAGTTAGGGGACAGTTGTGCCCACAGCTATACGTGAGACTATTATGCCTTCTTTTGCTCCTTCACTAATAGTTCATCGTGCTCCAAGCCCGTAGTATGGCATCTGGCATATCTGATGGAGATGGTGAAGTAACAAAGACTAAATGAATTGCCACATTTTTTCTACGTTTTCATTAAGAACATGATATGCATCAA
Source organism: Mycteria americana (assembly GCF_035582795.1). NCBI lineage: Eukaryota > Metazoa > Chordata > Aves > Ciconiiformes > Ciconiidae > Mycteria > Mycteria americana. The sequence goes on along the minus strand of NC_134365.1, from coordinate 13,990,343 downwards.
ATCACAATATTTAGAACAGTACTGCAAATAGATTTCTGCAGAAGGGAAACTTCACCAATGGTTTGTGTATAATGTGTATTTCTCATGTCACCTAAATAATTCTGAAGAATTCCTCCTTTTCTGAAAGACTTTCCTTCTGAGATAGACATGGTCAGCAGTCAGAGAATTCATAAGGAACTGAGGACTGCAGGGGATCTCCCAGGTGAACTCCACACGATGGTCTTGAAGGCAATAGCATTAGATAATTCTCTTACAGAAAAACAGCCCATCCTTGTCACTCAGCAAAGGCTGCTTGAGAACTCCTTACTCTTCTCAGAGTAAGATGCCCAATCATTTCTAGATTTCACAGTCAGTATTTATTTATTCTTACGACAATGTTGTCTTTTAGCTTAAGTAGAACTTCTTTCCTTTGATTTTTTTAATCCCTTGATATATTTCTAGAGCAGTCATGTCCCTTTTCAACCTTCATGTCCAAGTCATTATTCTCCAGAAAGAGAGACTTTCCATTCTCCTTTTCACGCTACTAGCCCCTCTGGATGTGACTGCAATCTCATTAGAGACGTATTGATAAAGCAACACTAAAACTCATTTTATTTGAATTTTTTCTATCAGGTCTTGAAAAATTCAAGTTGAAACATGAGTTTACAGAGAGAATTGGCTTTCCTACCTCTATTCAACCTGTTTATTTTTAGCTGAGTATTACTGAATATGGAAGCAGTCCAGTTTACATCCTGGTTTGATTTCCTGTTTACATGAGCCAGTCTGGTGTCACCATCATATTTCTGGACCACTCTGGAAGCCTGTGTGCAGCCTTCCTTCCACCTCCGAGGAGAGCTGCCCTACACAATAGAACTATTGTTGTGCTCTCCGATAACGAAATACGAATATTGTTGAACACAGTATATGTTGGGTGTACGTCACTTTGTTAAATGTGCACAAAGTGTTATATGCTAGGTATAAGGGCAAACCTCTCACTGAAATGTGGGAAAAAAGTCACATTAGAGAGTAAAGTCAGAACTGTACCCATATTTGTTTGAAGTTAATATGAAAACAGACCTGGTCACATATAGGGTGGCTCCCTATAGTACAATTTTCATGGGCTTGAGGGGGAGGGGTGTCTTTAGTTTTCTTTTTTTTTTCCCCATCTGGTTTTGTTTCCCAAACTATAAAGCTCACTATTTCCCTTAAGAGACTATTAAAAATATTTTTTTGAATCTACAAAATAGTCGAGGATCTGAACTGGCCATTATGACTACTAAAGGTCATAACAGCAGGCATTTTGCAGGAGGAACTCCTAGGGAGCTCAGTTTCACCAGCATATCTAATGCATTAAGAGCAGCAGTCTCAGTCCTTGTTATTATTATTTTACTAGGATTTTCAGAATAAAATAGAATAGTATGTGCGTCCAGAGAATGCTAATGCCAGGTAAAAGAGCAGTGTGTAATCAGTTTGGCTCAGATTTTGTCTAATCATTTTTAGTTTTATTTTCAGTAAAAACGGGTTTTGGAGAAGTGGAAATATTTTAATTTGTATTGATTAATATAAAGCTAGAGACAAACATTAGCCTGAAGTTTGTTTAAGGATAATACAAATATTGCTACACTAATGGATAAGAACCTTGAAATAGAACTGATAACAAACAGATTAATTATTTTGTTCTTGAGGCTGATACACAAAAACTAAACACGATAAATGATGCAAAGCTCTTTCAGTTTTTACACATCTTTCATATTCATTGATGCAAGATCTTAGTACTAAGATTTTTTTTTTAAAGGGATACTGCAAACTTAATTTTTGTTCAATTACCTGTTTTCAAAATAAAATTTTGAATGAGTGCTTCCCATTAGAAAATCCAGATTCTTCCCTTGCATCTTTTAAACATGCTGATTTTTTCAATAATGCTTTTTCTGATACTTGCAGGCAAAGATTTGAGAGCACAAATACCGAACATGCCCTGTGCACAGGCTTACCTTCTGCTGCTGGTATTTCCATTTCAGATGTGCTGCGGCTGTGCCTGGGGAATACCCTCGACGAAAGCTTTGTCACAAGGAGGCAAATGAGGTTCCCCCAGAGCAGCCCACCATAGTGCTGCAGCTGGCTGCTGGCCGGCAGCAAACCAGACCTGTGTCACGCTGTGTCAAATGTATGGCATAGTCACAAGACAGAAATATTGCCCCTTTAGAAATCGTACGTCCAATTTTAATATGGTCAAAAGATACAGATGGAAAATGGCTCCTGATTTTCCTGATTTTATGTCCAATGGTGCAAAGTAGGTATCCTACTGATATCCTCGTTCCTACATTCAAGTGACACGTATAAATAACAGTCATCAGGCCTCTCAGTGATTAACAATGAACTATTGAAAAGTAGCTATTGAAAGGGCACACAGCAATTTATTTGCAGCCCACATGCTATTTAGTTTAATACTGTTAAAATCTTGCAGAAAAATATTAACTGTATTCTGAAAAAAATCTTTTTTTTTACATTCACAAAAACAGTCAACAGAGTGTATCTTTAATTATACGAAAATTTTTAAAAGTTGAGCAGAAAATTTTTAAGTCTGGACAGTATTTCACAGCTGTTTTCTTTTTAGAACTGGTCGTGGTAGAGGATTATGTTGATCATCATAATGCACACACTTATTTTCATTTCAGTTGCATGTTAGCAATACCTAAAAACCACTTTAAACGTGAATGCTGCTACAGTAAGTACAGCAGCAAGAACAAAGTTTCTTCTCTGTATGGAAACTGTGTGCGTATGGTGTGTGTATGTTACAGTTCGAGAGGAATCCAAATTATGCACTGATTATGAAACTCAGTAATTATGCTCTAAAATATTCATTAACTGTATAAGAAATGTCACATTTAAAGTATTTTAGCAATATTGTGCAATGAATCGCAGAAGAGCCAAAGTAAAGCTGGTAAGTAAATAAATAAAAACTAAGCAAGCCAGGTAAAATTAAGTTGTCAGAGTAGTATTTTCAGTGGTAATTATAGAAGAGGAGTCTGTCATTGCCTAACTGAGGGTAATAGAGGCAAATGTCAAGAAAAGCAGCAGTCACATGGCACTTAATTAGTATGAATGGAACATATTATACAGACACTGATCAGGTCTTTATGACTCATTTAAAATGAGATTAGTTTCAGGTTTAAATCAGAAATTCAATTTATTTGTTGTATACAAAGGATACAATGCATCTTCCTCAGATTTATTGTCCACAATGTCCTTTGTGTTCAAACTGGGTATTCTGAGAATCCATGAGGATTCCTGATTGTCAGTTTTTTACTTATAATCTAAGTGCTTAAATTGTAACTGAGGATTTGCCAGAAAACCCAATGTGATTATTCTTATCCTCTTCAGAAACAAAAGTGACTAAATACCAAAATGTTTTGAGGGTCAGAGTATAGAAAAAGTACTTGATGGCGATATTCCTAAATGTTTCATTTAACTATTTTCAACCAGCATGAAACATTTTGACATTTGTGGAAAGACACATTGCATTTCAGTTTGTCAGATCAAAGACAAATGTTTCATTTGGACTTAGTTTTTACGTGTACCCTTGAGCTGTTCAACAGCTTCCTGACATTTATACTCCATGGTCCAGTTCTTTCATGTGCTGGGTCCCTATCCCAAGTTGTACTGTCTTGAATGGTAAAGACATTTCTGCATCTGTGAGTATAACAGTGCATTGTTTTTGTCAGAAAGCAGAAAAACTTTGGCAAAATTGTTTCCTGTGGAAAATGTAACTTTCACAGAAATAGCATTTTCCATTGAAACACCACATTTTTAGAAAACTTCCAACCAACTGCACTTAAAATATATTTCAGGACTGTTATCTTAAAATCTATGAATGCTAAGATCTATTTTTTATCCTAAATGATCTACATTACAAAAACTTTTCAGACTCTCAGTATAGATAAAATTAATTGGGGTTTCATGTACAGGATATATTGATCATAATTCAATTATAATTACAGTAATACATTAATAATTACACACCACTGTAACGAATATGTTACTCCAAATAGGAGGTTAAAATCTAAGAGTTTGTAGATTATTGCAAAGGGGAGGAGAAACTGGTGACAAAGTGAGCTATCATTGTAATGTAGTCACACCAAATTACAAGGAACGCGCAAAGTCTTGTTTTGCTGGACAAAGGAGGAATCAAACCATAGGAGATGATGCCCTTAGTCAGAGCTGTAGGGTTCTTTCAGCCTCCCCTCCCGCCCCAGTTCTTTGATTTCTTTCTAGAACACAGTTTTGGGTAGATGTGCACTGGGTTTTGAACATGGCTCCAAGCCACACAGACATTGCAGCCAAACAGCTTTGAGGTGAGCCTGTGCTCCATCTCAGTCTTCAGGGAAACCTCTGAAGCTTGGTAAACTAGGAGATTCGGTACTCCCACCCATTGACTGGGCATAAGCATGGTATGCATGCCGGGAAACACATTTACCAGTTAACACATGCTTACCTTGTGGGAACATGGCAAGCCACCTTTGCACAGAAAAAACTGGCTGTCTTCCTTCCCTGCAGTGGCTGGAGTAGTGCATGGCAAGGCAGAATGAGATTAATAGCACAGAAGCTGCAGGTGATCTACTTGCTTCTCTCCAAGGACCATACTTGTATGGATTGTTAAGACACAACCACAATTTTCTTCTACAGATTTTGGTTGCAACTTCCTGTTCTATCTACAGGGTGAGTAATTTGCCCTGCATCTCTCTCTCTTTTTCCGTCTCTCTCCTACAGCTACACAAATACACACTCATGCACACGTGCTAGATTGGTCAGATGTCTGGGTTTAACCCAGACAGTTTGAGTTTCAGATCAAAAGTCTCCGTTAAAGCACCGCTTTTGCTGCTGAAAGTTTAGGTTTCTGTGTTCACAGCACAGACATGAGACAGCCTCATGCAACATTTGCAGGGCTGAGGGAGATAAAGCTGGTGCTATTGGGTTTGTGCTCAGGGCTGTCTGGCAGCTCTCACAGGTATGCCTGCATATGCAAACAATGCTAAGCAAAGTTCTCCACCCAGCTATTTCTAATTTCTTTGTTTCATATATGCCTTTGTTTTGGCTAGCGACACATGTCTATTTTGGGGGGGCTTTTTTTTTTCTTCTGAGACTGTACATCCTTCTTATCAGTTAACACAAATGAAAGGTCACTGTTACACTTGCTAGTCTACAACAGTTTATTACAACGCAGCGATAGATTATGAACCAGGCTAGACTGGTAAGTGGGTCCTTTCAATGTGAGGCAATCATGACATGAGATCCAAATGCAATAAATCATCATCTTTCCTTCTCTCCTAATCAAGTCCTCTGTAACTCTACTGTGTGAATAAATGAGCGGAGTGAAGAAGACCATACCACATTCAAGACTTCATCAATTGGTTGCTTAGTCCCAAGTATCACTTTCCTAAAGTTACATGCCGTCGGGCACTGGGAGCAGGTTTGCTGGGGCATCTGCTGAGCAAACTAAGCAACCTTCCTGAAGCAGACGGAAATCAAGCAAGGTGGCATGAAAAGATCATATGACGATCCAAGTCACAGCTATCCCTGGTGATCTCTGTGCCCTTTCTATCTATCTATCTATCTATCTATCTATCTATCTATCTATCTGTCTTGTTTCTGTATTTCCTTTTAACGCTGCTTTTTGGTGGGGGAGAAAGAGGAGGCTTGGAGAAGGAAGAGAGGGATTAGAGCAAGAAAAGCATCTTTGTGGCTCTTCAGGGCTGACTGATTATCTTACTTTTGGAAGCTCGTGCGAAGGACATGGAGAGGAGACTGAGCTCTGACAGCTGACGTGCTTGCGTGGGGTGCTCAGGCTTCAACATTCATGTGCAGTGGGAGTTTTTCAAGCCTCACTACGTCAGCACAGAAAAACTGATGCCCTTTCCCAGTTCCTTGATGTGTCCTTATGTCTGCTGGCTCCATGAACATCAACTACTAAAAAAATAACCCTTTAAAAGAGGTTGAAGTCTACAGCAAATCATGTGAGAATGCTAACCCTCTCAATTTTCCAACCTTCCCCTCTGCCAGAGATGACTACTTCTGTAGCAGTTGCAGGAGAAGGAAACATCTCGCCATGCACCAGCAGCTGCAGTTCAGGGTCCTAGGTCGTAGTTCAAAACTTGCCTTCACTAGGAAGATGATGAGCTGATGGGCACTGAATGGGGCTGAGGGTGGCAATATGCCATTTTGCCAATTCTGGTATAGAGATGGAAATCTTTGGCAGTCATCGAAAACAGTAATATCTTACACCAACACAGGAAGACCAAGCTTTTATGTAGGTTTGTTTCAGTAGCAAAGCCAGCTTAATTGAATGAACTGAGAAGAAAAACCACAGTTTTCCTATGGGCTGATATTGCAGCTGTATCAGTTCCCTGAGCTGGTTCGATGTATTGTCCAACAAGCAGTGCAACTGGAGGCACAATATACTACACAGTGGGTGGGAAAGAGTAGTAGATAATGGGCGATTTGGTAGGAGTGCCTTAACCAGGTTATCCTTCTCAGCATGGACCTTTATCATTAGTCTGTGCAACAAAGTTTTATTGGATCAACTCCGTCAATGAAGGCTGTCTAGTTCTTCATCAATAAAATTATACTTTAAAAGACTTTACTTAGTATATTTATTATGCTATAAGGCTATACATACACATACCTTGAAAATTATTTTGCTTTGCTGAAGCAGAAGTTATAAATGTAATGAGGACACCAAACATCAAGATGTTTTAATGTTTAACTTTTTCACATAAAAGAAAGGCAGAAATAGCACTCTCTTTATCTTGCTGGCTCGTCACATTTTGACATTGCCGAAACATCCATCAGGTAAGAAAGAAATTTTAAAATATTTTCTACTAGGAAGGCCCGAGGTGCCTGAAGACACCCCTGCTGCCCTACTGAGCGGGGAGACACCCTCTTCCTGTCAGGACGGGTTGAACCAGCCCTGCACCGGGCTCCTGCAGTGTCGCTTACCGCTACCGAAAACCAACCCGCAGACCCTTACAGACACCGACGGGAAGCACTTCCGCGTCTCATCTTCGTGTGCGGACATTTTTATTAAGTGTGTGTATATATATATATATTTATATATATACACACGCGGGTAGCAGTTCCCCGACAGGAGTCCGCGGCCGGCCTGCCACCTGCCCCCGCCCCCCCGCCAACCCGGCCCGCCATCTTCCCACCGCCCGGTGTTTACCACAGCGGCACCGCCCGCCGCCCTGCCCCGCGGGGAGCCCTTCGCCCCGCCTCGATCACCGCCACTGCAAGGACCCCCCGGGCACTGTCCACGGCTTCCCTTCCCGAGGAGGGAACCCCTTTTACTTCCGGGCGTTTCAGTGGGACGCTTCGTGAGGAGGCGACAATCCCCAGTCCCGCAGCCCTCCCCCGCTGCGGGCCGCAGAGCGCGGGGGACGCAGCGCTGAAGCGACTACAGGTCCCGGCATGCCGCAGCACTGGCCGCTGCCTCCCGGCCCCGGAGCTCTAGGCGCCCACCGCCGCCCTATTGTACTCCAGCCAGAGGAAACCGCACTTCGCTCCGCTCAGCCTCCCCTCCCCCCTGCCTTCCAAGTGGTCCCTTCCAGAGCTCCATTCGCCGGCCTTCGGAAGGTCCCATCCGTGGGAAACGGGAGGGGCTGGCAGAGCGGGGCGAGGCGAACAGCGCAACGAAGTTCTCCCTCGAGGCTGGGCTAGCCGGTGATTAGCGTGCGCCGTCACCAGTAGGACGAGGCGGCCGTCAGAGGAGCCAATCGGCGGGCAGCGGGGGCGGGCCGGTTCACGAGGAGGGGCGGGCATAGGAAACGCCGGAGGAGCAGGAGCCGCGCCTGCGCGGGGGGAGGAGGTGGGGACTTCGTCGTGTCCCTGTGTCGGCGGCGGCGTCCAGGGAGGGTCGGGTGGAGGGAGGGAGGATGGAGCGGGCGGCTGAGCGGCCGTGAGTGGGGTGGGGAGCCGCGCCGCGCTAGCAGGCCGCGGGGCAGGTCCAGGGGGTGCGAGAGGAGAGGAGAGGCGAGGCAGGGAAGGCAGCCGGGTGACGGGCTCGTGCGGCGGAGGGGGCTTGAGGCGGAGCGCGGGCGGGCGGCCGGGGCTGGGGCTCCCGCTCCGCAGGGCGGCCGGCGGGGCAGGATGAGCCAGGAGGAGATCCTGAGGAAATTCATTAAGCGAGTCCAGGCCATGAAGGACACGGACCACAATGGGGAGGACAACTTCGCCAGCGACTTCATGGTGAGGGGCGGCGGCGCGTCGGGGGGGGCGGGCAGGGCTCTTGCCTCCCCTCGGGGCGGGGGGGGGTGTTCCCGCCGGGGGGGCCGAGGTGCCGGGCTGCCCTCGCAGCCCCTTCCTTATGTCCCTGCAAGCAAGGGAGCGTCGGGGGAAGCATCGTTTCCCTGTGGGTGATCTGCTATTGTGTAGCCCCGGAGCTCGGCCGGCTCCCCCGTGCCCCCCACCACTTTTTGAGCTCGGCGAGGTGCGGGGAGGGGACCGCCTTAATTTACCCTTCTTCCTGCCCCCACCCCCCCGGGAAGGTTTGTCACCGCAGCCCCCTGCCCCGGCCCTTCTGTCCTCCCGAGGAGATGGTAGGTGATCGGCTGTTGCAAAATTAAACGGGAGCCTCCCCCGCCTCCCCCCCCCCCCTTCCTTCCCTGAGCAGATAAAGGGGACAGAGGCGGCTCGGGGAGGGCTGTTAGCGCTTCCTCTCCCTTACAGCCCCTTTTCTCGCCGGGTTGCCATCTATAATGTCATCTGGGGATAATTGGGCACTCCTTCCCTCCTTTCCCCCTTTATCTGCCCCTGTAGCCGCCTGCTTGAGATTTCTCTTCTTTCCGAGGGGATGTGTTAAATGTACTGAATAGTCCTTGGAGGAATATTCATCTTCCCTTCCCTAACATCTCCCTTCGCTCCCCATCCCCCATCGCAGCCGTGCCTGTATCCCTCGTCCTTTCTTCCTTCCAGATCAGTTCATCGTCAGCCTTTGGTTAACGTGTGTGCTCGGGGGAAGAATTTATTGGGGAATTAGCTCTTTTCCTGGTTTATTTTAGCTGTTTAATCGGGCTGTTAAAATGTTTGAGGGGATTTATCTTTTGAATAGACGGTCTGAGCTGTGAACAATAATTTTGATTGGGCAGATGTCGCTGGCACTTTTCAGTATTGTTTAAACACTTAATATGAAAATACAGTTTGACCACAGAAGAGCTAAAGATGGGTTAGCGACCTCTGTATGCATGTGTCTTTGTAGCTTGTTTTATTATCTGGTGCTATTTGGGATTAAAACCACATCGTTAGCCCTTTAAGCTGTCAGTCTTTGCTAGTGGTCTGGGAACAAAAAAAAAATATCTCAATGTAAATGTCGCATCAGGGATTGTCTGAAATGTGGGGAGGAGGCTGCGGATATTGCGCAAGGCGGAGGGGCGTTGGGAGTGCTGGCAGGTCCAGGGGTGGAAGAGGAAGTGGAGTGGACTTTGGGAAGTAACGAGTTCATCCAGGGTGGGGTGGGAGCCCGTGGGAAATCAGCCACGCTCTTTGGGCAGGATTTTGCGAATACTGAAAGTATGCTGCCGAAACATCTGAGCGTGTGGGAAAGGAAGAGAGAAATATGTAAAATGAAGAACGACGTTGGAGCGATAGGACACTTCTAAATCTGTTTTGCTGAATAGAGCATCTTCACATGAGAATTTAAAGGTTAAATGCTTGACAGAACCGTTTCATTAAGTGATAGTTTTAGTAATATAATTGCTATTAAACACAAATTGACATCTTGTCTTCTACTGATGAGTCTGTCTTGTTCACGTAAACTTTACAGAAAGAGTGGCCTAGACTAGTGGAAAATGTGGGATTTTTTTTAATAGCCTTTATGTTAAATACTTTATACTAGATCTCCTAACCCAGTTATACCATTTCATATCTGATAAATAGCTTAATGTTTTAGCTTTGTTATAGTCGAATGGTATACAATAGTTTTGTCATCCGTTCTTCTAAGTAGTAGCACCTCTGTACCAAAAAATAGCTTTTGTTTCAATTTCTCTGTTTGACAGTGTGTTGTTTTTGTCGCTTTCAACTGTATAGTCAGTAAGCTTTCCCATCGCTTTCATAGAGCACCAAGGAAAGAGAATGCTGCTAAAAAATGGGAAAGTAGGATTGTAGGAATCATTTGGCAAGGCATTTCAGGAAAAAGACCTATTAACCTGAAACAGTGTTAAATGCTTTGGAAAGAATTGCATTCAGAATTTCTTTCGTCCTCTTAACACTTTCTATTTCAAACTTTCATGTTTGATTTTTGCATAATAAATTATAGGAAAACCAGGAAACTAGGATGCTGATCTTTGGCCTTAATATTCCTATTAGTCTCAATATTCACCTCTGTGTACTAAAGCAGGTATAGATTAGTATGGCGACAAGAATAATAATTACTGATTTTTTTTTTTTTTTTTTCACTGTGAACATGTTGGGGTATTTTGTTGCTTTTTTGAGTGTGTGTTTTGGTGTGTTTTTTTTTTTTTTTAACAGAGCCATGCTTAGATGCTCATAAAATGATTGAAAAGGGAGAAGAGAGGTGAAGGGGGTAAAAAGTTTCAATATTCTGTTTTCTTTAAGATGTAGTGGATTATTCGGGGGGAGGAGGGAGGAAGTTGTATTTTCTCATTTAAGTGCAGGACGTACTGTTGCTGCTAAGCAGTGGCAAATTTGTGGAATAGGAATTGCTGTTACTCATCGCTTCATTTCCAAGTGAAAATGGAATCTAAAAATAGGAATGGAATAGTGGGTGAATGCAATTGAAAACAGTTCTTTATTTTCACATCTTTATTGCCTTTGAATGTGTTGAGTAATAGGCTTACAGAATTATATTTAGGCCTAAGCAAATGAACTAAAAGTACTTGATAGATAGGTGCTAGGGAGTGCTGGGAAGAAAGGGTAGAGAAGCTAACGTTACGCGCAGGTAGACTGATTAGTCTGGCTGAATGTTATTGAAAGTCCATAGTGTAGATGACTAAGACTGCTATTTAATAATGCTATTGACATGCCTGAAAACATGTACCACTTGGAAGGTGGAAAGTGATTTTTTTTTTTTTTTTTTTCCTTGTTTACAAGATAAATTGTATAATCTGGGCACCAATAGCAAGTTTGTTACTGGAAATCAAATGTATTTAATTAGTTTGCACTAGAAAGTAAGTAGGATTTACTAGTAGATCACTTCAGTACTATTGGTGTGCACAATTAGGTTTAAATGAAGTGGATAGTTTGAAAACAGTATAGGCTTGCCAGTGTGTTTTGCCAGTAAGCGTGTACCTGTGCAATATAGGGGCAAGCGGGCTTTTTCCTAAAATAATGTAAGTTAGGATTTTACTAGTATGGTTACAATACATCCAAGAGTATACTTTTTCCTTGTTTTCTGCTGTCATTGCTATTTGGGCAAAAGGAAGTAAGTATATATTGTTTCTTCTTGGTGTTTCATGTTACATGAATACAACCAGTCTGGTCTAGATTCTGATTTTCTATAATGAACATGTCTTGCATCAAACAAGGATTGGAAGTCAAAGCTCCATTTGGAGGTAAAGAAAACAGTTTTTCTAGATTCTAGATTTTTAGAAAGACCTCAATAAATATTTTTTGCTGATTTTCATTTAATTGATCCACAACTAACACATTTTTGTTTTCTTATGCAATAGGCTTGACAAAAGCATTCTGATACTCTTGTTTCTATAGTTTGTCTGATGTAGATTGCTATTGTTATAGGAGAACTGAAATATGAATAGTGTAAAGCTTTACCTTAAAAAATCAGATGTTATGTTTCAAATGTTTTGTGGTATATGACAGTCTTGCTTAACCTTTTGGGTTATATCTCTGGCTAATATTTTGTCATGGAACACAGAGAATGGCTGAATGTCTGTGGTTTTTGCAGTGGGTACTGTGTAGGAGACCCTCAGCTGTTGTTTGAAGGTAGTGGTGTCAAAATGATCCCGTCTTAGATCGTCAGTCTAAATAATACTGATTTTTAACAACTTTGCAAGGAGTTACTAGGTACCTACATCTGGTCTCAGATCTTTTTATACCTTTCATTCAAGAGGACACTGGTAGCTAACTCAAACAACTGAATATTTGTATCTGTGTTCTGTTCAACGCATCTAAGCTGAAACTCTTAGGTTTGGAGATAGTAAAGAACTCGGTGTGCTGTTTTCTAAAGGATTAAAGGGAGTTTGAGTGGGTCATTGATTTGAAACAGGTAAAAAGGTAGTTTCTATGCTTTTAACCTCATGATGGTTTTATTTTGGAAAAAATTTTTTTTAAGTACTTCTTCCTCATTGTTCTGTGAAAATCCTGGTTGAGAAAAGGGGAGGTGGAATGTGCTTGACTTCTCAGGATGAAAGCTGATCATATGCAATGCTATGCTAGATGTTCTAAAACTTACCTTCCCTGGTTTTGGTTTGGTGGTTTGTTTTGTTTTGTTTTGTTTTTGTTTGTTTGTTTGTTTGTTTTTTTCCAGGAAAGTGCATCTTTTCTAAAATGCCTAAGACTACTAAAAATGATTTAGCAATCTAGCCTATTCTAAATTACTGATCAAAACTACTAAGACACATAGTGAAAGTCCATGTGCTAATGGCAATTATGACATAGATTTTGTTCTAATTCCTGTACGTTCTGAAATAGCATTAAAGATATCACAAATACTGTATTCAACCATAGCACTTGGGAAGTACCCTTCTTAAAAGCTTGTCTGTGTATCAATGTGCATTTGTGTAAACCTTTCTGATTCAAATACCATTAATGCACCTCTTGAGTATCTGTGAAGATACTTTTCAAATTTATAAGGCAAGCATATAATCTGGAAACTTAGAGAAGAAAGATAAGTGTATTATATCTCTCTGCACTGTTATTTTTAAGTTAAAAAAAAAAAAAACTGTAGACATTTTTGGAAATTATGTTTTCTAGTATTTACTTAATGAGTTTCATGCTTGTAGCACATAGTTTGAAGCATGAACTTGCAACTTATGCTTTATCACATACATTATAAAATACATGCTGTCTTTTCAAGAGAAATAATTTTTATCTGTTAAGGCTAAACTAGGAAGAATGCTTTGGTAGAATTGACTAGATGGTAAACTGTTTCTTGAAACTTCAAGAAAAAGATTTAATTGATGTAAATATAGGTTTGCATGAAATTCTTGTAAATTGGGGACTTTAGAATGAACATCAACGGTTCTGAGCACTTCCCTTCCCTTAAGTGTGATAGAAAGAGTGATTGCCTTGGAGAAAATGACCCGTAAGTATGTTGTACAGCTGATCTGTTATAAGAAGCTCTGCTCTTACAGATGTATTAATAGGTCATAGACAACTATCACTTTAGATATGCTTTGAGCCTTATTATAATTTCAGAGTAAAAAAGGGTCTGTTACTACTCATCTTCCGTATTATGCTTTAATTTGAGTGTTAATGTATTTTTGAAGTCCTACTTCCGTTAACTGTGTTTCAGCTAGATGCTGTTAATTTGATTGGGGACACACACACCAACAGATTACTTCATTGTGAGCAGTGACAGTCATCCAGGCCATTCATAAAGCTTCATTTACATAGACTACATCTGGTTGGAGCAATATGACTGAACAGTTATTTCAGTAGCCCTTAACTTCAGAGGCTTCTGAAATTTTATGAAATACTGTTCTCTAAATGTTCTACAAAAACACAGCTTTCTGTGAACAACCATTTGGTTTAAATATTCAGCTTTTTTGTCCCCTTCTGAAGAAATGAGTGCTGTTCCTGTTGTTTCAAAGATGCCATTCTGAATTTTCATAGGGGCAGCTGAATACAGCCACAAAGCTGCTATAGTGACCCTGGGGTAGAAGAACTTGCAAACTCTGCCTAAAATTGCAGTAGTTCTTTGAGGCAAATGAAACTAAAATAAGTCAGTTAGTCAACGCTCTGGGTTGTGTCAAATAGCTTGTGTGGTAGTAAGTTCTGTTTGCTCAGTCTCTGAAGACAGCAGCGTGCAAGTCTACTGTTCTTACAGAGTAAAGGGTTGTGTACTGATTTTGCTGAATATTATAGAATTGTGCCACAGGAGCCAACAGTAATCTTGACTTTGCCCCTCATGGCATACTACATGCACTCCAAATAGTTTAAATAGCATGTCAGATACATGCTTTGCTTTTATTCTGGTCTCAATCCTACAGTGCCTTTTGCTGTATATAGTTCTACACATACACAGATAGATAAGTATACATATATATATATGATAGATACCTATATATAAATGTCTCATGACCATAGTTCATCAACCCTAGACCCTAATCTATAGTTCTGTAGATCTGTGTACATGCAGAGATACATGCATATACATATATACATATATTTCTGGATGTATGTCTATATACTGCTCTGCATATATGTGTGACTGATTGCTATAGTAAGAATTTCTTGTTTTGGAGTGTACGTAATTTACCTTAAAACTGCAATAGGTTGAGGGTATTTTTCCTTGATATTATTACAGCTAAATAGAAGTTATGAGCTCTGCAAGCAGGGAAAGGTTAATCTGAATAGCTGCTTATCTAATGTGTATACATTTTTTTATTAGTAAGTGCAACAAAAGTCTGAGGCTTTTTAAATTCATCTTAAAGCCATTAATTTGTAAGAAACAGAAATCCTGTTTGATTTTCTTCACTTACTATTTAAGATGTGTGAATTTTGTGTTGTGTACTGCTGCAGTTGTACCGTGATATGCTTAGTACATAGGAAATTTTGGCATAGAGAAAACAGTAATGCACTTGTTAGTGTTGGGAAAAGACAAAACTATAGTAGTACCTTGAGTACACACTTGTAGAACTGAAATCAGAAGCTAGATTATATTTTTCTTGGTCTTACAAAGCAGCTCTCATTTAGGGAGAGGCATCAGTGTTAAAGGTCAGATACGGAATTGAGTAAAGCGTAAGTTAATCGCGTAGAGCAGAAGCTCTTTGTGCCATTAGGAATTGCGGTGTTTGCATCCTGGTATTTGCATCCTGGTGTTTTCCTTGGGCTGTTGTACTCCACAATTGCTACAGTTATGCCATTGCAGGCTCGGATAACTCAGCTGTGTATATTTGCCCTAAATGAAGCATTGATATGCATTTCTATTCCTGTTAACTAGCATGTGAATGTTGCAAAGAGATGAAGCTCTTTTTTTTTCCCCGCTTCATGTAGAAAAAAAAAAAACTTGCCAATATAAACTTAACTCAGTAATTATTTGTTCAAATTTGAACAGTCAGAATGTATTCATGGAAGGAGAGCACAACAGCTCAACAGCTGTTGAGTTTTTGATCCAGAACCGGGAGCCCCAGAGAGTGGCTGTATTGTGAGAGTAGTGTCTTGAGTCCCTCTACATCTTTGAGAAACAAAACTGTGTTCAGACCCAATACTGCTGAGACAGTACACGTACAAAGCTAGTAGCTTTACTAGGGAAGCTGAGAGTGCAACAGCAAGGTAAGGAAAGAGTTGTAAGAGGAGAAGAGCACAGTGAAGTCCGTCAGACTTTAGGACTATCGTTCTGGGTTGAGAACTGTTGTTTTAAAGTACTTTTGAATACTGATGTCAGGAGTTTGCAGTCACTGTGAGGTGTGCATAGGAAAGTTACAGCTTGTATCTCTGAGGGCCTTGTTCTAGCTACCCTTTTGCCATCAGCTTTAGAATGAAAAAAATTGTACACAGCTAAAAAGATGAAGTAGAGAAATAAGTTTCCTAAAAGGTACCAGATAAATAGAGGTATAAATGGATGACCTACTTTGGTTGACCTAATTTTTCCTCCTATCTATCCTCCCACAAGCTGATACTTTTAATTTCTTTAAAAGGTAATTTTATTGGTGGTAGTCAATTTGTGGGAAGACTTAAAGGCAATATTGCTCTAATGGAAGTGTCTTTTGAAAGAAAAGCCTAGAAGAATTGAATTATCAGCTGTAAAAAGTAGCAAGCTGATGTAGCCAGTTACTTCAATGGGGGAAAATACTTAGCTATTATAAGAGGACTGAAGCTATGAATGATGTTGCCTCGTGGGCTAGATGTGTCGCTAGGAACAAAAGCAAATAAAAATGTTTCATTCATTCAGATTTCTAGAAGGAAGCATCAGTAACTCTGAAGGAAATCCTACCATGATGCTTCTGACAGTTAATTTTTTTCATTTATTCTACTTCTGAGCTCCCTTAGTCCAGTAAAAAGAATTGAATTGCCTAGTGTTATGAATGTGCCAAGGGCAACTACATTAGTACACTGCAAGTTGTAAGTGCTGTATGGATTGGTTGGCTTGTTCAGTTTTTAATTTGCTATGATTTGGAGAAATCCTAACACAGTTGTTAAGTGTTCATAAGCGTATCCATATAATTTAGGTTCCTTTCTCTTTGGCGGAAGGGTTATACTCTTTTTTTTTTTTTTATATGTTGGACAGCAGGCCTTGATTCTTAAACATTATTGAAATATATGAGTTTTAAGTGTACGAACTTAGCTATGGGTTTTGGTGTCTAAAGTCATGGGTTGGAAAGCATCAGTCTCTAAGGGCAACTTAACTTAGTTAAAACCATATTGCTTTAAAGAACATAGGCACTACTTTAATCTTTTTTATCTAGTTATAATATTGAACTTGTCAATTTTAAAAAAACTTTTTATGTTAACTTCCTTCTTATGTAGTCTTGTAAGTTGTAGCTGGTTTTGTTTTGTTTTTCTAGGGTCAGAGTACAGTGGTGTCTTCTTGAACAATTTTGCATCGTGCTGCATTTGTCTGTCTTGCTGTCTTGTCATTCTTGCTGCCTCATGTGGATGACATCTGCATTTTGTTTTTCATCTGAAAACACACACATGTTTTGTACTCTGTGATCACAGGAAGAACAATTTCTACGTGGATCAGTGAGATTGAGAGCAGTTCTTACTTTGGTTCTGGAGAGACAGATGACCATCTTTCACAGCTGTGCAGCTGGGCTACAGTGGGATCAAGGGGCCAAGACTTTTTCTTCTGGACAGCTAATAAAGGACAATCAACGGGAGGCTGAAAAGGATGTGGTACATGAGTGGCATTGTCTCATCTTCCTGCTTTTAATGAGGTTGGACAGTTAGCACCTCTGCTATCATTGCTATCTTTCATGTCTGCTATAGGGTCAATATCATGGATGAGAAATCCAGTTCTTGTGCTGAGCTGGATGTCTGCAGCTGTTTAGACAAGGTTCTAGTTCATGCAGGTTTAGCTGGACTTCAGAGGCCGGTAAGCATGATTCCCAGCTACTCAAGACATTTGAGAGTTTCAGGGGCTGTTGGTCTAGAATTTTCATATGGTTTTCCATAGTTTGATTATTTTTTTAGTAGAAGCTGTCTTTCATTTATGTTAGTATGGCATTATTCCTCTTATAGTTCTTGGAGGACAGCTATCTTTGAACACCTGGGTTCCTAATTTAAAGGATGCTATATGGGTTTCCTGTCTTTAAGTGTTCAAGGGACTTGTCAGTGTAGATTATGCATCATGTTGAAATGACTGATTGCCGTGGGAACTGCACAGCTCTTAAGAAGCCTGAGTGGTGTTCCACTCTGTCCTAAATGTTTCGCTTCTTATTTGACTGTGTTTGACTCTCTAATGCATAAAACCCTGTGGTGGAACAGTGTCTTGTCTTTTTTTTTTTTTTTTTTTTTTTTTTCCCCCCCTCAAGGCACTTAGTGTTCTGGTAGCATATATGGTGCTTGGGTATAGCTTCCTACTTAGATTTTCTCACTGGATTAGTTGTCCAGTATTTGCATGGTCTTACTGCACAAAACTGAGAAATTAATTAACATAAAAAGCAGAACAAAGAAAAACAAGTGATATAAATACTGCACTGCACTTAGACTGTGGATAGATTGGGCTTGTAAGTTGATGACTAGCTGCTGTTTGCGTGAGTAAAATTGATCATGGGTTCGCCTCAGTGGTAAATGTATTATGTCCTTAATTTTTGCACTGCATAGCTTTTTTTTCTTTTACTGCTTTTCCACATGTAGAAAACAAGTCTTAAATCTTCCTTTATTTTCTACTTGAATCTTTGCCTTCCTGCATAGGAAGCAGGATTACAATTGGAAGCTATGCTCTCATTATTAGTTACTCCCTCATGTATATTGTGATAATTTTAGCAAATAGGTAATTGTTAATTGAAATGAATACAGTTGTCCAGTAGGAGTACTCAAGGGAATCATTTAGCTCAAAATAAAGCTGGAAAATTAAACACTATTCTGGAGGGAAGGGCATATGTAGGTTAGTTTAACTGCTTCAAAAACCTAAGAATTCCCGCAGAAATGAATTAATTATAAATTGCCTGTAGGGCAGCACCTCTATTGCACAAACTGTTAAAGGAAGGAAATAATGTCTTGGATATTGTGAGTCTCCCTAGATAGCTCTAAGTATTTGACAGTTTCTTCTAAGACTTCAATTTTTAGTAGTATAGGTGGTTACACAAAGCCACATTGATTTTTATTATGACCAAATTAAAATGTAAAACTAATTTTAACTCATTTCCTGTGAGGTTGCATAAACGTAACTGTGTGTAAATGTTAATGGACATATAGGGAGCTATATGTAAATGTTAATGGAGAAAAATGACTATGATTTTAGGCAGGTGGAAGGATTTTGGAAAGTACTTCAGGCACTCACTGGAATTTATTTTAGTAATGAAATGCATTGTTTTATAGGTACTTTATTTTTCTGTTATTTCTACTTCAAGAAGAGTAGGCTCAGAAGGGAGAAATGTAACTTATGTTGTTTCCTTTAACAGCTTTTTGCTATAAAACTGAAACACAGGAGCTTTGCACTTAAAGCTTTGGACACGAGTCTGTTTTTCAAACTGAATGTTCTGAAGTAAGTTGTCATCAAGCTGCATGTTAAGCCACATAGTCACTCACAAATCAATCGCAACCTTTTATATTTTCCTTATAAGCAGAAGAGCTTTTCCAAAGGCTATTCCATAGAACTGCTGTGGGAATTGCCCTGATATTTTGTAGTAACATTGCTCCAGTTGCTTCTTCAACTGGTGCCAGATATTTTCTTACTATTTTGATTAAGATTATGAAATTTGAGCTTTCATTTCTTTTCTTTGTTTTTTGTTACAGTGAAAATGCAGCCTGCAAGTTGTTTAGGATGTCAACTTCCTATTTTTCTTGTTCTGAAAAGAACAGGTAGAAACTTGAATACATGAAACTGTGGCAGAGAAGCCTAGTTGTATTTCTTACAAATTACAGAAATCTGTAGCCTGTTAATAAATGATTTAAATCGAGAGACCAATAACACTGAAAAAATGTGTGTATCCTAAAGTCAGCAAGCTGTTGCCATAAATCCATGTATAAACTGTGGTTTCCTATAGGGAAATAATATTTACTGCTAAAATGCTAGCTAATCCCGTAACTAATTCTAATATGGAATAGCCAGAATGAGAGCTTACATTTGGTAACTTATACGTTATTAAACACTATAGCATTTTTGGTGCAAAGCTATAGCTACGTATCTTTCTGGCACAGTACTTTAAAAAGCATTAGTGCTGTTTAAATTGGTGATTGTGTGAAAATGAAGCCAGCAGCCTGTTTGTACAGTCTTACAGTATACATAATAGCCTTCCCTTCCTGTATTCATAGAAAAAATATTCCGTGTCTGGTAAAGTAAGGCAATATGATCATCCAATTAAGAAAGTATGTGCATATAAAAACCTCAGTGATGATATTTTTAGCTCTTATGGATGAAGATAACTTCCAGACATATTAAGTGTACATCAGGCTAGGATGTGTTTAGAAGTGGGAAAAGTAGCAATGAAGTGAAAAGGGAATGCAGTGCAGGGATATAATTAAGTAGGTAACTGATTTATTTCTAGAGAGGCAGTGCCTTTGAACTAAACACGTCCATGATTTTAGTCAGGTAAAGGGCCTTGTATGACATGTCAGGGAGTCACTGGAATTTGCTTTAGTAAATAAATGCAAAAATGAGTTCCTTCTATTCTTGCATTTAAGTGCCATGTCCTTTAGATTTTCATTGTATTACTCACCACTTTAAAACCTCCAGAACTTGATCCTGAAGTCAGGAGGTTCCTGAATCATGTACTGATGGTGTATGTTTTCAGGTGTTGTTCCTTGCAAACTATTCCAAGACAAGTGATAACAACACAGCAGACAATATTTACTTATAAGATTTGTATGATTTTTTTTTTCCTTTCCATGTTAGCAGATTCTTGCTAGTGTGGTATTGGAATTTAGTGTTGACTGGCAACAACTGAGAACACCAAATATTCTGTCTGTAGGAATGTAGCTTACCAATTTTATATGCTTGAACTGAAGATTTGTTTGGATAGCAATCACAACCTTCTCTCCTTCCTGTGGTAGGTCAGCTTAATGAGTATATGATTGTCATATTGTGTGGAAAGTTAAGTATATAGAACCATTTAATTTATTAACTGGGCTTGAGAAAACTTCCAGAAAACAGTTGGGGAACTTTGCTTAGGCAAGGTGTATTGTGAATTTTAAGGGTATCTCAAATGCCATGGAGGAAGGATTTTTGCAGAAGAAAAGACAGAAGAAATGCTTGCTTGTATGGGCTTCCTTTTGCATTCATACTGCTGTCTTTTGATTTGTCTTTAGCTTGTTGGATCTACCTTCTGGACATTGTATGAACAAGATACCCTTTAGGAATTCTGCATTTATGTCAGCTAGTAGTTGAATCATCCCTGCAAAGTGTGTAGTTTTCCACTGGGCATAGTACTTCTGTCAGATCTTATGCAAATTGCAACATGTATTTTTGGATTTAACACACAAACTCTGATCTATCTTGGATATTTTATTTTCATTTTGCTTTTCTCTCATTATGGTTGGTGTTTGGTTTTTTGGGTTGGGTTCCCCCCCCCCCCCCCCCCCCTTCCCTTCACTCCTGTTCTTGTTCTACCTTATCCCTCTACTGCTAGAATGACTTCCTTATTTTTTAAACCATCAGTTGTTACTGTTTTTGGAAGACAGAGGCCATTGCATGATGACTGGAAAACCATGTGAATAAGTTAAATATCTGTCTTCAACTTTGTCTTTACCTTGCTTTTAGACTGGAAGCTCTTTAGAACCAGCATTAGCTTTATACAGGTTGTTGTGGATTTAATGAACTGAAAGCAAATGATTGTCTATGGTGTAGTCTGGTACCCTTTTAAGCTGTGCAAGCATTGATTGATTGATCAATTGTTGGGTTATAAGAAGAGATAAGGTATATGGGTGGATTTTTTGTTGGGTTTTTTTATTGTTTTGTTTTAATTCAATGGTCAAAGTACAGCTGGCTGGTCTATTTGAGTCTGGTTTTAAATTCAGAACAGAGTAGTTTAGCCACACATTTTATTGGCTTTCTTATCCTCTTGAAGAGAAAGTTAAGTTTGCAAATGTTACCTAGCTCTGATAATCAACATTTTTTTTAATAAGTAAAAATCTTAGAAGTGTGTTAGCTCCGGACAATGGGGCAAGAAGCCTGGGAAGCAGGACAGTGAGGCTTAACCAGACTGGTTAAAAACAACTGCAGGGATTGAAAGGGTTTCTCCAAAGCTGTTTTGAATGTAACAGGCTGTTTTCTCTGCATGTCTGAAAGTTGGACTTTTTTGATTCTCTTTGGAAATGGTCTTTGTAAGAATCATCATGCAGACTGTTCCTTATGAATTTTCATGTTATGGTTTGTTCATTTCACCAGGAGTAATATTCCAGGGTTTGTACTGGACCAGGTAATATTGCTTATGTACGTATGGATCCCTTCCCTCAAAAGAGGAACTGTAGTATTGAACTATTGTCTAAGCTTGGTTATTACAGAGGTTCCTGGAGACCAAAGCCTAATTTCAGTATTTTGAAATAAATGTTGAGTCCTGACAGCTACAAGGGATGCAGTCAATATTCAGAGAGAATAGCAGTGCAGCTTGCATTGGGGTCATGATGCAATCTTCTAGTAAGTAGTGTCTACTTGAGTGTTCACATAATGTACTATTCACCATAGTGGATCTATAAGAAGCACTTGCGTCCTGGTAAGACATTGTGATACTTCACTGCTTTTGTGAATTAATTCACCTTGGCTGTAGAGTATGTATTTCTGTATTTTACATTTTAAAGGCAGGATTTAGCAATCCTGTACGTCTCATCCTATTACTTGTCATGCAGTTACTGTCTCTTTAGAACAAACGTGTATTCCTGTCTGGGCTTATTAGCATTAATAGCTGTTCTGGTTACCCAGTGGAATACTGATGCACGATGCTAGCAACTGGGAATGAGAAGAAGGTAGCCTTTAAGGGAAAGCACAATGCAAGGATTAAAGAGGGAATTGCTTTAGAAAAATGCTACTGTTTCCTGAAGTCAGACTGCAGCAGACATTGGGGTTGAGGTTAAACTTAACTGATGCGTTGAAAACAAATTGAGGTCTTTTGAAGCTATTGATTTTGTTTGGAATGCTGCCACTTCAATCAAGGGAAAATGAGATTGAGAAACTTGGTTTGTCCTACTTAAAGTGTGCTTAAATAGTTCTCCTTTTAGTAAGTGTGGGGAGTTCTGATATTTGGAAAGGGTCACTGTTTCTTCCTGATCCAAACTGCATGCAATATCTAGCCTATTTCCTAGCTAGAGATACTGCAATAGGCAGTCTTCCACATCTGTAGGAATTTAGAAGTTGGTTTTTTTTTTTCCTGACTGAAGGTGTATCTGTTTCCACACTGAAAAGCAAGTCATGTAGTTTTCATGGCTGTAAGCAGCAGTACAACCTGTTCCTTTTAAGTTGTTCATTGCTATGTAGCCTCACTTTCCCGGTTGTTCTTTTATTTTCTTGCATAAAAAAGAAACCCACACTTTGCTTGCTTTTAGTATTTCCTATCTTACTTTGTAAAATTTTAGATTCCATTCTTTCTTATTTAGCCTTTCCCAAGAGTGGCTTTGATAGATCTGAGGAAGTAACTTTGGTAATGCAACTTTTCTCATTTGCTGCATTTCGTCTACTTATTTTGTCATTCTGAAGAGCCGTGACTAGCAGTTTCACAAACTTACATTTCCATTATCTAAAAATGTAATTAAGTGTCCATTCCCAATTTTACATCTCTAAGTTCAATACTCAGTAAAATGCTATGAAGTGTAGCTTTTCTTGAGGGGGGTAAAAAACCATCTTGATGGAGGAGGAAGCAGTGAAGAGCAAAAGTTAGGAGGAAGCTGTTCAAAAACAGGAGTTTCTTTGTGGAGATTACATTGCATTTTAGTGAGCTAAAACAGGAAGGTGTTCGTAGCTTATTTGTGTGCAGGTTAGCAGCCCGCTGCGCTCTGAGTAATGTATGTTGAGCAATATACTGAGTTGAAAGAAACAGTGAAAATGTGGAAGAAGTTCTGCTTGTGCCAGGAACTGTCACCAGTATTTTACAGTCAAACAAGGCCTGACTCCGGTCTCTGCAGGCAGTGGGTTTTGTGATGCTAATCCACCCGCTGCCTCTCTGATGTGTCCACAGTTGGAGTGTCTCACTGAGTCACCTTGTTCATTCTGTGGCTTTGCTGAAATGGCTTCCGGTTTTCCAGAATTAGAATGTGAATTTGACCACAACTGTAGTATTTTCTCAGAATTTTTCTAAATGTATCTGTAAACGGAGAAAGGAGGAATACTTCATTTAGTATTGGGCAACTTTCCTGTTCATAGATGTGCAAGTGTGGGCTGCAGCCAGTGTCAGTAGCAAGTTGCTATAAAGACAGTGTTTGGTCAGATATGAGGAAGGAATGGCAATAAAGGAGATTAGTGGCTTACAGAATAAAGTTAAAAGAAACAGAACTGGAATAAAAGGAATAAGAGGTGGAAAACTGTTAAACTTGGCGCAGCGGTTAAGTGATTGATATGTAAAATCTCAATATATACATAGCTGTTGTCATTTATGTTAACTATTGCCTCCAGTACAGTAAAAACAGTCCAGCTAAACTTTGTCTGTAGGGGTGGGTATGAAACTCTGTCCTGGTGATAGTTCATTGTACCAGAAGTGGAACAGTCTTGCATTGATGAAGAAGCATGGCTCATACCAAACTTAAAAAAGACCAAAAATAATACAAGTAGGAGATCCCTCTGTCCATATCTTACAATCATGTAGGTCATCAGAAACTGTCCTTGCCTATATTCCATTTGTTAGCTTCCATAACATATGATGGAGAGAAGCAGATGAATAGCAGTTTATGCACTTACGGTTATAGCTGGAGGGAAACTTTTAAAATCTGAAGTATGCCATGGAGTCGTATCCAAAGCGGTTACTTGCCTTTCCCTAAAAGATGGAACGGCCTAGAATCTACTTTTGCTGTTTTATCATATTTCTGCTGATTTCTTAAAATAAGAAACCTGTGATTTCCATCAATCCCACTAATCCATTAGTATTTGTAACTTACAGGGGTTTGATGGTATCTGAATATTTAACTACATAATTAATAATTATTAAATCAGAATTAAGAAACCACTAAGGAAGTACTGCTTTGTAAAGGCTACTTGTATGCTGAGGCATTGGGCTTGTTAGTTGAACACAGTAAATTAGTCGAATATTAATAATTCTAATTGTGGTGTTTGGCACAAAGGAATAATATGAATGAGATCATCTTATGCTTCCCAGAAAGGATCTCAAGATGTTATAAACATTTTTAGTTTTTTTTTTTTAGTGGTGTTAAAATTAGAATCTACCACACATGGTACAATAGGTGCATTCATAACTGGGGAGAAAGATGAGTAGATGAATCTACAGACCAGTTATGTTAGTGCTGAGTACACCTGTATTTGACCAACCAATAGAGTCGTCATGGTGGAGGAAGTTACGGTGTAAATAAGACTTATAGGAAATGTTGCCAGAGTTGGAATTTGGCCAGCATGGTCCCCTTATTGCCTTTGTTGCTGTTAAAGGACCACTTGTTCATTAAAATTATCAAAAGAATTACCTTGGAAAGAGATGGACCAGCAAGCACAGTATTCCTGTAGCGCATATATGCATTTGCAAAGAAAAACTGAGACTTGCTCAGGCAAATAGGAGCTGGGTAGAAGACAGACAGACCCTTAAAAATAACTTGGTTGTAGAACAATGAACAGTTAAAGTGATCATAACTACAATTGTGGCATTTGGGACAAAGCATTAACATGAATGAGATTGTATTACACTGCCTGGATAGGATAAAAAATAATCTGCTGTACATGATGCAATAGGTATATTGTTAACTGGGGAGGAAGATGAGTTGATAAATTTAGGATCATATCATACTACATGGTTTCTTCAGAATATAAAAAAATGCTGTAATGTGTCAAATCAAATGTACGCCTAGTCTAATACTTTATTCTGACTGGTGGATACTGAGAGAAAGAATGTAAGAAATGAAAGAGCCATCATCCTAGTTTCTCTCAATAGCAGATTCTGAGTAGAAGCTCCCAGACTTTGTACATGGGAGCAGCACATTGGCAATCACAGGACACCAGGACCCATCACTGCTGTATTGGCAGCCAGGGTAGCAGCAGGTACTGCTACTTGGCATGTTTAAACAGGCCCTGTGCTGCTTGCAAATGTTTTACCTTTTTTTTTTTTTTTTTTTAGGTCTATATAATTTCCTTTCATTCAACTTCCTCTTTTTTTTTTTTTTTAACGTTCCTATTTCTAAAGGGAAAAGTTGTGGTGAATTTTTTTTTTAGCCTTTTCCTGTCTGGCAAGGATACCAGAGACAAGTATGCTGTAACTATAAGTGGTTCTTCTGGAGCTGTGTCTTTAGCCAGGTCCTGTGCTTGCTCAAATCTGCTTCAAGGTGGTTTTTCTTGCTGGGGGATCAAGTGAGAGAGTTCTCTGGCAAATTGATCCGATATGTTCAAAAAGAAAGAAATCTGTACTTTGTCCCCCAGCTGAAATTCTTAGTTTCTTATTTATCAACTTCATAACCTTCCCGATTTCTTTCACAAGAACCTCCACGTTTCTTGTGCATGCTACCACTATTGTGATAGCTTCCTTGATAGTCTAGGTCTTATACAATCCTGGGTGCATTAAAATATGTTGTAGAAACTTAGCTTGATTTTTCTCACCTTCCTCTTGTTTGTCTGCTTTTGTAATGCATGATGCTGCTTCCCCTCTGGCATGCGCTTGCCGGTCAGTACTCCATAATTTGTAGGGTGGCATTAGTTTCTCAGTATGTGGTCCTGCTGTCAAGTTTAAGATTCCTTTTATATCAGTATTGTCCTTTTAGACCCACATTTAGACAGCCCTGAAGTGGTCAGGCAGTTGGACTAGATGATTGTTGTAGGTCCTTTCCAACTGAAATATTCTATTTTAAATTTATAGTTTATCTTAATATCTAGATTTCATGCAGGCGAATAGAAACACCTACTCTTTCTGCAACAAGCACTTAATGTGCCTGAACTTTGACTTCCGCTGTGTCCTTTATTTAGGGTGTGGTGTTTTCATGCCAATCAGAGGATTCCACACTGTGCTATAATAATTTATTCAATTACTTCTGAGTCTAAGCCTCTTTAGACCTGATTGAATTTTGGTAGAGGTAGAGCCCATTCTTGTGTTTAGTTATTTTTTTGGTCCAAAAGTGTTGTTTTGTGTTTTGAGGTATTTTAGGAAATAGGAAACAGAAGTACCTTTATCTTGCAGCCTTTTTATCACTGATTTTCAGTGTGCCTTAGTATCTATTTACCAATGTGCTCTACTTTTAACCAGTAATGCATGAAACAGCTCGTGGCCTTTAGCCCCTTACCTTACTGGCTAAACTTTGTGTTGAGGACTATATTTATGTTTTATGTCTGGTATCCACAAATGTTACTGTTGCTGGCTGCTTCTGTTGTGGCCCAGGTGATGGCTAGGGATGCTTTATAAGAATTCCCTCCTTTACAATTGACTTCATAAGCAAGGACTGTCAGTTGCCTTCTTTTCGTTGGGATCCAAGAAGGTTTTCCTCTGCCCAAGAGGACACTGACATCTAGTGGATGGGTTACACAGACACAGGGCAAGCAAACAGCTGCTTTAATGCCATCTTTCTTCTGGACTCTTAAGTAAATTGTCCTTTCGTTTAGATCTTCAGGGTTGTTTGGAAGAAGGGGGAAAAAAAAAAGCCTAGCCAGTTCTGTGTAATTTCTGGGGTTTAAGGATTAAGGGTTGTGCAGTCAAACTGGTTGTTTTTTGTTAGTGGTAGGGGTTTTTTTTTTTGCTCAGTCAAGTTGCCTGCATGTGATGTTTAAACATGTGATCAGATGTTTGTAATACAATGATTTAAGATATTATATTCCCCAGTTGTCCTCCCAGCCTGTGAAGATGATAAGTTACCTGTGTAGTGCAGCAAGAAGAGGCAGATGTTCCAGCTTCTCACTTCTGAGGCAGATGGTGCCTCTAAGTTGCCTTCAGTTCTGGGCCTATCCTTTCAATGAAACTTGAAGCCTAATAACATGTAGCAGTGTTGCTTTGCAGCTTGTATCAGACATCTGTTAGTTTAACTGGGAACCAAGTAGCAGGAAATTTTTAACAAAAACACAGTTTTTCCACGAATGTTCCTAAGCAAGAAAACAGTGCTTAGAAATCAAACTTTCTGAAAATGTTTGTCAAAACATTAGTTTTAAAGACATTAGCAAAACGTTGCTTTAAAGACAGAAATAGTCATTTCAGTTGAATTAATAAAATCCAAATTTCTTTATCAAAGAAAACAAACACTGCATAAAACTTGATAGTTCAATAGTCAAGCATGGCATCTTCTGCTGTCAGAGACAGTTGACATGGACTGAGTAAATCATTGTGCCTGTGAGCGGTTAACACGATTGCTGCAAATTACTGTTTGATCTCTGAGGGTTTAAGTTGTTCTGCACTAGTGTTCGTTAAACAATAATGTACTGGTTTTGGATTTGTTGACCATCTAGTGACTTTCTAAATGAGGTTAAAAGAAGAGACAGTTTCAAGGCACTTAAATTATGGCTTAGAATCAAAAGAAGCCTTTCAGGCCCCATTTAACAGTGGAAGAGTCAGAGAAAGTGTAGACTGACAGTGCTTAGAATGAGGGTGTTAGAGTTAAATGTTTGGTGGCGGCCTTGAAAAAAGGAAGATAGTGCTTCCTTATCCAGAGAAAACACAGAATTTTTCACTGAAAGATGCTAAGATTATTTTACTGTTTGCTAGCATTCTTTGGTTACAGCGAAAGTATCCTCAAGTAGAACCAGACTATCACAACCAAAAACATTAACATAAAAAGGAATTAATGTTTTATATGAAATACCAGAAAATGTAAAGGCTACTAACACTTTTTCTGTGCTAAAGGGCACTGATGCAATGCAAGCAATAGATAAAGTAGAATATGAATCTTTCTGTCCTAAGAAGAAAATTTCAGTAATTTCAAGTTGAATCAATTTTATTATCAGACCATGAAGAAAAGTAAGAACATAATAATCCATCAAAAAAGGAAAATCACAGCCTCAACTTGGCCAGTTATTTTAATTAAGAAGAAAAATAGCTTTTATCTCCTCTTGGCTGTGGACAATTTATATTGTCTCATGTCTAGAAATATCCCGGCATGCTGGACTTACTACTGAATACAGCCTGTTTATCAGTAAATATCCTGTTTCTTTATTTCCTCTGACTACTGTAAACACTTATGAGTTGTCTCTTAGTTAATTTGTGATAATTTGCATGTGTGTCTCCTTCATTGTCAGCTTCTAGTATACAATTTTATTTGGCATTTTTTAAGTTTAGTCTTATTTGTTTTATCCTGAAAGTCTGTCTGCTTGCTTTATGTAATATTCCCAACTTCCCCTCTTATTGATTGTTTTCTCGCTTTGTCATCAAATATCTGTTAGTGTGCTCTGCTTTTCATGAGAAGTCATGAAGGAAAACGCCTGATTGGCCTGGGAATTTTTTTGGGAAACTCCACTTGTAAAATTCCTCCCATCAGATGATTTTTGTTTTCAATATTTTTCCTTTTAAAAACAGTCTAAAAGAGACTCTTGTCTTGCCTGAATTCTTGTAAAAATTCACATACTCTTTTTTTTTTTTTTAATTGGCACCGTATCAAGGACTTATTTGAAGCTCAGATTAGAACAGCTTCCTTTCCCAAGAAAGGAAGTGGAGTCTTATTTGTCACTTATTCCACATAGATGAGAATTATAGATAAGAATCTTGAGGCTGGATCTGAAGGTATTCCTGTGCGTTGCTGAAATACCTGGAAGTAAATCTCTCATCCAGAACCTGGGGGTATTGAATAAAGTTGTTTGTATTTCAGATAGAGAGTTCTCATTAAGTTTTTTCTATTGTTTACCAAACAAACTATCCACTTCTACATTCTGGATTGTAAATATTCAGCTTTTTAAAGTGATGACAGTTGAGGGTTATTTCAAATTTATCAGCAGCTTGATTGACAAGGCTCTTGCCTGAACCAGATTAATTTTACCAGTTGACTTTAGTACCTTTTTATTTGTTGAAATTTGGCACTGTAGAAGGACTGTATTTCACAAACTAGCTGTGTAACAAACGTAGCCTGCAGGGTACAAACATCAATGAGAGGCTACTTTAGAAACCTTTATGTGATTGAGTGTATACTTCATACGAGGTAAACATTTCTTTGCTCTTCAAAATAGAAGAATTTCAGAAGTAATTACATTGTAAATGTAATAAAGGCATCCTACAAACTGTTTGGAAATTAAACTAAACTTTAACTTGCAGCTTTGGTGTACAAAAGGCAATAAAATGTATATGAAGTCTTAATTTTAGAAGTATCAGGGATTTAGGTTCTCAGCACTGGTTTTAAAAGAGAACATACACAATACGTTTGTTACTTGACCCTTTAGTTTGATGCAAGCTTCTATGAGTCTTCAGAATTAAAAATTTCTTCTAAAATGTTCAAGATTTGAAAAGGTTAAACTTTAAACCATTTGATTAAAACAGTATTTTCATTTTCTTTTTAGTAACTTCACTGTAGTATTCTTGTCTCTGGGTGTTTTAATGAAATCATGATATAGGCCTGCAGAAGAGGCAACTATTTCTTTTGCTGGTCACTTTTGGGTTTGCATGGCCTGAGAATACCTGTGATTAAGGTTACTATGGAACTTTAAGTGTTAATGGTATGTCAAACAATATATTTGAAATGGTTATATCTGAGAAAAATCACAGCCTTTTCCTTTTTTTGAAGCAGCTCTTTGAACAAAATATGAGGAAAGTAAGAAACATTTTCTGTATGAGTGGTAGTACTATAAGGTCGTAGAAAATGCTGCAAGAATTGCGTACGATACAGCATGTGTGGAGAAGGCTTAAGGACTCTTTTTTAAATTCAACAGAAACAAACTAAATGGTAGAGTTTATATTGTTCAGGCATTTAGCAGTGTTACTTGCAACTCTTGAATGCGCAGCCATTAAAACAAAAACTTTAATGGAGAGAAATAATCTGAAATCATGCTTGTGAATAACTTAGTCTAGATTTGTTGTTTCTGTACTAGCCATTGCTGCTTTGGTTTCGTTTGAGTAGTTGCTTTATAGCTCTTTCTGCTGGAATTATGAGAATTTTGTTGGCCATTGCATTCCCTGTTCACCTCTTATTGAAAGCAGAATTGGCATAATCTAGTTGGAAGGTGTGTGCTTTTGAACTGATGGGGACACATTTGTTAGGCAAAAATTGCAGATACTACAAACGTGAACAATTGTGACACAAAATTCCTTTACCTATCCATAACTACTGTGCTGATTATTATCTAGGGTTATTACAGTTGAAATCTTAGTACAAGTTTGTATCTTTCATGAGGCTACTTCTTTCTGGCTCTTAAAATGCTATTGAACTCCATCATAAATGGTCTCTTTATGACTAGCACATTCCTTGGCTTCCAGACACAGCCGCAAAGAAGGGGTGAAAATAGTTGTAAGCATGTTTTCTCCAATTAGTAGAAATGTATTTTCTATTTGATACCTTCTCTTTCCCTTTACATTCCCTTACATATTCCCTGTGTGTATGTTACTGCATGGTAGTACTGATTCAGTGCTTGTCAAAAGTTTTCTTTTTTGTGTGTTTATGTCTGGAAAGGTTTTAGATTGTGGGTTTTTGGAGGGGGAATAGTTGTTAAAACCTTGTGGGTGTTCTACTTGCCAAGTATGAACTAACATAACTGTATTAGCAGTATCCTAATCTTGCCTGCTGAATACTGGGGATTCTAAACCACTGAAAGTCTTTACAGATACTGTATTTCTGCACAAGGTTCAAGCCTGCTTCTGAAAAAAAAGTTAGACTTCTGGGGAAGGATAAAACTGGTGTATTTTTATTGGAATTGCTTGCATGTCCAACATCAGTATAATTAACACTGAACTCATGTCATCACATAGCAATTCAACTGTATGCTAAAGGATGTCACATAACTGGAAGGAACAGCACCCTTGAGTTCTTGAGATGTTTCAGTAAAGTCATTTGGACCCAAAACTAGATCTCAGTTGCAATGTTTCTTGACTGCACACAGCTATGCATTTTACCCAGAGTATTTGTTAAGTTCCGGCTTTTCAGCTTAAAGTCATTCTCAGTGAAAGTCTTACAGGGCAGGATCTCTGTTTCAGATAAATTGGCAAGGCATAGCTGTTAAAAAGCCTTGATGTCTTTTTGGAAGGCAGAATACAACAGCTACAGCATAACTTTTTTTTGGGGGGTGCAGATTTATTAAAAGGCTTTAAGACTATTCTTCTGTGCCTTTATTTATGGCAGCTTTGGTAATGGGGGACCATTACCTTTGGTAATGGGGGACTAGTTTACTTCTGTTGGAGTGAAAGCTCAGTGTTTCCTGTTTCAGTTGTGGTGCTTTTTTTTCCACCTAGTATGAATTGGGCCGAAAACAAACACTGACCTCAAGGAAATGTGTTCCAAGGCATGGGAAAAGAGGAAGTTTTGCATCTTGTGAAGGAAGAGGGGCAAGAACTTTGGGTTTTTTGTTTTTTGTTGGGTTTTTTTTTTTTCTTTAGCGCTGAGCAGAAGCAAAAGCAAAATATGTTCTCCATGGAACTTAATGCCTCATTCCACATACTGTGAAGTCACAAGCAAGAGAAAGGTAAAGACTGTGGGGAGAAGAAAGTTTTGATGGGAGTAGATTATGAAATTTCTCAGGGAGAATGGTTGTGGTCAAACAAACTAAATATTCTTTGAAGACAAAAGCTTAGCTGATACCTATTTAGATCCTTATGCTGCTTGTATGAATAGTACCTGATTTCTATTGGCTATATAGCTCTTCCTTGGAGCGGTTGTCACAGGGTGCTTTTGACTGTTTAAGGATGTTATGTCTGTTAAGGCATTAGCACTGAAACCGAAGAGCTGTAGAGTCATAACCAATGGTGACTGGCCCAGCCCCTCTCATGTGGCCCTGAAAAAAACATAGCTTACGTTCCTTTTAGCTGCCTGATTGAGCTGGAATAAAACCTCTTGCCTTTGGGGTGTTCTCTGTGGAAAAAGTCTCATCTTGCCTTTAGATAATTTCTTCTACATTTCCATGGGCTGGTCCTGGGGATGCTGTTACTTTGGTATCCGTTCTTGTTACATCATAGCTGTTGGGTTTTGAATTCCCTGAGAAACTTTAAATCTGGTCTAAGGGAGGTAGGACAAGTATCTACTTTCATCTCTACTTCAGGTGAAGGGCACACTCTGTAAAGTCTTCACTTAATTCAGATGTTGCACTGACAGTGTCAGTGTCACATCCAGGATGTCAAAGTTTGTTTGACTTCAGAGATAGTCTGTCTAGACAGAGTGAACTGTAGTGTGGTCACCTCTCCTGGATGAGTCAAAGGGTGGCTCTTGAGAGGAGGTTTACCTGGACCTATAACCAGTTTTTGGTTTTAAAACAAACAAACAAAACCGACTTCCAGCATCAGAGTGGAAAGTTCATCCCACCTGTCTCATACTTGCTCTGAGACTTGCTCCTGACAAGGCTTTTCACCAGAGCTCTGCTATGGCAGTGTTGGTGTTGCAGGTTAACTTCTTTCTGCTTGCTTTTGCAGACCGAGATGAGAGATGAGGTGGCCACTTAAACTGTTCTCTACATCTTTTCATTTAAGGATAAATCTCTGCTTAATATCAGTGGTTCCACTTCTGGTTACTGTCTTACTGAGCAGCTCAAATCATAGAATCATAGAATTGTTAAGTTTGGAAAAGACCTTTAAGAACATCAGGTCCAACTGTTAACCTAACACTGCCAAGACCACCACTACACCATGTCCCTAAGCACCTCATCCAAACGTCCTTTAAATACCTCCAGGGATGGTGACTCAACCACTTCCCTGGGCAGCCTGTTCCAATGCTTGATAACCCTTTTGGTGAAGAAATCTTTCCTAATATCCAATCTAAACCTCCCCTGGCGCAACTTGAAGCCATCTCCTCTCATCCTATTGCTTGTTACCTGGGAGAAGAGACCAACACCCACCTCGCTACAACCTCCTTTCAGGTAGTTGTAGAGAGCAATAAGGTCTCCCCTCAGCCTCCTTTTCTCCAGGCTAAACAACCCCAGCTCCCTCAGCCACTCCTCATAAGACTTGTGCTCTAGGCTCTTCACCAGCTTCATTGACCTTCTTTGGACACGCTCCAGGACCTCAATGTCCGTCTTGTAGTGGGGGGCCCAAAACTGAACACAGGATTCAAGGTGTGGCATTACCAGTGCTGAGTACAGGGGGACAATCACTTCCCTAGTCCTGCTGACCACACTGTTTCTGATACAAGCCAGGATGCCATTGGCTTTCTTGGCCACCTGGGCACACTGCTGGCTCATATTCAGCTGGTTGTTGACCAGCACCCCCAGGTCCTTTTCTGCCAGGCAGCTTTCCAGCCACTCTTCCCCAAGCCTGTAGCATTGTATGGGGTTGCTGTGACCCAAGTGCAAGACCTTGCACTTGGCCTTGCTGAACCTCCTACAATTGTCCTTGGCCCATTCATTCAGCCTGTCCGGATCCCTCTGTAGAACCTTCCTACCCTCAAGGAAGTCGACAGTCCTGCCCAATGTGGTGTCATCTGCAAACTCACTGAGGGTGCACTCAATCCTCTTGTCCACATCATTGATAAAGATATTAAACAGAAGCGGCCCCAGTACTGAGCCCTGGGGAACACCACTTGTGACTGGCCACCAACTGGATTTAACTCCATTCACCACCACTCTTTGGGCCTGGCCACCCAGCCAGGTTTTTACCCAGTGAAGCATATGCCTGTCCAAGCCATGAGCAGCCAGTTTCTCCAGGAGAATGCTATGGGAAATGGTGTCAAAAGCTTTACTGAAGTCTAGATAGACAACATCCACAGCCTTTCCGTCATTCACTAAGTGGATCACCTTGTTGTAGAAGGAGATCAGGTTAGTCAGGCAGGACCTGCCTTTCATAAACCCCTGCTGACTGGGCCTGATCACCTGGTTGTCCTGTACGTGCTGTGTGATGGCACTCAAGATGATCTGCTCCATAACCTTCCCCAGCACCAAGGTCAGGCTGACAGGCCTGTAGTTCCCCAGATCCTCCTTCTGGCCCTTCTTGTAGATGGGCATCGTATTTGCTAACCTCCAGTCAGCAGGGACCTCCCTGGTTAGCCAGGACTGCTGGTAAATGATGGAAGGTGGCTTGGTGAGCACTTCCGCCAGCTCCCTCAGTACCCTTGGGTGGATCCCATCAGGCCCCATAGACTTGCGTGTGTCTAAGTGGTGCAGCAGGTTGCTAACCATTTCCCCTTGGATTATGGGGGCTTCATTCTGGTCCCTGTCCCTGTCTTCCAGCTCAGGGGGCTGGCTACCCCGAGAACAACTGGTCTTACTATTAAAGACTGAGGCAAAGAAGGCATTAAGTCCCTCAGCCTTTTCCTCATCCTTTGTCACTATGTTTCTCCCCACATCCAATAAAGGATGGGGATTCTCCTTAGCCCTCCTTTTGTTGCTAATGCATTTATAGAAACATTTTTTATTGTCTTTTATGGCAGTAGCCAGACTAAGTTCTAGTTGGGCTTTGGCCCTTCTAATTTTCTCCCTGCATAACCTCACAACATCCTTGTAGTCCTCCTGAGTTGCCTGCCCCTTCTTCCAAAGGTCAAAACTCACCTTTTTTTCCTGAGTTCCAGCCAAAGCTCTCTGTTCAGCCAGGCCGGTGATCTTCCCCTCTGGCTCATCTTTTGGCACATGGGGACAGCCTGCTCCTACACCTTTAAGATTTCCTTCTTGGAGAATGTCCAGCTTTCCTGGACTCCTTTGCCCTTCAGGACTGCCTCCCAAGGGACTTTGTCAACCAGGCCCCTAAAGAGGCCAAAGTCTGCCCTCCAGAAGTCCAAGGTAGCAGCTCTGCTGACCCTCCTCCTTACTTCTCTGAGAATCAAAAACTCTATCATTTCATGATTGCTATGCCCAAGACAGCCTCCAACCATCACATCACCCACAAGTCCTTCTCTCTTTGCAAACAGCAGGTCCAGCAGGGCACCTTCCTTAGTTGGCTCACTCACCAGCTGTGTCAGGAAGTTATCTTCCACACACTCCAGGAACCTCCTAGACTGTTTCCTCTCTGCTGTGTTGTATTTCCAGCAGACATCTGGTAAGTTGAAGTCCCCCATGAGAACAAGGGCTAGCAATTGTGAGACTTCTTCCAGCTGCTTACAGAATATTTCGTCTGCCTTTTCATCCTGGTTGGGTGGTCTATAACAGACTCCCACCATGATATCTCCCTTGTTGCCTTCCCCCTGATTCTTACCCATAAACACTCAACCCTATCGTCACTGTCATTAAGCTCTAAATGGTCAAAACACTCCCTAACATACAGGGCTACCCTATCGCCTCTTGCCTGTCCCTTCTGAAGAGTTTATAGCCATCCATTGCAGCACTCCAGATGTGTGAGTCATCCCACCATGTTTCCATGATGGCAACTATATCATAGTTTTCCTGCTGCACAATGGCTTCCAGCTCCTCCTGTTTGTTGCCCATGCTGTGTGCATTGGTGTAGATGCACTTCAGTTGGGCTGTTGATCCCGCTGCCTTTTTTGGGGGAGAAGCCCTAATTCCTACGTGACCATTCTCAGGTCCTTCTATGGTTTCTAACACATCCATAACCCTTGCGTCTTTGGTGCCTCATGGATCTCCATCCCCTACCTCCACTGACCGAAGGACTCGGCAGACCGAAGGACCTCGCTAGCACACTGTCCCTCAAACATTGGCGTGCTGCCTCCAGGCTTATCTCTAGTGAGCCTGGTTTTATCCCTTCCCCCCTTCAAATCTAGTTTAAAGCTCTTTCTATGAGCCCTGCTAACTCCTGTGCAAAGATCCTTCTCCCCCTTTGAGACAGGTGTACCCTGTCTGTCACCAGCAGGCCTGGTGTCATGTAGATCGACCCATGATCAAAAAACCCTAAATTCTGCTGGTGATACCAGGCTTGGACCCAGGTATTGATCTGCTGGCTCTTCCTGTTTCTTCTCTCATCATTCTCTGCAAGTGGGGCACCATAAGCACTGGGACCATAACAAGACTGAGCAATCTTCCTCTTGGTTTCGGATGCCTTACAGCAAGACAGTCTGGATTCAAGGTGTTTGTGCATGCTCCCAACTAACCTGTTATTGTGGTGTTGCTGAATTCCCCTACAGATTCTGAAGGTTGTCATGGTTAGGTGAGATAGGCAGTTTTGTTTTGCTTTGCTTATACTGTAAATGCTTGCATTGATTGCACATATAGATGATATCTTGGAGAACAGCTACAATACATAACCTTTCCTGTTGTCCCCCATGTGTGCCTAAACCCTCTTCTGTAGGAAGCTGCTGAAGGTGGAAGCGTTATGCATCTGTGTACCCTAGTTATGCGATGGTACAGTAGTTTCCTGTTACAAAGGAAATGTGTGTAGTGTAAACTGGGCTGAGTTTGACAGTTTCTTTTTGCAAGTTACTGATAGCCATTATATGATAAGACCTTAAATTTCTGACTGACCTGAGTGAATATTCAACCTAAGTGAGGCATAAATATGCATCCATCAGTTTCTTGAACAAATCAGCAAAACCGGTAATATGCTGGCAGTAAAATTGTACAAGAACTACTAATACAGTTGATATCTACAGTGTTGTGAACAAAAAGGTCTGGAGGTGGGGAAAACTGCTTCTTTATTTCAAGATGGCTTGTATTCAGTAGATTGGCATGCATAGTTATTCTGCAAGTTTTAAGAGTTTAAAAATGTTTAGATATTAGTAATTCTCTTTCACATAAGAAACAGTCATCATTCATTTGCCCTAAAATGAATGGTATTAGTTGTCTTGAAAACTTGCAGAAAACTGTATGAAGGACAACTCAAGCCTTTAGCTACCATCTTGACTTGAAAGTTCAACTACTTGTGAAAAATGAATCAGTGAGAAGATTGGTATAGAAGGCTTAAATACAAAGATGGCATATTTTATATGCTATAGTTCACTGAGGTTTTTTTACTGTATTTAGTAGCTGTTTTCTTCAGTAACAAGCTGCTGGATTTTTTTGCAGATACATTGATTGATTCCATTGAAACTTTTCATCATCTAGAGTGTTATAAAAACATTCTCTTAATTTTTTGCCATAGCTTTCTTTAGGAGCATCTTCCCTTTTAATCACATAGCAAGGTAAGATGGATGGATAAGAGCTGTATATGTTCATAGAAGGACTTAAAGGGAAAATCATGATTAAATGCAATGTTTTTTAATATACTTGTGCTGTCAGCATGCACAAAACCACCAAAACCCAGGACTGAAGGAATAAGAGGAAAATAGTAAATCCAGTAACCTGGAAATTATGCTTTTAAGGAGGGGGGTTCCCTGGTTGTGAGTTTTGTTTCATTGTTCCTTTATGTGCTTTGCTTCCTTATGCTGTTTGTTTTTATATTGTTGGGTCTGAAAATCATCTTGTTGCAAAATATCTGAGGCTTATTTCTGTTTTGAATTATCAAGAATTGTTCCTGAATTGCCTTAACACTGTTAAGAAGGCTGTTATTTGTAGTGTGTGCTAATTTTAAATGCCTTTTCTGTTTTTGCATCACGACATGCTTCCCAGCCTTCAACCCAAAGCAGTCAATTTTCTAATCACATGGTTTTGGACTAATAGAAATTTTTGTGTTCTTCACTCATAGCCTATAACTAACTTTCACTACTGTGTTGTCTTGCATGATTTCACTTGATGTCATGTGTTCATAGTAGTCTCTGCAACAAATTGAATGTATGAAGGAAACAGTATGGTTCAGAGATAGAAAGTTATAATCCCAATTCGTGCATGTAGAATGAATATGCTGCAGAGCTTTCTTAAGTATCTTGGAACATACGTTAGTAACTTATTAACTAAAACTTGATTATGCTTTAGTAATTTAATGTTTTACTTTGTCTGCTCACTTGATTGCTTATCAACAGACCACAGATCTCTTTAGTTTTCTCCATCCTTGTAAAACTAGTCCATTTCTGGCAGTAGGTAAGTTGTTTAACTATTATGCTGCACATAAATTAACTGCAACTGTAACTGATAGTACTGCTAATTTAGGCTGGGATTAATGTGCAGATAGTATAAAACTAGTTTCACAAATGAGGGAGAGAA
Source organism: Mycteria americana (assembly GCF_035582795.1). NCBI lineage: Eukaryota > Metazoa > Chordata > Aves > Ciconiiformes > Ciconiidae > Mycteria > Mycteria americana. Next base: position 13,951,882 of record NC_134365.1, on the reverse strand, counting down.
AAGGAGACTTTTGAAGCAATCAGCCCACATTTTGATAGTATGTCTGTGTAAAGTTATCTTTAGTTATTAGCAGTGTGGGAGACGTGCCTGGTTCTACCACTTTTGTTAGGGAAGATGTAGGTTTGGAAAGATGGAAAACATTGGTCTTACTTTGTCAGTACCTAATTCTTGAGAGTCTGCTGCTGTTTTGGTGTTTTGTTTTTTTGGTTTTTTTTTTTTTTTTTTTTAATCTGTTCCTAGTTTTAATGTGATACTGAAGGAAGCAGGATGTACTCCTGAACTGGCTCTTTTCAGTACTGTCATTTGGCCTTCTCTGCATGAGGACCTACCAGCATTGTCTTCATTGACTGATGCTTCTTTATTGGATATAAATCTCCAGTTAATGCAATGACATGAATTCCCCTCTTTCCTGAGAAAATACCCAACAGAGTTAAGATGTTATAGAGTACACTATACCATCTAATACTGAAATGATGCTATTGTCAGTTCCCTGGGTAATTTTGGAGTTATTTTTCTTTTATGTGGTTCACACAAGCTTCCTTGAACGCAGTGGGGTGTTTAGACCTGTCATTGTCCTGCTATGAAACACAGAAGACGGAGCTCCCAAGGGACTGTAGTTATAAGGCTTGTCTATGAATCACTTTAGCAGAGATTCCCTTGGAGCACCTCGAGCTTGAGAGTTAGTAGGTGTTGCTAGAAGAGAATGCCAACGTAGTGAAAACTCCTTGTATCTCGTTCTTTCTATCCATTCAGCTTGCAATCTCCTTTCAGGGCTTTATTTCAGAGAAATAGGTTAAATCCAGGCTGCTAGCCTGTTCCTTGCAGCCAAAGCCATCTGCGAGAGAGATGGTGAAGCTTTTCTTCTACAGAATAGGCTCATTCTCCTTTCATTGTTTATGCTTGGCTGGTGTTTGGGAAGGCTTTTTCGTTCCATCATGAGAGCTAGGAATTCTTAAAAATAATTGTTGTTTAAAGCTGACAGGAATAACTGGGGAAAGATTGACATGTGTCACAAGTGTATGCTCTTTTTCAAATACTCCTAAAGGCAAAGTGGTGAGAGGGATACTCTCAAAAATTAGCTTTATCTGTAATTTTATATGTATGTACTAAGTATTAGTATGATAACTAGTTTTAATTGTCAGCTTAGACTCTTTGGACATTATCTTGCATGTAGGTCTTTTCATGTTTTCATGCTGTGTTTATTTGCAACAACAGATGCAAAGTTTCCCCAGAAACTTTGGGCTAAGCTGCAGTGTGCCCCACTGTCCCCATGCAGCTCTTGTTCTGACAGAGTGACTGAAGGAAAACCCAGCTCACTGTGTTCATTTATTCCTTGCTATTGCAATCCAGAGCTGCAGAGGCACCCCTGACTCAAAATAGTCCATCCTCCAGCTGAGTTTATTAGCATCAGTGTTTCTTGGTGTTTCCCAGAGCCCTCGGTGATAAGAAAGTGGTATAGGGAAACTCCAGTTCGATTTGTAGGGACTTTAAGCTAAAATACTTCTGGAACCAAAGCAGTTTTAGAAAGTCAGAGCCCCATTTGAGCAGTGATATATCCGAGTCTGCGTTTGAGCTGTGTTTTGACAAAGGCATCTCTGGCATCTCTGTGTTCATAGTATTGGTACAGAATCTGAAACCTGTGTAATCTGACCATAGATAACCAGAAGATAGTTATTTTGACATTTTTGTGGTAGTTTGGTTCACATTGCTCCTTACGAGTACATTTTTCTCACTGTATAGAAGTACTAGGAAATTTATTCTGCCCTAGTAATGTTTATCTAAATTATTAGGATGAGAGCACAGCTGAACATAATTCATGTGTTTTTCTCCCCCTGCTGCTAGTAAGAACAATGCAGTGTCAAGCTTATGATAGAAATAGCTGTCTTATTTCATGAAATAAGTGCATTAATACAAGATTTTTTTTAGGTGTTTCCTAGTATCTTCTTTTATGCTTTGATTTTTAAGGTAACTTTTATGGAAGCTTTTCTTTAATTTTCAGTTCTTTGAGTATTTCTTAATGCACTTTAAGCACATTTTGCAAAACAAAATATGTTCTTGTGTGATTGGTGTTATCTCATGACTCTGCTGCCATAGCTGGCCATGTAGAGCTTCCTAAGCCGGTTGCTGTTGCCTGTTGTCACGTAGCAAATGAACCATGGGTGCTGTGGAGTATTCTAGCAGCTGATGTTTGACACTAGATATGTACTGCTCCTCAGGTATGGTCAGAAAGGAGATTCATGCAAGCATCGCTGTTTTACTAACTGATGTTTTGACCATCGGAAATGTCAGGTAAGGCTTAGGAGGCAACTTGAGTACTGAAGCCCAGGTGAAGTATTTGTCACGCTTTCCTTGAAAAGAAGCCCGGAAAGGAGTCACAAGAACTTTTGTATCTTAAATAAGGTTCAGGCTTTCAAAGTTAGTTCTTCAAATCTCAGTAAGCAGTATAAATATTTTCTTTAATCCACAAACATCATCTCTATGGTATTAAGCAATGTGTCTTTGCAGGCTTTCTAAAGTGTTAAATAGATGAAATAGATTGACTGCAAAAGTCTGAGATCTGTGTTTCGTGAACCGATTGGACTAAGTTCTTCTTAATATGGTAGGATTGCACAAGTTGGGTTTGAAAAGCTGGTTTGTCTTTTTGTAAAAACACTGAAGTAGATTTGTAGTACAGACTGTAAAACCACTGTGGAAGTTGGAAGTATGTTTCTGAAACTCAAACTGCTTCAAAGGCTCATCTCCCCACCGTCACATGTGGTAAGTGTTTGTCACCATCCCACAAACCACTTCTGTCACGCAGTGAATAAGCAGAATTAAACTCGAGCTTTTCTAATGAGAATGGAACTTAAGGCCTTGTGAATGTAGTTCTTTATATTCATGATTCATCATACTTACACTTACTTTTTGACCATTTTGTTCTTAAAAGAATATATAAATGAAGATTTTTGTGGTACCAGAATAGCAGTTCCAATGAATATGCAAGTGTCACGGAAGCGTCCACTGTTATCTGCAGAGGCACCAGGCTGGATCTCGAATATTCCTGCTGTTGGCATCCAAGTATCTTCTGGGAAGCGATTTGGCAGTTTACTGACTTAACCCAAATGAGTGCTGCTTTGTACTGTAGATAGTTGTTTATTATGAATTAGCATGAAACTGGACTGTGACAGATCTTACTGGCTATCTTTTCATCATCTTACCATAGTCTGAACAAAATTCTTTCTTCTTCTGCCCTGTCATTACCCCCATTCTGCTGTTGAATACATTCTCCTTCTGGTCACTCTAGGCTGTAACCTAGGAAGCACTAAATCTCTTGCATCCTACAGCAAGGCTGTGTGTGCACATTGCAATAGCTTTCTGCAGAAATTTTCTGTTACATGTAGGGTGAAATCTTCTGAGTCTGGCACTTTTCCATTCCTGTGGTAGTTTGTTCAAAGCTTGGTTTTTAGAATTCTTTCCTTGCTCTTTAGTAAATTCTTTCCCTTCCAAAGCATGAAGTAGATACTATTCTGTGTAGCAGATACTACTACAGATCATAAAGAGTACTACTTACTCTTTTTGATTGCTCTCAGGACTGTACTTACTTATTTTCTATTACCCATGTCACAGAACAGCTGACAAACATGCATTAAAAGCATGGATCCTGAAGTATTTTAGGAACAGATGTGTGTTAAAATCAACCTATATTTCATTTCCAGTCTTTGCCTCAGAGCTGGGCTATGGTAATCCTACTTTCCAGTCTGTTTAGCAGATTGTACAGCTATTGAATCGTGCAGGGAACATGGCTATGCTGAATTCTCATAGCATTACTTTCCACAAAATGAAAATGAAAGTCTCTCCAGCCTTTTTGGCTTACGATAGGTCCAGGTTGTAGCTGTGAAAGTGTTTTTTCTTGCATGCCTTTAAAATGGGCTAAAGCAAAAAGGATCATCTTCCTAGGGTGCTTTTTGATACCTAACCTTTTTCCTGTATAACTTTCTCAAGTGTATTCTTTCTCATGCAAAATAACTTCTGCTTCTACTCATGGTTTTTAGAGGTCGTTTTTTCTCTAAACTTCTTTCTATTACTTTTTCTAAGCAGAGTCATGGCATTTGTCCCATAAAAATCAATAAGATGGAAAAAAACCCCACCCAAAACTCACAACCAGGTTGAGATGTGGAACAATATAAAAAAATCATATTAGTGGCTGTGCTTGGAAAGTATCAGTGTTTCTCTTTGCCTTTTTTTTTTTTCTGAATTGGGGGCTTATAGCCTATTTCAAACTATTTCTCACTCTTGCAATTCTTAGCTGAAATAGCTAAATTATGTGGGTTTTGCTATTTCTAGACTCCTAGTTGTGCCCAATCTTAGCACAGGCAGTATTTTTTTATTTTGACACAGGTAAGGGCACTGTTACATAGGACAATGTCTCCCACATGCAGTGGTATTCTTTATGTCTGTACAGTGTTACAAACCAGGTTTCTCTGCCTGCTATGTATACAGGTTATGTTGTGAATTTGTTTTTAGTGTTGCAAACATGAGTGTAATCTGCATGGAAGCTTCCTGTAACTGTTTACATATCTTGTCAAGAATTGAATCTTCCTATTCTTCACTGTAGCAATGTTTTCAGATAATATATTTAGCACTTCCATCACTGTGTGGTCAAAGACTTACTGTCCCACCTCCAAATATTTACTGTTTTTTCTTCATTGACTAACATTGCAAATTTTTCAAGAGCAATGCATTTTAAGAACACCCCCCACCCCCTGCATGCCAGTTCTGTAACTCTTCTTAGTGTTCGGTGATTTAATCTGTGATAAAGTCCTCGAAGAAGAGGGAAAAAAAAAAGTCTGAAAACTGGTACTTCTTGATTTGCTCTTTTAAATTTTCTCTTGCCATTGTTTTTGCTCTGTAAATGCCACTTTTATGGATTATTAGATGCATAGTATTCAACTAAATTAATGTGAAGTTTTATCCACATTTGCATATAAAATTTGCTGTTTTTTCACTATATCCAGACAAATTTTATGAAAGCGTTTTTCTGTATGTAACAGGAATGCTAAGTTTTGTGTGCTTTTTCTTTTCCTTTTTTGCTGGAAGAATTATTGGAGGACTTGAGTTGCCAATTCATTTTTCCTTCTTTTTGTAAAAATAGAAGTGTGCAGTGAGTCTCCCAAGTGTTTTAGTAGTTTTAGTAGAATTCAAGAAGAAAAATGGCTTTCCAAGCAGATAGTCTCATTTATGATGCCCTTCTGCCTCTATGTTGTTGGATAATCAGTGATAAACAAGATTTATATTTTTAACTAGCAACCAACCTCCTCTATTCTCCCCCTTCCCCTAAAGAAAGCAAGCCATGAACATTTTGGGTCTTCAAGGATGATAATCAAGCATTGAAGATGGAGGGAGGGGAATGTGAACAACCTCTATCCTTCTACCTGTGCAGAATACCACTCAGAGGAGAGACTAAACTTCTTTTGAAGCTACATCCTCAGTTTTCCTCTTGATCGTCTTATATACCACCACCATGTCAGTGTTGGTAGAATGGCTGGTTTTGCAACCACCTAGCTTTAGCTGGAAGCCAGAGTTAACTCTCTGAGTTCTTCAGGTTCCTTTTTAAACCTGGATGTCTACACAATCTAAAATAACAAGCACTGTTGGCACCTCTTGTAATTTTTTTTTTTTTTTTTTTTTGCCAAAGAGGATTTATACTCTTTTCTTCCTCCTCAGTTTTAAGGTTGCAAAGGCCTAATTTGAGTGGGATGATAAAAACTGTATTGCTCTTTTTATTTCCTAGGTTGCTGGAAGGCATGGGCTGGATTTTATTATTAGAGGTTTTGACTGTTTTGAACTTTTTGGATTTGATATAGATGGAGGGGGAAAAAATGACATTGTGAATACAGCAGACCTCCTGTCACTCATCTTAATTGCGAATACCTTGTACCTGAGAGGCAGGGACCTTCTTTCTAATGGTGAGCTTGAAACTCAACAGGAGTTGGGCATTAGGAGTTGATGCCTGTTAAAAGTGAGATTTTGCTTTCTGTTCGGTTGTCAGTGTTGGAAGCCATGTGCTTCAGAGCAAAGTACCAGCTGCTAACAGCTGTTCCTGAGCCAGCCTGCTCTGTGCTCTTCCTCCAGGTATTCTGAGCAATAACAGATTTTTCTGTTTCTCACAGGTGTTCTTAATGCAGCTGTTACTCCCTAACAGGGCAGTGTATTTCCTAAATAAAATATAGCTGTATCCCATACTGGTGCTGTAGTGGCTTTTCCAAAGTTCCATGTCTCATAATGTATAGAGCTGGCTTCAACCTGGTTGTAAACTGCTGATGAGCGAAAAGTACTGGATAATTAGATTTTTAAACTTCATCATAAAGAATATTGTTAAAGGAGAGAAGAGGGTTTTTTTGAGTGATTGTCTTATACTTCATCAATGAAGCTAATACCTTGTGATGTTTCTGTTATCTTGAGACTTGAAAATATAACATAAATATTTTATTTCAGAGGTTAAGAAGATTATCAACAAAATACAGAACAGAGAAGATCTACCCAACAGCCACTGGAGAAAAAGAAGAAAATGTTAAAAAGAATAGATACAAGGATATATTGCCATGTAAGTCTGATTTACATGTTAATAGAAGACAAAGGAAAGTGCTTGTTACTCTTAATGCATTTTGAATTTTACTATTTAGTTATTACTGAAAGGAAAATTGGAGATAATTTGCTGAAATATAACTTTCATAAAATCTTTATTTTTAACTTGGAAGGCAAAGTAAGTGAACATTTGTATATTTTATTAGGAGAGCTATTACCTAAAGATAAAATGTGTGCTAGGTCCCAAGCCATATCAAGCTGATACTTTCATTTTAGCTTGGAATAGTCTAGAACTTTACTAGGTGCCTAACTGTGTTTTTTCCTTATCAGCATGTTATTCATGGTAGAAAACAAACAAATGCCAGCATAAACTCTAGGTGAAATTTTAAGGGGCCTTAAGGAACCTGGTTTTGTGGTTTGAAGTAAAATAGATTTTTTTTTTTTTGCTTGTTTGTATCCTGCAAACGGTGTCAGAGAACTTTCAGTCCTGGATTATCTTTGGTTTGTATTTTGCTAGATCCCAAATGAAATTCTGTTCAATGTACGAACATACAAAACAGGAGTCAGAGCATAACTTAAATTTTAAAACCACCAATGTGTGGATATAACAGATCAGTGATCTATAATGACAGGATTGCCTGTTACAAGTTCACTTTGTGTAGCTCGTGAGGCCCTGTATTTCAGAAGCTCTTACTGTGCTTCTCAGTATGAACAGCTGACAGTGAGATTAAAGGATAGTCTTCTGACAAATGCCATTTTTTCATATCCCAGAAGATTAGCAACAGATACATTTTAGTCTGCTTAGTTTTCTCAGAAGTGTTAGGAGGTTTATAACCAATTTGGAGCTGAAAATGGTCTTAAGCATCATTAGCTTTCATTTCCAAAATGTGTTCTAGTAATAAACTCCAGTGAGTTACTGTGTGTTTCAGATTGTTGTATACCTGTGTGCTCTGTTTTTTCTAGTGCTGGAATTTTTAGTGTTTATCAGCACTTGGAGCAACGCTTCCAGCAAGTAAATTTGGCCTTAAAGCCACAGGCCCTAGACTGTTTAGCAAGGTGGGCATAGTGCTTGCTGCTGCAGTGAGAAGGAAAGGCATGTGTGTTCATATTTTGCTGGAGGATATATGTATAACATACATTACCTGTTGAAGAGTAGTGTGGTACTAAGCTCAACTGCAGCAAAATAGTTAAATATCATTGGGGTTTTTCTGTTTGTTTTGGTTTTTTTTAGTTGGGAGGAAATATGTTTAATGGATGGAGTGAAAAAGAGAGGGGAAGTTGTTACTGTCTTAGAGTTGTTATACTCTTTCTTCTGTGCTGGCATTTTGGTAGATCATGAACAATATTGCAAAATCTTGGTAGCATCTAGGCTGAATTTGAGACGCTTAATAGCTACTACAGTAGTGAATGGCTGCAACTAGTGTGGTAGATGTGATTTTCTTTCATCTACATAAAAATAAAAACTGAGTCATTGGGACCTGAAAGGGAACACAGATCACACTGGGGAAAATGAGCAAACCTCAAAACTGACATTGAGGAAAATTGAAGGTATATTTTCAGTTAAAGTGAGAATATCTTCAAACATCCGAAGGTTCCAGCAATAAAGTGATGGGAGACCAGCTTGACAGAAATGAAAGCCAGGAGATGTTTTGGAAGAGGAAGGGGGATGATACTTTGCCTATCTTTCATAAATCCAGACAAAAACCTTACATTTGTAGCTTAATGGGAGATCAGTGCTATATTTATCAGAAATTGTTACTGCTACCAGAGAGATCAGTACCTCAACACTAAGTACTGGCTTCAGGGTAAAACGTGTGCATGTTCACGTTACAGTGTACTAAGCCATCCTAAATAATAGTTAAATGAAACATCGTGTTCACTGGTTACCTGAAGACACCCATGAGTAATCGTTAGGTGAACCTTTAAGCTATATATAAATATGCAAACACTTAATCTTCTGACACTGGAACCTGCAATGGAATTGTTTTTGAGAATTCTATTCCAGATCTAAAACTCTGAAAGAGCTGAGCTGTGGCAGATAGAGGCAGGCTGGAAACACTGACATTTGGAAACTGCTCTAGAATTTTGGATCTGCTGTGCTGGGAAGATAGGAGCCCTCATTAGCCTACCACTTTAATTAGTCTGATCCGCCATGTAAAAGTAGTTTTTAGTATTAAGTCTGTGACACCACTGCATGCTTATGAAATGTTCTTGCTTTTACATTATATGTATGAGAGTGTAATAAAGTGTAATATGTTTTAAGGGTTTCTCTAGGCCTTTATGTGAGAGCACATTGTCTTTAGATATGTGGTCTCGTAATCTACAGCTGTGCTTTTTTAGGAAGCATTAAATGGTAACACAAATTTTTTGCATGTTATCAGGACTCTGGCAGAAAATTTCACAGCCTTGGAAGCAAGTATCTTGGAAGATTTTTGGAAGAGCTTTCTTGTATAGAAATAACTTTTAGTATGTACATCTTGTGGGCATGGTTCCCTGTTTTATTACTAGTGGTGTTTTGACAAAAAAACCCCTCAACCAACCATATTTCCTTTTTTTAAATGGACTCGTTCTTTATGTTTTTTCTTGAATTTAGCTCTAAGGAAAGTTTTAGCAGCTGTTCTGTGGTTGAGAAATTGACCCTGGGAGCAGGAAGTAACAGAAGTTGCTTGATCAGATGCTGTTTCTGCAGATACTTCTGTTGCCCTGTTTGAAGATATTTTTTAAATTTTGATTTCCAATTTATTGTAGTACTAAATAAACTAAAACGGCCGTTATTGTAGAGATAGATTGAATGATTTTTTTTATGTGCTAGGTAGGAAGTGTTGGTATCAACACGAGCTGGAAGGACTGGCAAACCTGCCAACCACCTACCATCCTTCTTATTAAGAATCATCAAGTTGTTTCTGTATTAAAGATGCACTTAATTTTTTTCAATGCCAAAAAGAATTCCAAGGTGTTTAGTTTATTCTGTCAACAAGTGATAAAGGCTATTTTCAAGACTGCTGAGGATTTTGATCTCCAAAGGTCTGCTGTTTTTATAAGAAGCTTTCTCTGAGACAGTCAGTAATGATTGAGGCAGAAACTTGAAATGTCAGATCCCCCAAAATGAAGGAATCTGCTGCTTCTAGTTTAGAAGTGCCCCGGCAGAGTGCTTAGCCCAGTGTTTGGGGGATAGAGGTCAGTCTGTGCCTGAGCAATAAACCCCAGCGCATGTTTCATGTTGTAGTACTTGATGGACTCCTCCTTGGCAGAGACATTAAGACCTGCCGGCTGCTTTAACCATGCACTGGTGTTTTATTCTTTCTCCTTTCTGTAAATGAACACAGTAAATGTGCCTCTAATTCTGACCATTATGATCCGTGTTAATCTTGTGTAACTACAATTTTGATTATTTCTGATCAATTGAATTTTGCCTCTTCGTAATGAATCGCTTTTGGAATTCCAGTAGTTGGTACTCTGTAAACTTGAGCATCAGAAGCACATAGCAGTAGGGCCTACTCTGCTTATCCCTGCCTGAGCTGGTTTACCCATAAATTCAATTGACTGACTTGCTTGTGTGACTTATCTTTGGGAAACATTCTTTAGTGCTTAATTTCTTCGATACGTATTATATGTACTATATATTATATTTACTGTTATATATTGATTTACATGTGTTGTAATTATTGTTAAAAAAAAAATTCTTCTTTTAGTTGATCATAGCCGGGTTAAACTGACCTTAAAAACTCCCCCACAAGATTCAGACTACATCAATGCAAACTTTATTAAGGTATGTATTACTATCTTAAAAGTTATTAAATTCTTTTTAAGCTTTTATTTCATATCAGTGCAGTTTAAGTTCTTATCTCAGACTATAATGTTAAAAGCTGTGAGGGAAGATTTTCTTTTAGTATGGCTTGAATAAATTTGCAAACATGATGCCATTTATAGAGCAATTTTTAAAGTTTTAATATTACTTGAAGTGTAAGTATAATATAAAATACTTCATTTTAGAGTGATAGGCAACCAAATTGGAACTTTATACTGTAGGAAAATTCAGATATGATTGTTTTAACAGTTGACACTGTTAAAAATACCAGATTTTGAGAGGCTGTTTTTAGGGATAATAAATGAGGTGTTTGACAAATTGTGTACATTAATATGCACTTCTTGCTATTGATGGCAGAAGTGTGGCAATGGAATTACATCTAACAATCTTAAAGTGAAGCCAGAATTTGGCTAAAAACCTGTTACACTTGTTTCAAAGTGTGAATATCTTGGGTTTTCCTTGTAGCCTTATTCTGATGCTGGTTCTACACAGTAATGCTTATTCAGAAACAGTTGTTCCTATAAATCTCACTTCATGAATGTTTGGCTTAAAAAGCTGAATGTAAATGTCTTCAAGCTTTATATAAAACAAATTTTAAAACTTTGGATTTTTGAAATGTGGTATTGCTGGGAGAGGGGAATTTAAATTTGTTCAAGGGGATGCTTTTTGGCAGAAAGACTTTCAAATTTTCATCATTAAATGTTTGAGTAATAAAGAAAATGCAGATTTAAAGGGAATCCTCAGAATCTGAACATACAGAAACTTAATATTTTCTGGTAGTCTCTGGCTACACAGTAGCCAGTATAATCTCAGGCCTCCCTTGAAATCACCAGCAAAATTCCCTGTAGTGTAAATGGGACTCATATGTCATATTCACCCTTTCTGTTGGATCAAAGAAAAAGGTATTCTAATTTTACATGATTATAATCTAACGCCTTTTTTTATTCAGTGCAGATAAATTTTCTTTATAAACATTACTGGTTCCTTTGTGTAATCCTAGGGAGTACATGGGCCAAAAGCATATGTTGCTACGCAGGGACCATTAGCAAATACAGTAATAGACTTCTGGAGGATGATATGGGAATACAATGTTGCCGTAAGTACCTACTTAAAAACCAGAATCGGGTATTACCTTATTTGATGGCACAGTGATTGTGTATCTTTTGCCTGAGCTGGCTGCTATTGTTAAAAAAAGTAGGCAGTGGTTTAGCCCATTTACTTCCCGTATCTTGTTTTTGCAGTTTAAATAGCATTCTATATATCATTAATATTACTTAATCAGTTTAATAATGTAAATTCAAAGTAATAATTTCATTGAATGAATATGAAATCATGCATATTTATGAATATTGTTTGGTGCTTGCTTACATCTGTCCTGTAGGAGATCTTACAGCTCTGACTTGATGTGGACTGACAAAATCAGATGCAGAAGCACCATGTGAAACAAAAAAATAAAAGCCTATCTTTCTATTTATGTTAATTTGGGGTTACTTAATGGTTTATATATTCTACATCTGTATAAACAGCCATTGTCAGGAGTTACTTTTAAGTACTGTTAAAATTGGGTATGTTTGACAAAGTATTCCTGAATATATTTTTTTGTTTTATCAGACACTTAAGTCATGGTTACTTATTGTAACAAATATTTTACCTGTTGGTGCATTTTTATTGTGCTAGTCACGTTAATGTATAGCTGTTAATTCAATTTCAATTAATTATTTCCATTTCAATTATTTCAATTAATTCAATTAATTGAAATAGCTTCACCTAAGAAATCTGATTCTTGTTCTTTAAATAGGTTTTTCCACTTATTTTAAGCAGTCTATGTAATTTTAAACAAATATAGCTATGTTTCTTCCAGTTGGCAAGTGGTTCTATATTTTTATGATTAAGTTTAGACTTTACAGTCAGGCTGAATAAATAAATAAGGTATTTTTACAGGATTACAGTGAATTCAAATTAAGAAGCCTTAAAATGTTGTATTAGTGTTGTAGATTATTTTGTGCAGGATAGAATTTGGGTACTATTTTAGAATTTAAAAAGTGCACATCTGCAGGTAGGAAAATAGTATTAATTAGTCTCTTCAGTAGTAACCAATTAAGAAGTATCAGTATCAGATAGAAGCAAGCAGTAAAGTGTTGGTGAATTTACTTGATCTAAAACCAGCTAACTTTGAGCATCTTTTTTTCTTTTCAGATAATTGTAATGGCCTGTCGAGAATTTGAAATGGGAAGGGTATGTACACTAAATACAAAACTAAATGAGCATTGCCCATGCAGGGCAATATGCCAGTACCTGTGAAGCTTCAGAGGCCAAATCCATAACTGTAATAATAATCTGCCAGATTCAATGAGAATGTCTATCCTTGTATTTGTATGCATAGAAAATAGTGAATGCAACTGCTTTTCTTGGCTCCATTTATAGCATTACATTATTATTTAGGTGTCATCTCGGTGGAATATATGTGTTTGTGTACAGAACTGTACCAATGGTCAGTTTCTGATCATGTCACTATGAAAAAAACCTTGCTCTTTGTGGGATGTAGGCTAACTATCAAAATCCTGACTCCTTCAGAGTTTTGTGTCAATTGATACAGCTGCAAAAACAATCTATCTTTTAAATCTCTCTGCTATATTCTTATGACCTGAGAAGGAGAAAAAATGTGCACCAGAATTGTGAATTCCAAATTTTCACAACTAAATTAGCTCTCATTGCTTCCCTCTGTATGATGCATGCTTGCACATATGTAGGCAATAAGTTCATGTCCTAATTTACAAAGTGTCTTTTGGCTCTATTGGTCATCTGGGTTTTTTTGGTTTTGCTTTTCTTTTGGAATCTGAAAGAAAAGACATTTTACTATCTTAAAAGTAGTCCAGCAAGGCACCAGTAGGCAGATGTTAAGGAAAAGAACTGAATAAGAGAGAGAATAAGGCATTCAAGATTATAATTTTGTCTGCTCTGCTTCTGTTAATCATTATTTTTCAGTACTATGCATGAATTAAATTGGGATTCTTTGCTTTAACAGAAAAAATGTGAACGTTACTGGCCTCTATATGGAGAAGCAGCTGTAACTTTCGGACCATTTCGTGTTTCTTGTGTAAGTATAAAAATTTGTATATTAATTTTGAAGGATTGAATGCTTTTGTTGAACAGTTATTTCAAGTTACAAACAGTTTGTATTACAAAACAAATGCTTTTTAATTGTTCAGTACCAAATTTTACGTAAAGACTCTCAAAGGAATGCAATGGAAAACAATGTGTTTATCTAAACTGTGTTCTTTTTTTGAATCCTCCATGATTTTTTTTTTTTTTTTAAAGTAGGGAACCTGTGTGCCTTGGTCTTGTATCTTTCTATGTATCATTTCTTTAGCTTTACATGATGTAGTCTTGAATGTCTGTACCATACTCAAGAAATCAAATAATATTGATGCAGTTCTTTGTCTCCATTATGACTTGTGCGTTCTGGATGTGCATGAGCAGTGAAAGTAACACTGGAATAGGTTATTTTCTTTAAGTTACATAAAGTTAATTATCATGAATAAAGAAAATGGAAACGAAACGCCTAATTTTTTTTAAACTTGTTTCTGTTGGTAACAGATACAGGTTTATTTGAAAATACTTCCTTTGCTTCTATTGTTGCTTTTAAAATCAAAACAAAAATGAGAAGCAGATCACCATGAGCTCTGAATCTTTTCCTGGAGAATTGCCGGGGGGTAACTGTCAAGTAAGCTGTGATTCCAGCAAGATGGAGGAAACCTGAATGTTTCCATTGCATGTTGTGTCGGTGTGATCAGGAGTTCTGATCTCTCAGAATAACTACTAGAGCCTCTTCCAGTTTTGATACTTGGTTCTAAATGGTAACATAAGGATTTCTGGCACATTAATAGGCAGGAAGAGGGACTGTGGATATCTCCTACACCAAGCACAGCAGGGAATTGAAAGTAATCATTTTTTTTGGCACCTGTCGTCTTAGCATCACACAAGAGTATACCCCAATGGATTTTTGCAATCATCTTTCCTCGGTAGAGAAAGCTGGATAGTAAAAGAAGTCATGGTGCAATTACCATTTCACAAAAGGGGACCACTTACATAGCAGAAATTCATTAACTGTGAGGTTTTCAGGGTATGGGTGAGGATATGGTGTGTGGGAGCATAGCCACCAAAATCAATGATCAGCATTCCATAGGTGTGGGATAGTATCTGGTTGCCTTTGTACACACATGTTTATGTATCTTTATTTCTTCCTGCTTTAAGCACATTTGTGGCCTGTTTGTCCAACTCCTAGCTCTTGGAATTCTGATTGCATAGCCTTTACTTCTAGATGACGCCAGGGGCCATCCAGCCTATTGCATTGTGTTCAATGACAGCCTAATTACTTAAGGGAAGAGAATAGAATATAAGCCATGTATAGGATGACCCTTCTTGTACTTGTTGTCAGCTTCTAGCAATGGACTAGCAGGACTTCCTTAATTGGGTGTTGCCCCTGGATTATCAATATTTTTATAATGCAGTGGATGATGAATCTGACAAATATTTTTTGTTTGGGATTTGTTTTTTGTCACTTATTCTTTCTGACATTCACATCATTGTGTTGTTGGAAGAAACACTTCCTTGTGTCTTTATTTTTAATCTTGCCACTTGGTAGTTTAATCAGGTTCTATTATGTTCTTTTAGTTACTATTAGGATGTGAATGAAACCTGCCATTAAAGTGTTGAGTATAACCGTCGTCAGTATAAATGATCTTACTGTGAACTTTTTACACTGGAGTTCATGATTGGTCTTAGCTGTTCAGTTATTCTAAAACAGTGGAATTGATCCATTCCAGATTGATCTCAAAACTTTTTTTTTCTTCTCCTTAACTCAAAATTACTTGAGTTTGGACAGGAACTGCTATTTTCTGGCTGAAGTGCTTTAAGGTGTTCAGAAAGAGCTAGCATGCCAGTTTATCGAGCTCTTCTTAATCCTACTTTGAAATAGTCTACCAAGAATTAAGTACACTTAAAGTTCATCTTGTCAGGAAAGCAAGCATATACTTACAAATTTTAGTCTAAAGATTCTGAGTAGCCTTCTCCTACCTTAAATTGATTTAAAAAATGGCTTGTGCGGGTTTTTTTTGTGGGATTCCGCCCCCCCCCCCCCCCCCCCCCCCCCCCGGCACCTAGTGCGTGATGGTTGCATACCTGGCAAGTATTTGTGAAAAGGGATTGTGTATACACTGCAATTGACTTCTCAGCTGCAGCTGAGAATATATTACCTTTTGGTACAGTGGTGTGTATGAGTTCCATTGCTGCTAGCTATGCACTATCTCCTTCAACCCTGCAAGGTGTTCTTGATGGAAGGGTTTTCTTGATGGAAAATGGTAAATTCCTAGTAGCAGGTAGGAACACATTAAAGCATATATGCAGTCTCCTAAATTCACTGTGGGAAGCTGTAATGCTAAGCTTTTAAAGGCATCTGATAGGTGTGATATTACTGATATTTTAAGTACAGTAATATTGTTTGGTGTTTACAGTATAAACTTTCCTTGATGTTCCAAAGGCAGATTTGAAAATTCTGGGAGCCTAGAAGCTATGCTTTTTGGCCACAGCCATGATAGTTACAATGACCCGTTCAGATGCACCCTTAATTGAAAATAATAGAAGGGGAAAAAACAAAAGGAGGTGCCACAGGATAGAGTGATAAGAGGCTGAAGTTTATAGAGCAGAAGTGTTATAGAAGGATGGCTGTGGGAGGCAATCTGTAAATTAAATAAATGTATGGAGAAATAAAGCAAAAGTAGTACTTTGAAATACTTTTACAAGGTTTATTGATGGGTTTCAGGAGCAGGCTAGACTCCTACTGGTTTGAAAACTCATATTTTTATTTTAAGTACAAGTAACATCTTTCACAGATATGTTGTGTAGCAAGCTAAGTTGCTGCTGTTTTAAAATCCATGTTTGGATTGCCTATCTTTTGGGGAACTCGTAGATACAAACCCAGTAAATTAAAAAAAAGACACCTGAGTTTAAAGTTTGGGTTTTTACTTATATCCTGTATGCTGAATATTGATCTTCTTTCCAATTCATTACTGTTTTCTCATGTTTAGGAAGCTGAGCAAGCAAGAACAGATTACTTCATTAGAACATTATTACTTGAATTTCAAAATGTAAGTATACAATCACTTCTGGTCTCAACTTTAATGGTTGCTCAAAGGTCTCTAAAATGATAGAACAGAGGAAAGTCATGAAAATATCTTCACTTTTTCAGGTGCTGACTCTGTATATATGTAAATCATCAAGTTTAGAAGTGATGTTAAAAGCTTAGTATATAAGAAAAGAGTAGTGAAACTCTTTACTTGTGTTTTATGTATGTTCTTGGTTAGCCAAAGGTGTGTGATGGTCTTCAATAGCATGTGTTGACAACTAGAAAGCTTCTGTCACCCTAGGAGAATTTCATTGTTTACCCCAACTGAAAAATATGATGACAAACTGAATCAAACTTGTAAAAAAAACCCCTGTTTCCTCTAGTTAACTTCTTTTTGGGTAAAGTATGTGTACTTGTTAGAATTTGCCCTATACTTTCATTTATTGTCAAGAGGGTTTTACAATGTTAAAAGATATTTTTGATTCCCGTTCATATATTTGTATTGCCAAATAAAAATAAAGCAAGAATGACATCAACTTAGTGATTTATTTTTTCCCCAAAGTTTCGCACTCTATCTTGTAAAAAGTTACTCTTTTTGGAATTGAAATAGATACGAAAAATATGGAATGTTCTTGAATAAATGGAGTTGCATTGACTTTTGCCTTGGAGAACTTCTGCATGGGGGAATTGTATGTATTATATTCAAGGGTCAAGATAGAAATGTGCTTTTAAAAGCGAGCTCAAGACTTTGGAATTCTTGAAGATTTGGTATCCTAGTGTTCAAGATGTGGAATTAGCTTACCAGAAAAGTATTCTGGTAAACCAATTCATTTACACTCTTTGTTAAGTTGGCAGCTGTAAACGGTTACAATTAGTCTCTGTATGGAAGAAATTGAGTT
Source organism: Mycteria americana (assembly GCF_035582795.1). Lineage (NCBI taxonomy): Eukaryota > Metazoa > Chordata > Aves > Ciconiiformes > Ciconiidae > Mycteria > Mycteria americana. Next base: position 13,934,487 of record NC_134365.1, on the reverse strand, counting down.
TATTCATCTTAGTGAAAACTTATGACACAAACTACTGTAAAACATGAGGCCTGATTCATGAACTGAGTGTGTTATGTTAACTGTGAAAATTGTCATATTTTCAGTGAAATAAAAGCACTTGCATTCTCACATAAGTGTTAAGAATGAATGATTTAAGCCTTTCTTTCAAACTTGTACTCAAGTGTCAGATTTGAGGTGATTGTTTATTTTTCTGAAAAGCAACTGTCAGTAAAAAAGCGTAGAGCTGTCCTGCAAAACATGAAGGTTGTCAGTCTATTTCATGGAATACCTGTCACTTTAATTGGCATCCTGTATTAAGAAATTATTTATTACAGGTTAGTCTCACTTATGGTTAGTTTTCTTTAGCAATGCTTTGTTCAACAACTGATATGACAACAGTTATGAAAGCTGTTTAGTCACAAGGGGGTAATTTTGGGGGGTAATTTTTGTCTGCAGTAGCTCGCTAGGTACTTGCCATGGGATGCATGAACTTCATCAGTTTGTTTCTGTCAGTGTGTACTGAATGTTTGTAACTGACTGTGCTATGAAACTTTTTAGATAGCAGAAATTAACTGCATAACTGTGCGGTTTGCAAATTTTTTTGAAATGGTGCATTTAAAAACAGAACTGAAAAGATGCAAAAACCCCAAAGCAGAACCTATGTTACTTTTAATACCTCCATATTATGAGAATTGGTTACTTCAGAAACTTTTGAAACTTCAGAAATTTTGCTTGCATATACTATCCATGCAAATCATGTTTAGCTACTTGACTTCCATGAGTTCTGTTCCCGTTAATTTTTATAGGATACCTGTATACTACATAAACTAAGTCATAACAAAAAGCTACAGTTTGTGTTATGCTTTTGATCGTGGCAAAGAGCCCAAAGTTTACGTTCCTTTAAGGAGTAATGTAACTGAAAGGATTAACAAGATATGTTGATACCTATGCAGCTGATAAAATGATCTTTCTTCAGACTTCCCTAGCAAATTTGCTTTAGGATTTCTGTGAGCACCTGTTTTGGTAATGAATTACAGACTTTTCATCTTACTTTAAGGAATTCTAAGTGTAGCCTTGAACTGGGGAGGAAAATATATATTTGTGGTATAAAGTAATATACTTTTAAGTTCACTTTCTGGTTTTCCAGGATAATGAAAAGTTTTGCAACTTCTGTAAAATTTTCAATGGAGTATCATACAAAATACTATGCAAAAGAATTTATAATTCATATAAATATACAAAGTTATTCTAGTTTCTAGCAGGAAAACCAGTTTGACTGAAACTTGAAGATTATTTTAGGCTAAAACACCAGGTTCTTTCTTAAAAAGTGGCAGTAAAAAAAGGACTATGAAGGTTCCTTTTTTAATTTCCATATAAAAAGCATAAATTCAAATATTTTTTTCTGACAGTTCTGCTAATGTGAAAAATCACTGGGTTTTTCTCTTTAAATTTAATGAAGTGAAAGTTCTTGGTGGGCCTTAATAGGCAGTTGTAACTTCTCTGCTTCCTTACTGATGATGTTGGTTTTACGTAATCAGTTGGATTTTTAAAATTTCTCTTCTTACGCTGGATTTTCTCTTGTTTTTACTAGCTACAGCACTTCCACAGGTCTGGCAAAAGTTGTTGGTCATCAAAAATAATTGGTTCAATTGGAATATATAAATTTCTATGCTCAAGAAGCCCACTATGTTGCTTCTCAAATAAGTAAACAGAAGGTAGCACAGGTCTTAACTTGTAACCTGTAACGTTGATCAAAACATTAATACACCTCTCTAGCACATTACTTTGAGGGTACACTAGAATCCAGAGGTGTGACAACAGCATGGAAGTGTGTAGTAGAAGTAGCTATACTGCGAATGGTTTGGGTAATGATGAGAAAGAGGATTTGGCTTTCAGGGATTCAGGTAGCTGAGTAACTAGGCTGTTCTAAAGCCTGCTTCTTACCTTGTCTTTAGTACTATTATAACATGAGCTAACTAGAATAAAAGTGTACCTACTGTTGTTGCAAGTGTGATCCATATGTAGATACGGTCTGAATTATGGCTCTCATTTTCTTAATTTCCCTTTGTGTGCGCACGCACATGCACACACACACACTTTACTTTGTAATGTGACAAAACAACCACCCCCCTCACCCCATTTTTTTTTTCCAATGTAAGTTTCTGGAGTACGACTGGACAAAGAACCTTCCATGGTGGTCTTTCCTTTTCTTTCTCCCTTTCAAAGCTTAAGACTGTAAGGACAGAGAATCTTTTAACACAGTGCAACTTTGAAGCCCCATATATTATAGAGAGGGGCTTCTGTGAACCATCCCATAGTGCTTTCTCCTATGCATTAGCAGCACTCAAAATACTACTTCAGAATTTTCCTTTTGTTTTTAGAACTTAGTATTCCATGCAAACAGAACAGAACTTATTATTTCATGCAAACTCCTCAGATATGTACTATCATTAACACCTTTCTCCCTCCCTCTCCCTTAGGAGACTCGTAGTGTCTATCAGTTTCATTATGTTAACTGGCCTGATCATGATGTCCCTTCATCTTTTGATTCTATTCTGGACATGATCAGCTTGATGAGAGAATACCAGGAACATGAAGATGTACCAATTTGCATACACTGCAGGTATCAAATATATTTATTTTTTAAGTTTATATACGCTTTAATTTTTTTGAAGTCTAGACTTTTGATGTGAGATGCACTGTTTAATTCTAAATCAGACTTTATTTATTTATTTTAGTTTTCTAAAAAGGCATATTTCCTCATGTCAAAACTTGGCTCAAAATCATACAGTCTTCATTGTCTTAAAACTCATGCCACAGTGAAATTTTGCTTCTATTTCAGTTTAAGACAGAATATCAGTCAGGAAAGAATTAGTCTGTGAAAGGGAAACTGTTTTGTGGTTCTTAAGACATTTAAATCCTCATTACGACAAAATAGACTTTGAAGATCATTGCAAATCAGATATGGGAGTGAAGGCTCCAGTCTCAATAGGAGAGACTACATAGCAGGTGCATCACTACCTAAGAACTTTTGTGTCTGTCTTCTGATATGACAAAAAAGGTCTCTAATCAGCAGGCTGTAGTTTCTGGTTGGTAAGTCTTTGCTTCTGAGCAGCAGTTTCCTCTTTGACCTGAAATTTGGCTAACAGAAGGACTGTTGAAACTAAACTGCCATGAAAGTGTTTTGGTGAATTGACAGTTTCTGACAATTTCTCTGGAAATTTCTTGCCTATGATATTTGATACTTTTTTAAGCAACAAAAGTTAATGTGTTACATGTCAGAAAAACTGAATTCTGAATTATAAGCCAGGAAATGTTAAATCGTTGGGGCTTATTAACTCTTTAGAGCTTGGTTGTTCTCTTAAAGCGTATAGAAATCTACTGTCTTTCACTGCATTCTTTTTTAACTTGTCACTCTAAGTAATTGAGGTCTAAACCCATAAAAAACTTTCTTAGCTGTGAAAATCTGTTTCACTTTGTCCTGTTTCTCTTGAATGTCAATACAGTTGTGAAGGTTGGTTCTTTACAGCTGTATAATTATAATGTAATAAATATGCATGCATTATAACTCTTTTATGTGTAGAATAGAGAAATTCATACTATTAGGAAGAATAAATGTGATAGTTCACTGCCATTTTTTATAACTTTCAGATTTAAATTTTTTAGATAAAAAGCAGAAAATACAGATATAATAAATCAGAAAAATGTGGGAAGTCTTTAAATGTATTCTGTTCTGCCATTTAACATATCTATCATTAAACTTTGACAAAATCCCTACTGTTGAAGCAGTGGTAACTAGGAATAGTGTGATGAAAGAGGCAATAAAAATGTCAGCATTGAAGCATCTTTCATGATTGCAGTTCCAATTGGCTATGAAAAGCTTGCATTAAAAACTTCAGTGCTCCATTTTGCATTTTGCACTGCTAATTTTTTTATTTTTAAGACACTGTAATGTCAGGTTGAGTGAGCTTAAAATGATAGTTGAGGGATTTTGATATATCTTTTTTCACATGGACTCTGGAAATATAAAGCTTATAGTGTGTTTTTAACAAATAATAATAATTTCTAACACACCTAACTGTTTATGTTCATAGTGCAGGGTGTGGAAGAACAGGAGCCATCTGTGCCATAGATTATACATGGAATTTGCTTAAAGCTGGGGTAAGGAATCTTAAAAGAAGAAATTTTGTGGCATTCCATCATTTCATAACAGTGGTTGATTGAGCTCCCAAATGTTCTAAAATAGTGAAATGTTTAAGATGTTCTGGAACTCCTTTGACAGGTTGGATGTTTAGTTTCATTGCATTCATGCTTTAGTATGAACTTACTTTCCTTTGACAGCAAGTTTTTATCTTAAAAAAAGTCACTGTAAAATTCTAATTTTTTAAAAATATATTTCAATATAAAGTGATTTTGAATTCTGCTTTTTCAATGTCTCTGCTTAATCTTGCAGCTCCTAAAGCCTGATATTTCATATATACAGGGATAACTTCATTCTGGGGTTTTTAGGTTATGAAGCATCATTAATGTTGCAGTGTCATATTAATGCTTTAATTGGATGTCTCATTTTCAGAATACTTGAAATGCTCTCATCTGGTCTAAATCAAATGTTTAAAACCAGTTCTGGAGAGGAATTGCTTTTTAAAAGAAATTTTGAATAGCTGCAATGTGGAAAGAACAGATTGGCTTTACCTACAAAAGTTAAACATACTTTTGAATGTCTAACTGCCAGAACAGCAACAGGAAAGCTGTTATGTCAATGTAATTGGCTTCCTTCTATATTTCAGAAAATACCTGAAGAATTCAATGTATTTAATTTAATACAGGAAATGAGGACACAAAGGCATTCTGCAGTGCAGACAAAGGTATAGTTTGTTTTAAAATGAATCTTTATCATATGATAATATACCATCATTCTTTGTAAAGATCTCATGCACTAATTTTTATCTGGTAACCTACTATAGGAGCAGTATGAACTTGTCCATCGAGCCATAGCACAACTGTTTGAAAAGCAACTGCAAAAATACGAAAGTTGTGCAGACTGGAAGATTGCAGATGGAGTGGTATGTGTCTTTCCCATATGAGTTTTAATCAGTTGTAGCTGTTAGGTTCTGATCAAGATGTTCCTTTAAAGTCTAATTTTTAAAGTTAAGTGTTCAATGGTGTTAAGGCACATACAGAACTTGTTTGGACTACAAGTGGTTTTTACTGAGTAGGGACAACTAGGCTGTACTCAACTTACAGTGAGGGCTTGGTTGTAAAAGTTGAGTCAGATGATGGAAGGAATATTTACCGCATATACCAAATGCAATTGCAATGTGGGAAGCAATAGAAAGAATTCTAGTATGGATGAAATGCAGGACTTCAACTCAACATTTAAATTGAGAAATGTGCCCTTACCTTGGTGAGGTAGCAATAGTTGACAGCTGATCTGTTGCTTTGATTGGCAGTACTTACCCCAGTTCTGACATATTGGCAGCAAATGAAATTTTGTCAAAGCCTGACCTTCTGCAAATTACTTGTTAAGCAGTATGATAAAAAAATAAACACACATGTGTATGTGTGTAGATATGAATTCTATCTGATCTATGTTTAGGTTAAACTCTTGAAAGGAAAAACTTCATTGAAGTTTTCTTTTCTTCCTTCCCCCCAGTGTGGTGTTGGGCCCAATTTTAAACCAGTAGATAAGCATTGATCTGACTGTTCAGCTGAGACCTGGATATTACATGCTGTTGCATACTGCCTTGGTCTTGGCCCAACACAGCCTTGATGTTGAGCAGGGCTGGCAATGAATGATCTTTTTAAGTTTTCATATCGTGTTGAAGTACTGTTTGCACTGGAACAGATTGAGGGAAAGAAAAATAACTTAAAAATGCCTTTTTCAGGAAGCTTCACGTTCTACCCTTTTAACAAAGGAAAAAAAAACTTGGAAAAATAATATTCTTCTTTGGTAATCATGGTATTTGAGGATTTGTCTGTCTGTCCTTCCACTTGAAATTTCATGTCCCCTAGGTTTTTTCCTTTTTTTATGTTCAGATATGTTTTCTTGGCTATTAGTGGGGCACTATGTGAAAAATGACATTTTGGAACACTATATTGTCTCTCTCTCCCCCACAGTCCAGAACTGCGTACCACCCTTTATCCTTGGACTGTGTTTTGTTTATTCAGTTATTTTATCTGTCCCTTCAGGACCTAATTGGTGTAGGCTCTATAGCTCTCTAGAGGGAGTATAAGTAGTATCTTCAGGACCCTTTGAAATATCTGGAAGCAATTTTAAATCTGCCTTTACTAATAGTAATAAGCATCCCTTTAATTTTAGGCATTTAGTTGTTCTATACTGTGCTTTCTAAGAAGTCTGAAATGTTTTTAATTCTTGGAAAAAAGACATATACCCTTCTATTAACTCCTAAGAATTTATATCAGTTCATGCAGTAGTTCTGAGGTCTTTAGTCATGACAAGAAACCTGATGGACTAAATGGACTATGAATAGGGCAGGCTGTTTTAATTTGTTATAGATTTGATCTTCAGCCTAGCTGGTCTGTGAATTTTCATTTTATTTCTGAGCATGATAGGGTTTGGAATATGCAGATTTATTAGCTTTGTACAGAAGTGATTCCTAATTACTTGAGTTTTGGTCATAAAATAATAGGCAGATCAGTCTACCATATGTTCTGGTTATTTAACTTTGATCTGACCTGTGCCTGCACTCTTACATAGAATCAAAAATGTCTCTTATTATTTACATGTATTCCAGAACATCTGAATAAGGAGGTGACACAGTATGCTGATACTATGTCTGTAACAAAGGCAAGTGCTGTCTGTAGCACATTTTATGAGATTTGAGTGGCTGAGTAATAAAACAAGAGCAAATAGATTATGGGTAGGTAGTGTGCATGGGGGTGAGACAGGGAGAAATCCCAACTGTGAATATGCAGTGATGGAGTGTGAGTTTTGAGTTTTGCTTGCATATGATCTTGGTTATAATCAATAAGTTGTAAAGGAAATTGAATTTTAGCAATTATTTGGAAACTAATAAGAGCAGAGAACGTAATGTCATTGTGCGGGTACCTTGCTACTTGAATACTGTCTGCAGGTCTGGTCTGCTTATCTCAAAAGCATATTACAGAATTCAAGCATTAAAAATTTGGACAAGGATCAAAGGTGTCAGAAGGCTCTGTCTAAAGAACAACCAGATTGAGCTGGAAAAGAAATGGCTGAAGTTAGATATGATAGAGGCTAAGTAACAGTGAAAAGCTGATTTCTGTTAACCTTTTCTAAAGGGTATCAATGAGACCTGGCAGACTTAATATAAAAGGAGATAGTTCTTTATGCAACATGAAACTGCAGAGCTCCTTGCAGCTGAAAGCTTGTAGCTTTGAGGTGAATATCTCATCATCTTGGAATCTCCTTCCGTGAATTTGCCCAACCTCTGACCTATGGAATTCCAGAGTTGCAAACTGTTGGAGAACATCCTAGGGGGAAGGATCCCTGCATGCCTGCTCTGTCCTTATTCTTCCCTGTAAGTTTCCTTTTAGTCACTGCTGGAAACAGGACAAAATGAATCTTTCAGTCTGAGTAGGTACAGCGTTTTTTGCATTAGGAAATGATGCTTCTTTATGTTGTAGCTTGAACATTGCGGGGGGGGGGGGGAACTCTCATAGGTAAAGAGTCCCCGTATCTAAAAATTTGGTACTTAAATTTGCTACTATTCATTTGTTAGCCAGGAAATCTTCCTTCAGGGAATTAACTGGTGCAGGTTTAACTTCTGTTTTGGTTTTATAAGGTAGTCTTCTGCCTCACATATCTGGTTAAATATCTGCTTGTATCTTTAACCCGATTCTTAAAACTTTGAGGCTCACTTGAGATGGTGTTTTTGCTGTTCTGAAAAAGCTCCCTTTTTTCCTCTGAGGGTGTTATGTAGCATCTGTTGTATATAACATCTGTTTTTCCCCAGAAATGTTGTAGTTAGTTTTTTAACTAAGGTACATCCCAGAATGTTTGTTTGGTTTTTAAAAGGAAACAAACTCTGATGCAGAAAGCTTTCAAATAACTTTATTAAATATAATGTAATATCCTAAGGTTCCTTCCCAGATCTTACTCTGCCTGCAGATGCTACAGCAACTGTGGAATCGTGTACATGTGAAGGGTTTTAATTATGTTCAGTGGAAACAATTCCAAATAAAAGAATGTGCTTACTTTCAATATATTACTATTAGTTATATAGGAGATACTACTGAACTGACGAGGAAATTTTCTTTCACCTTTTATTTATTATATTTTGATTGTACTCTGAAGAGTTGGAGCACTCTGTAGGGTTGGTTTCATGGTTTTGTTGTCCAATTGCTTTTCCTATTCCAAGCAGTGTTTGAAATGAATTGAGTTACCTAAGCTTTGTGAGCAGCGTTTGCCAGTAACATCACAGTAAAAAGTTAATCTGATTGGCAACGAGTAGCATTTTTCATAGGGAAGTAGCCTAGACGCAATCCTGAACATGTGTTCTTGTGAGCTTGCCAACTTTGCCCTGCTGGAAACAATACTGTAAAAAGTCAACAAAAAAACGCATGCAGTGTTTGAAAATAGATTTATAATAGGGTTAGAATTTCTATTAGTATTTGATAGAAGGATTCAAAACCATGTAGAAAATGCACATATGATATAGTATAATGTAGTAATTGTGTACTCTTACCATACAGTTATACGTATTGTGAATGTATAGAACTGTAAATGTGCTTAAAATAATACTAAGTATGTAAATGAAATTATATGAAGAAAAGCTTTCTTCAGATACCAGATAGAGTACTTTCAACAGTCCCCACAGTAGCCAAATTTCAGGGCAGAGGTGGAATTGCTGCTCAGAAGCAGTCTTCTGACAAGAAAAGACTCAGGTGCTAGATTTGATAATCAGAACTATTTTTTTCTCTTCCCCTCCCCCCCCAGTTGTAGGACTTTTAAATTATCAAACAATTAAATTGGAACTGAGTCTTAGCTCCCTTCCCACTGAAACTCTTGATCATATTGTCCTGTATTTGGAGTCATTAACTGTCTGCTTCTCTCCATCATTTTTTTTTTTTTAGTACTGCTGTGAAATTATTACACTTGGGTTTGTGTTTGGAAGCTTTAAAACATATTTGAGTGATTAGTCTTGATCATCTGATAAGATCAGTCAGATTTGTATCAGAATATTTTGAGTTACTTGAGAGGCATTTCCATGATCTGAAGTGAACCATGGTTGTCTTGGAAAGTCTGAATCAGATGGAATTCCATCAAGTTGGATGTTCTGTATGTAGAAAAAGGAACAAAGTTTACTATCTCTTTAAAAATATTTTGCATTGAATATTGTGTCTTGACAATAACAAGCATGTTACAGTACTGCAAGTCCATGTTTTACCCTTATCCACTAATAGAAGCTTGTATTAATAAACACTTTCTCCAAAATATGGCATTGCTAGTGCTTTCAAGTATCTCTTGCATTTCTTCCTGTAAAAGTGACAGAATTCTGTTGCTGCAGTTTATTGCATTTTCAGAAGCTGTGGAGGAATCGGCTGCTATAAGAATAATGTTGTTACTCAAAATTTTAGTGGTTTGGAAACTCTTAAGTGAAAAGACTTTGTTGTTCAAATTCTGTTCGCTCTTTTGCAGCTTGGAAAGAGATTTTTGGCCACTGTAGCATTCTAAAAAAATCATATGTGTCTTCAGAGACACTTATCTTGTTTGCCTATGCTTGGAAAGCTTTATTTAATCTGAGTCTTTTGAGTGTATCATTTCAGTCTGAAATATTATCTTTTTATCTACTGATGCTCTGTGGTTCCCATGCTGCTTTATGATAAGGGCAAAAGGAATGCCTCAGTTCCTTTTAAGGGAAACGATGAGATTACTTCTGGAAGAGTCTTTGCAGTAAATTTGCTAGTACTTTACCAGTACAGAAAGCTTCTGAATGACATTAAATGTTTCCACTGTGAGTTCCAAAAGAAAATTATGCATTGCAATTCCTGAGTAAAAGGTTTTTGTATTGTACACTGCGATTTCACGGGCATTGCCTAAAACTGTGATCCTCTATTTGCTCAAAGTTAGTGACAGCTCCATTTGGTGATTCAGCCATTGGAGCAAGTAGGTGGGGAAAAGACCCACACTTGGGAGATGATAGCACAATTCAAGTTTCCTTAGCAAGTTGAATTCAGGCACTGCATCTGCCATGAGAATTCCTTGTTCCTTTGTTCCTCTGCATTACCACAGGAACATGAGTTACTCTGTATTGTTGTAGACTAGATGTAATCTACACTTCTAAGTATCTGACTTTACAGTCTTTTAATTTGTTAATGTAGTCTTTCATAGATATACACACATTTCATATATATACATATGTGTGTGTGTAATTTAATAGAATACCTAGAAATTCCTAACTATGAGCATTTCCACTTGATCTGAGTAGCTGCTCCCTCAAATCAACGAGGACATTGGAACTCAAGCTGTTCAGCAGTTGATGCATATAGAGGCAAAGGTTGAAGAAAGCTCCTGTTCTTTTGTTTACCCACGTATTGTTAATGCTTCTGTTTTCTTATAGTGAGAAGTCTGCCACAATAGGGTAGGTATCTTCTGAAAGAAAACAGGGTGCTGCACTGAACACTTATTTAATTGACTGAATTGCACATTTGTTAATCTATTTTTTAAAAAAAATAATTCTATGTGATGACCCTTGTGAACTACGTATGTTGTCCTGGTTTTTCTAAGCTGATATTTTTAAAATTGTATTCTGCCCGAGAATGCAACATCTGTCTAGAGAAGCAAGAGAGTGTTGGCTGATGCCAATAAGCTGTGATTAGGAAGGCTGGAAGGCTTTTTCTTAATACTGCCATCTGCTCTTCTCAACGGATGAGGTCATCCCAGTGAGATACCCTACATTCACTTTTACAGTTGAGCTTCCTCTGTTCTGCGCCATGCTAGTTGTTCTACGTGTTTGCCAATTCACTTATTTTGATCTATGACAGAAGGGGAAATCTGTGAGTTGGTACCACTCAAGGTTGCTCCAAATACCAGTTGTTCACTGTCTCTTGTGACAGAGAACTGAGAAGTAGCAGACTTGCTCTGAGAGTTCAGCAAGCAGTATTTCTTCGGTTAAAAACAAGAAGAAATCTAGGAGTAACTGAGCACAATTACTTAAAAATGCTGCAGCAGCATAAAGTTGATATGAGTACTGTTTTCTTTCCTGCATGGGTTAGTGCATTTGGTTGCTGCCTCAAACTTTTATCATCTTCAAACTTTGAAGTAAAAATCTTTCACTTAATGGGGAATGAGTTGTCTAAAAGTAAATGAAGCCTTCACAGAAACATCAGTCGGTTGAGCTAATTAGCAAAGTAGTGAAGTGCCTCTTTTTTGGTGACAATAATTACTGTAACATTCTTGCTCCTGATTTAATGTGACTAGAACGGAGTGAACTGATCCTGATTTTAACCTAATGCAGAAGTGAAAGCTTTTGAACACGTATCTGCCTGAAGCCTGCCCAGTGTATGAAGTTGGGATAACCACTGACTTCTCTTCTGGGGTTGAATTTAAAAGTACCATTTTGTGTGTGTGTGTTTTGGGTTTTTTTGTTTGTTTGTTTTAATTTTTAAGGCATTGGTTTTGTAAACTCTCTGTGGTTGTGTATGTGCCTCAGACATTTGAGTTTACACACATTTTTGCAAGGTATATCCGTACTTTTTTTACTAGTAGCAAAAATGGCAGTGCTTCTTCAGCTACTTCTGCCTGTCTCAACTAGCAACAGCTTCTTACTGTATACATAGAGTTTAAAAAACCTTTGACATCTGTTAGCTTTTTTAATAGGCTTTTTCTTCTGCCTGGGAGAAAAGCATATCTTGGAAAACATTCAGTTCACAAACACTTCACTTTACAAGTGTAGAAGGACAGGGATGCAGCTGCTGGTTTGTTTTCTGGACAAGTTAGTCTACACCACAGCCAACAGGCACACCCTTTCCCTTGCCAGTACCTTTTAGAAAACTGAGTGCATAAATAAGAAATCTGTTCCTCAAAAATTCTGTGCTGGCGGAACTGAACTGGAGTACTTTTCTGATCTGTTGTAGGATGGAGAAGTTGGTGGTAAAGGGGAGGAACTCCACCTGTGGAATCTCAGTCTTTCTAATATCTCTCTGCCTTATGAAACTTGGATGTGCTGTGGTGCTGAAACAAGGCGAGCATCCCGCTCTGTTCTCAGGATGCAGTAGCATTAGTTCCTAACTCTAGTTGCTAGTACTTACAATTTGCTAGTACTACTATAACATCAAAGCTTTTAATGCTATCCATAGTAATGACTACATATGGGAGAGATTCAGAGTTTACTTTGCAGAACTCAGGGAAACTGGGAGGAACATGACACACCCATTGTTGTGGAGCAGCACACCCAAGTGCTGCTGTTGGATACTGTGAGCCTCAGCATATTTGGCACCAACCTTTGGAATGGTACTCTGCCTGAATGAAGGCAATAAAATTCATTTTCATGTATGTTAAGGGCAAAAGAGTCTGTACAGTCTCCCATTACCTGATGTCAAAAAGCTGGAAATCGCTTTTCTGCATATTTGAGAGGAGGCTGGTAGAGGGGTTGGATGTCCATGTCCCATGGTAATGTTTCATTCCATCAATGTCTAGAAAAAAATACGAGTTTTTCTTTTTAAATTAGCATGTCTGCAGTAGTTTGCAGCTAGATTTTAAAAGTTCTTTGAGCCCTTAATGTTTTTCAGTAAGTCATGGAAAACTGACAAAGGACTTAAAAGGGTACCTTTGTTCCTAGATAAAATAACAAGGTCCTGCATTTACTTTACGGATCAAGCATAGCATTCATAATACTTCACTTTTTTTTTTTTTAAATATCTCATTAGCCGTTTTTGTCATTCTACTTTTTTGGACAGTGACTTTTTGGACACTATATCTTGATGACAGCACTTTTTGCTGAGAATGATTGTTAAGGTAGTGCTGATGCAATAAATCTCTGAAGGTGTTTGACTTGCAACCAATGTTGTTTATTAAGAAGCTAGAATGATACAAACCCCAGTACATTAAATGTATTAAAACTTAGTTCACAATACACTTCGAGAGCCAACGAGTGGATAATAATGCTAGTTCAGTAAGGTACAACATGATTAGTTGACCTGATATAGCTATTAGTTTTTTATGCATTACCCCAGGAAAACCAAAAATCACTATTAATAGAAGTAACAGAGACTTAAAGAAACAGGGTATTGAGATATAAATACAAAAATATCTGAGCTATTTGGCAAGTTGAGCAAGAGTCTGCTTTAATGTTGCAAAACATAAAGGCTCAGACCTGGAAACAAAAAGGGGCAGAATTTTGTTTGGAATGGAGGCTTTGCATGTGGTCTACATGTCTAAGCTCCAAATGTAGTCAGTGGGGCCAACTGATCTGTTACTTTCATCCCCAGCTTACTGGCTGTCGCTTACTGGTGGATAAAAAGCTGGACATGACCTGGCAATGTGCCCTCGCAGCCCAGAAAGCCAACTGTATCCTGGGCTGCACCACAAGAAGCATGGCCAGCAGGTCGAGGGAGGTGATTCTGCCCCTCTACTCCACTCTGGTGAGACTCCAGCTCTGGAGTCCTCAGCACAGGAAGGACTTGGGCCTGTTGGAGCAGGTCCAGAGAAGGGCCACAAAAATGATCAGAGGGATGGAATACCTCTCCTATGAAGAAAGGCTGAGAGAGTTGGGAGTTGTTCAGCCTGGAGAAGACAAGGTTCCAGGGCGACCTTACTGCAGCCTTTCAATACTTAAAAGGGGGCTTATAAGAAAGATGGGGATAGACTTTTTAGCAGGGCCTGTTGCACTAGGACAAGAGGTAACAGTTTTAAACTAGAAGAGGGTAGATTTAGACTAGATATAAGGAAGACATTTTTTATGATCAGGGTGATGAAATATTGGCGCAGATTGCCCAGGGAAGTGGTAAGTGTCCCATCCCTGGAAACATTCAAGGAGGGCCTCTGAGCAAGTTGGACGGGGCTCTGAGCAACCTGATGTAGTTGAAGATGTCCCTGCTCATTGCAGGGGGGTTGGACTAGATGACCTTTAAATGTCCCTTCCAACCCAAAGGATTCTATGATTCTATGAAAACCAGCCAAGCTTGGCTGACTGCAATGGGAGCTTCAGTTGTGGTCATCTAAATGTAAGTGGCTTTTATCTGCTAATTGACTCTCACTCAAAAAAAAAAACAAAAACAAAAACAAAACAAACCACCAAACCAAAAAACTTGATAGTTACAGCCAGTTGTCAGCAGGACAATTAACTCCCTGTGCAATTTGTCTGAAAGGGCTAACACAAGCCATTGATATAGGAACAATAGGGCATTTTTGCTGGAGTACTTCTGGAATATTGTATTGGACAGCTAGTTAATGGAGGAGGTTAGTGAAGAACAATAAGAAAGATTAAAAGATTTAATTTTTTTCTTCACAGGAAAAGCTTCACTTGGTACACTGAGGAATAGAATCTGATAATAGACTCTTCACACTAGCAGACAGTGATATGATAACTGTTTTAAGACTAGTAGTAGAAATTAAAAACATGTAACTAATGAATCTAAATGTAAGTGAAGGTAGTTAGCTGTTGAGATAACTTAGTTATGGTTTATCTTCCACAGTTGAAAATGCTTACCAAATTCAAAAGCAACTATCACATTTGAAGCAGAAATTAACAGAATCTCCTTTTGTTTTGTAAGACCAGAGAAGGTCAGTCTCTTGTCACCCAATCTGAGCAGGTCAGCTGGCAGATAGTAGGCCCTGTTGCATGAACCTGATGCTTTGAAATACATTACACAGATTTGAGGTGTTTGTGGTTCTTTTTTAAAATTGCTTTTGAAAAGAAAACTCCTGCAAGAAAAGCTTTTGGGTAAAATACATGTTAAACTCAAGATAACACTTAAGGTCCTCCTTGGTTTTGTTGGATCTGTGGCGTGTATGGAAATGGTATATCAGCTTCAGACTCTTTCATGTTCTGTTTTTATTTTTATACATATACATTTATACATATTTGTACTGAGTCTGGCTGGGTTGGAGTTAATATTCTTCATAGCTGCTCCTGGGGTGCTGTGTTTTAGACTTGTGGCCAAAACAACGCTGATGACACACTAATGTTCCAGCTATTGCTGACCAGTGTTTGCACAGTGTCAACGCCACCTCTGTTTCTTACACTACCCTCCCAGTGAATAGACTGAGGGGTGCACAGGATGTTGGGAGGGGACCCAACCAGGCAGCTGGCCTGAACTAACCAAAGAGATATTCCATAACACCATATAACATCATGCTCAGCAGTAAAGAGGGAAAAGAGGGGGGGTTTGGTGAGGTTAGCCATCTTTTGCTCGGGAACTGGCTGGGCATAGGTCCACCTGTGGGAGGTGGTGAGTGATTGCTTTTGCATCACTTGTTTTGTTTGTTTTCTTTCTCTCTTCTCCCACTTCTCCTTTGCTTACTAAACAATTTTATCTTGACCCAGAAGTTTTCTTGCCTTTCCTTTTCCCGCTTTGGGGGTGGGGGGAAGGAGTGATTGGCTTTGTGGTGCTTAGCTGCCCACCAGGGTTTACCCACAACAATATTTTAGATGTATACGCATATAAATGTGTACGGATACATATATTTATAAAAATATACATATATAAAATACATCTCTTATTTATGGTCCTCCTAAAATGAAATAAAAATCTTCATGCTTTGCTGAGTAAGTTAAACTTCATTGTACACAAATGGGAGATGATTTGAAAGTGTTTCAGAACAATGCATTAAATCCTATCCACTTGTCAATTTACAGTAGCTGAAATTCTCATTTTCTTACTGCATTGTAGATTAGTCTTATCTTCAATGGACTGATTGTACAAGTGAAAATAATTAGACTGAAAAATAAATGCTTTCAATATGAATAATTTGGAGGGCATAAGGGAGCTTGCTCACTACTAACCTGAAAGATTAGCTTTTGAGAATTTTCTCTAGTGGATTATACAATTACATGCAAAACAAAATGTTTAGTCAGAAAAATTTTAAGTTGGATACACAAAATACAAAATAATACTGTGAATTTAGAGTAGAATTTAATCTGTATGTAATTTTGAAAGTGATCTCTATATGATAGCCAAAAATATGTAATATTGTCATATGTTATTTTCAAGTATTGTTCAGATCTTTGGACCTTACAGTTTAAGTATTGTGTGTATCAGCTTTACAGGCATGAATGAAAACTTTTTCTTTTAATTAGGATGAAAATAATACAGAGAATGCTGTCAGTTCTTCCGATGCTGAGAAACAGGATTCTCCTCCACCAAAGCCTCCACGGACCCGCAGGTAGTTAACTATATTAATACACTATTTTAAGCTGACATATTAACATGTTTCATAAATAAAAAGTAGAATAAAACTACTGATACTGTAAAGACTTTTAAGATGCACTTCTTTCTATTTATAAATAGAAATATACGTAATACATATAGAAGTCTTGTAATTGGCACTGTAAATATAAGCTTTAATATCTTTGCAAAGTATGTGTTTGAATATACCAGTCTTGCAATGACTACATGTGAGTAGAGAAGCATACCCCTTTAGTAGTCAGATATGTTAGATCTACTAGTACTCTAATTCTGCTAGGTGACAGCAAAACATATTTCAAAATAGTCTCAAATAATGACTGAACTCTCATTTTTGGAGGCAAAAACATAATGAAAAATATGCATTTATTCAAGAAAATGTTACCTCACAGACAAGTACTGCTATTGACTAGAGTATGCCAACAAAATGCTTTTCTTATTGAGAGGAAAAACTGGTCTCTCCAATGCTTTCATTCAACAGAGGAAAAAGAAAATCTTCTTCAGCTCTTAAAATACATAGACTTGACTTTAAGGAAGCCAAAAGTAAATCTGAACTAACAGATTCATCTGCCTAAAATGGGCACCCAACCTGAGTGTTAGACAGCTAAAGAAGCAGCTTGCCTGAAGTAAGTGCCTGAGTTCCCTAGCTAGTTTCTGGAAGGCTTATAGGACCTTTGGCAGGTGATCTTGCCTGTGTTACGTTGCCTGTAGTTAAATAGATATTTAAGGTAAGCACTTGGGTTTCCTAAAGTTGTAGAATGACATAAGAAACCACCAGCCAGTGGTTTAGCATAACTTTTAGTCATATAAGGAAAGTAGTTTTACTGCTTTAAAATATAATCAAACTGGAGTAGTGCGAGGTCAGGTCAGTAGTGGGAATTCCTATTCATTTGATACTTTAATGGTTAAAGGTAGAAGATGAGAATTAACCCTTTCTTTCCAGTACTGCATTTGGCAGGGTATGAATGATGTGGTAAAGTGAGCCCATTTTTGAGGGTCTATCAAGATGAGAGCAGTGATTATAAAATAAAATTAATTTTAAATCCTAAAATATTCTAGGTTTGGTAAAGGAGGAAGTTTAAATATGCGTGTATGTATATAGAAAAAATGTAATTGGACATAGAAAGCCATTTGAAAATTGGTGACTTAGAATGGGTAGCACTGTCTGTATATATTCAGTATTGCAACATCATTGTCTTGTCACAGGAATAAACATAGTTTAAAACTGGGTATGGAAGTGTTCCACTTTGTTATCAACTAGTAATTTGGACCAGATCTGGAATATTGCATGCAATTCTAACGCCCATTCTAATGAGGATATCAGAGAACTACCATAAATGGACCTATTGCTCTACTTCTTTAGTGGCCCCAGGGATGGTATTTGCAGTAAGATAACTTTGGAAATAATGTATGATAACCATTAATGATACAGTAGGATAAGAATATGAGTAGCTGTTGTAGTTAACTTAGCATTGGTTATGTCCAGCAGAAGTTAGAGAAAAATATGACATTGAAAGAGAGAGATGGAAATGGGTTGGGGTTTTTCACAAACAAATGGCACATTTTGTGCTATGTAGGTAATACCATTTTTACCTTATTTAGATTGATGGTAATGTGATTGTATTCAATGACGAAGATTAAGATGATGACAGAGGAGTCTGTTAACCTATGTTCACGATGAGTTCCAAGCTCTTCTTGAAACTTAGTCACTGAACTTAGATATGATTCCTGTCCAATAGGTAATATCCTTATTAGTGTTCCTCGAAATTATCTTAGGTGTACCTAGGTTTTTAACATTTTTATGTATTCATGTAATAATCATATATGCATAATTCATGTTTTAGCACACATCTGTTCTGTCTTGTCTGCATTGCATTGTTCTTTACTTGCTGCATTATTAAGTGAAAATCTTTTAATCTCTCTTAAAATTTGGTCTCTTTTGGGCCTGCTTCCATAAACCCATACTTTCCCATCTGTCAGCACTGGCAGGAAGATTGGTTTCTTAGAGGTGAATAAATGGAAGCTTTTTAGCAAAGCTGTTGTCTTTTTCAAATTGAGATTATTTTTGAAAAACAATTAATTACACCCCTCATGGAAGAAGCTTCTGAGGAAAGACTTTATTTGCTATTAGTCACATCTGCTCAGAATACCCACTAATGAGCATGTTTTTTCTTGATGTGGGAGGTAATTTTACGAATCTGCAGCCTGATTCAGTCAGGACTTGGAGCCAGGTTTTGCGTATTGTGGATGCTCTGGCATAGGTTGACATCCTTTTCCTGGGGAGGATGGGAGAGCAGAATCTGTGAAAGATTCTAATTTAATCCCCATATGGAGGAGGAAACTGTTAAACATGATACATCTCCTTATTGCATCTGTAGCTTTTTTCCCCAAACCATTCTCTTACTACTTTTGTTTTCCGTGTCCCTTCTATTATTTTTCTCTACATTGCTTTGACTAAAAATATCTTGGTACAACTATTTGAATTATTTGTCTACATCTTTTCTGTAGTGAATGCTTTCAAGTGGTATCTAAGAGTTGTTACCTTTACAGATAAGGTCACATTCAATTGGTACTCTGAAATCTAGTATAACCCACATTTTTAGTTTGATTTAGAATTTTCTCTGGGAACTTGCTTAAAATATTTTGTTCAGTAGCATTTTTAGGTTGCCAGCCAAATGTGTGCTTGAGTTGTACATGCACAGTCTCTGAAGAAGTTACAAGCAAGTTGCTAAAGTTACTATTTTTTAAAAGGAATAAGGCTTTGAAATTCTTCATATGCTGTGTTGTAGTTGGCTCTAGAATGTATAATTAGAAAGGCAACTTGCATTTTTAAGGGAAGGTTTAACAGTTGCTTTTTTTCTAAAGCAAAAAGGACTATGGCTACTAATACTGAACAGTACTGTGTGCCAGCTTGTTTTCAGCTGAACTTTCCTGAGATGACCCTGACTGAGCCAGAGGGAAATTGGTTTACATCTCTCGACCTCAGGATGCTTGTCTTCTGTATTGCTATCAGACCAAGCTATGTTTGCTTAGATGGTAGCGATTATGATTCCTGTTAGTTGTTTTCTGACAGCCTTGACGCTGCTTGCTGGATGAGATGGTGACATCTCCTCTACAGCACTTTTCAGTGGCTAACCACTCAGTACATTGTGGAGTTTTTCCATAAAGGTGACTTTCTCGCCTGTCTCTTCTCTTGGTGTGACCGAATCGTAGGACAGGTAACCTCTGTATTATCTCTAAATTCGTAGATGTCTTCCTCTTAAAAGTGTAGCTAGTATCAAGTTAACTCTCATGTCTGTACTAAGTAAAGATGAGATGCCAGTGAAGACTTTAGCCGTACAAGATTGGAAACTTACTCAGGGAGGGATAACTAATCCTTTTAGTACTTGCTTCGGCTTGGGGATGTCTTGGGGAAGGAGTGCTACAAAGTATAACTTCTAATTGTACTTTTCTAGGCTTCTTTTCTGTCTGTCTGTTCTTAGAAACTACAAGTGTCTTTAGGCTATTGATATTAAATGAATATTAAATTGGAATTTTGTTTACTTTTATTAACTCACCATGAAGCATCTAACTACTTGTTTTGCAGAGGTTCTGGAATTGAACCCACCTTGATCCCACCTTTTATCACCTTGTAATGCTTTAACATAATTCATATTTACTGTACAATATGTGAACGTAGTCATTTAGGTTAATGTCTGTCTGCATTTGATGTCAACATTAAAAAAAAAATTCAAATAATATTACTCCTTGATTTTTACGAAGGTAAACAACTCATTAGTGCATACATCAGCACCTTATTCTAGAAATTGCTTGGCTTTGCAGTTTATGATCACTTCGTGTGAAAGTCACTTTGTACTTACATCTATGTTAAATTTCTTTGGAGGACTAGAAAGCATTCTTTGTTAGACATGTTTAACTATTTTCAGCTTAAGGCAGGAAGGAGGGCATAATTAAGTTTTTACTTCATTGTTAGATATAAGACTGTAAAGAACCGAAATTTTAAATTTGCAATTTAGGACTGTACATGATTTTACATGACTGTACAATTGGAGCTTTTACTTCAAATCTCAAAGCAATGATTGGTACTTCAGAATTCAGAGGGAGCGTCTTAATACCTTTAAGGAACAGTCCTTGAAATATTTGTGTGTTTAATAGTTCATTCTAAAGTATTTGGAAAAAGAGGTTAGTTATTTTTATCAGGCTTGGTTACAGAAAATTATTTATTTTCAAGTTCAAATGCAATTTGAAAGAAATGGAGAAACTGAGACATAAACTCACAAAAAGCAAAGATGAGGTAACGACTCTTTTGTATGCAGTGTAATGAAGAGCTATGTGCTACTGTCTGAAGGAGAAAAGGTAAAATACTGTAGCAGTTTAACTTTTCTTCAGATTATGCTTGGACTTCAATTTAATGACATTAAAATACATTTCAAGGGTTATGTGTAATTCTGTTTCATTTCAAGCCCCGCAGAGCCCTCTTTGCATCTTCTGCAAAGCTAGGATAAAAACTATTGATTGGTGTTCCTTGTTAGTTGGCACTCTGATATGTATGTCACAATTAAAAAACCAAAAAGCATCATGTACCTAAATTTTACAAGAAAAATTCACTAGTTGGTTATTTTTAGTCATTCCTTATGCTTTATATAAGTTATCTGTAGTATAGTTTGTGACCACTGAACTGCAGCTTTTCTTCCACATGGATGGCAGTGATTTAATGCTTAAGTAGAATAATGTGGTTGTCTAGCTTCAGCCTGCTTACATTGAGTTTAATTTTCCTATTTTAATTATGAGGGAGGATGTAGAGCTTGGTATCTATTTTTGGTTGATCATAGCAGCTACATTCCATGACCTCAGCATCACTGTCTTTTTTTATTTGAAAATAAAACCCTACAGTATGCTACATAGAATAACCATGGATTACCTAAGGGTGGTTTTTATTTTCTTTTGAACCCTGGCCAAGTTTCATTTAAATCTGAACCCATGGTGCCCTGTTTTAATAATAATAAATAAATAATAAAAAATAAGCCTTTCCATTAAGGCTAGAATGGCTTTAGATTTTTAAAACATTCTAAAAATTTAGAATATATTGCAGAAAAAGCAAAAATAGTGTTGCCATTGCTTCATTTTGGTTTTGTTTTTTTTCCATGTATACATTTTTGGTGGAAAACTGTGGGAGGGCTTTTTTTTTTTACAAATTATTGTACTTTTGACAAATTATAATTAATTTTTGTTATGACAAATAATTACAAAGATTATTATTACCTAATGGATGGTTTACCTGTCAGCTGAGAAGCCATTAACTCTGAGGTCTTTGGCACTAAGGCACTGTGTCAGCTCAGGTTGTGTGGCAATAAAAGCATATGAAAAAGCTGGCTTGATCACCTAGGGAAATTCCATATACAGTTATGTATGAGGAAGTGCCGAGGTAGTAGAATTACAAGATAATCGGCAGCAGTTGTATATGAAGAGACACTGTCAAGTCTGAGTTACGAGAAGGCTTTCTATTTTTTATCACAGTGTGATTTTACAAATGTCCTTGAGAAATGCTTGCTTTTGCTATATATAAAGGCAATGCAGGGTTAATTTAAAGGTCTAATACATGAAAGCTGACTTCTCTTTCTCAAATGGTCTGGCATTCTTTGGTTCACTGACTCTTTTCTGACTCAATATCCTCTTTCATCAGCTTTCTATTAGTTTCCTGGTAATTTAAATCAAGCTGTTTTTACTACACTGGCTCCTGTTGTTTGGAATAATATTAGTAGTTCATCTTCAGATAATTTTCTGCCTCTGGGGGGAGAAGTGTCTATAGAGCACAGCTGTTGGAGGAAGTGCCCAAAGAAAGCATGCAGCAGCCCAAAATGCCCAAGATTTTCTGGCAAGAGTTTTAGAAAAAGCAGTATACATATCCTAATATTTCTGTCTTGTAAAAAGGAACAAAAACATTATTTGCAATGCAGAACATGTGAAATAATAATACTATGATGTCAGTAAAATGGAAAAATTGTTACATATTCAGAGAAAACCAGGAAATCCTTGGTGGCATCTATTACCTTTTAAAAAAAAAATTACATCAGAATGCTATTTGAGCATCTCATTTTCTGAGGATGGATATTCTTCAATATTAATATGGTAACGAATAATTTTGATAGAGAATTTCTCATTTGATCACTGTAAGCTCTCATTTGAGAGTGAAGGAATGAAATTTAGCTTCAAATATAATGGGGAACATTTTAATAGCTCTGTTTAGCTGTGTACAAGGAAGATGATTAAACAACTTTTGGGTTGCTGACTTGTGCAGTATTTCCTTTATCGTCAGTTCTATGCATACCTCTAAGGGGGCTGTTTGTATACATGTGGGGTTCTGCTTACGAGTGAATGAAATGGGAGAGTGATTTCATTAAACAGTAATCGGTGAAGAACTTCATGAATTTTTGACTGGTATTATGGGCCTATAATCTTGTCATATCTAGTTTAATGCTAATTTGCTTCTTTAGCTAATTGTAATGCTTAATGGTATGTCTGTACCAGATAAGAAATTAGTTTTGCATGTAGGACTCTGAGTCAGAAAAATGAGGTCAATAAGGGAAAAACCTCATTTTCAGTAGGAGGATTTAGTGGAGATTACTGATGAGCATCACTGCTGGTAAAGGGGGCATGTAACCATTTATGCAAGTGAAGTCCCTCCGTCCCTCTGTCCCTCTCTCTCCCCTTGTAATAGAGGAGAGAAATCCAAGGGAAATTATCCTGTCCTCCTTAGTGTGTATTAAGTTGGAACCAGACTGATTCCCCCCCCCCCCCCCCCCCCTTTGGCTTATCTTTACTAATTCAAGCAAACAACTTATTCTCAAGCTTGTTCATTTTTCAAGAATGTCTAAAGGCAAAACCATTCCCAAATTAATTTTGATTAAGTTGTTTGGATATGCTTCGTATTCCTCCTATCTTAATGTAAAGCAAAACAGCCGTATACAAGCGCAGGTTGGGGAGGAAGAGAAGGAATTTGAGGCCCAACCCTTTGTGACATGAGTCAGACAGAGAACGGAAGAAGGCACTTGAGAGAACTGCAGGGAGATCTAGGGTTTTCCAGATACAAAGATAGAGTAACTTGTAGAAGATCATTTGGAAGCTGGGGAGCTTGCAGGACTTCAATGGGTGGGGACGTTCGTAAACTGAAAGTCCAAACAGTTCTCTCTAGTTTGGAATCCCTTGTATAAGGACTTTCGTTATCGATCCCATACTGCTGTAGCTTTGTGCTAATAAAATCACAAGGATGAAACTCGTGCTGTAGTCTGTCCCAAGACGCACATGCTTTCAGTATTGTGGAAGATTCAAGTGTGAGGCAGTCTCCTTTTTTTTTTTTTTTTTTTTACATAGGTTACAACAGTGTCAAGGATTTGCACTGGCTAAGTCCTTTTTAGGCCTTCCTTGCAAGTAGGGGAGCTAACAGTGTTGCTTTGATTTTGTTTCTGATGTGACATGCAGACAAGTAATGGGAGCCTGTCTGATGCCTTTTACTCATGACTAGACAGTCAGGAATTCTTGTGCAATTGTGTGGTCTTTAGCCCTATTCCCTATAACTCTTAAAAGTGAGCCCGCTGTTGGCTTTATTCCAGCGTAACGGAAACAGCATGTTTGATACTTCACGCTTTTTTGTATTTCACTTAAATAATGCCCTTGGGGAAGAGGAGGCAGTTCCATTTTGTAGCTGTCGGGGTTTTTTTATTTGTCCACTATCCTCCCCAGTAACCTTTTTGAAAATATGATCAAGATTTCTGAATCATTCTTGCTTCCTCTCTTGCTGTCTGACAAAGATAGGTTGGCATATGTGAGCAGTATGAGAAGAAGCCTCACCATGGATTGCTAGGTAATTCAATACTGGAAGGATAAGGAGTGTAACTTGGTACTCTGCGTTATTCTTATAAGCTTTTCTACTTGTTTTTTTTAAATTAATACTTTCTTAATCACGTTGACAGAGAAGGTGGAAAATTCTTTGGCCCACAGAGCTATGTTATTAGCCCATGTTCTCTCAAGTAAAAAGGCTTTTTCACTTAATAGGAG
This sequence comes from Mycteria americana, assembly GCF_035582795.1. Classification (NCBI taxonomy): domain Eukaryota; kingdom Metazoa; phylum Chordata; class Aves; order Ciconiiformes; family Ciconiidae; genus Mycteria; species Mycteria americana. Next base: position 13,910,085 of record NC_134365.1, on the reverse strand, counting down.
CAACGAGAGGGAGATGGAGACTTGTCTTGGAAAGCCAAATGCCTTAATTAACAAGTGCAGGAGGCTGATGCTAGCTTTTGTCAGTCTTCAAAGTGAAGTGATTGATTTATCAAATTTGAGAATGTCTGTTGTAAATTATTTACGTTTTATGGTCAGCCAAGACGTGATATTAATAGCAAGCTTTTTCTTTGGTCTCATCTGTCCATGGCTCTAAACAGTCTTGTTAATGTTTTGGCAGTAGTGACAGCCTTTCTCTGTCTAGGTAGTTGTCTGATTAAAAGGGGTTTGAAAGACATGCCTCTTATTTCTGGTCAACTTACATGTGTGACTGACTGTGATAATCCAGCTGAGATTTCCTGGAGCTCCCCTGCAGTTGCTGAAATTTTATTAGGCCTATGTTTAGACTCCTGGTTTCAAACTGAGCTTCCTCTTGTGAAAGATTTGTAGGAGCAAGACAGACAGTAGTAGAGCTGGACATGTTCTGAATGTTCCAAGTTGAATGGTAACCTGTAGTTGGATGCCAGACTTAACCTACAAGCTCTGAAGGTGTGGTTTCAGTATGTAGCTGATGGCTCATTATGAAATTTCTTTTTCTTCCACAGAATCTGTCAAGTCTCTAAAATACAAATACCTTTTCATTCTCATTCTTCATCTGAGTTAGTAATGTATGATTAACTACTAGTGCTATCATGGAAGTTCCATTTAAATAGCCTGAAAGCACAGGGCCTGGGGAATATCACCTGCATATCATCCTGCTGGTCCTTACAACATGAGTTATTACTGGCACACCTTCTTTGAGACCTGCCAGATACGCTGTGTTATCCCAGGTTTTACACAAATGCAGCAGGAGAATAGTCACAGTGGTCTGTCGTCTAGCAGGTAGTAAGAGTTTCTGCCTTTTTGGAAGCCTCTCCTTTCTGGCTTTTGGTGTGTAGCCTTGAATTAGTTTTCAAATAAAAATCTATTTCACAAGAGTACTGTGAACACTCTCCTGAACAGATTCAGTTCTTCAGGATGTTGGATCATGAAAGAAAGGTGCAGTCCAAGGTCTACTGGTGACTTCATTTTCAAGGGAAGAGAATGTCCTGCTATAACCTTATCTCCAAGGGAAGGTTCCAAGTCTCCTGTTGTGGAGCTGGATTTAGGTGATTTATAGTGCCTCTAACATAGATTATCCCAAAAAACTAAAGGTATACAAGGATTTGGCTGACTCCTCCTGCTTGTTCAAGGTTATTCTGGTGCTGGGACTGCCTGAACTTGTCAGTAAAGACTGTGACCCTGGGAACTGTCTGTTCCCCTAACATGGGGGAATGGGAGCATCTGTCTTCTAAATATCACTGTCTTGGACATTATGTGCTGGCCTGTATGGAGGGTTTATTTGCTTCCCCATGAAGGACGTCTCTGCTAACAGCAGGAAGTGATCTGAGCTTTGTACATAAAATGAGCTGGTTTCTCAGCTCAAGCATGTGGCCAAATCACACTCCTTTGCAAACCATAGTCCGTTTTGCTTTGATTTATCTGCCTAAATTGAAAGTATCATTTCTTTAAATTATTTTGTTGTATTTCTGTTATTGTCACACATTTGTTTTGCACCTCAGTTATTACTCTGTTACTAGTCTTATATAATGAAAGGAAATATTTTTAAAGGCTCTGAATGAAAATGCCTAATTCCTGTTTGTAGACAAGACCTTAGTCAGTTGTGCAAAATGTTTGTAGTCAAATATTCTGCATCTAATCTGGAAGCAAAGGGACCATAGGCTTGAAGAGCTTCTCCTTTTAAGTAGCGTAAGATGAACTGTAATAATAAGTGCTGTGGTCTCACTAATATGTACTGTAATTTGGATCATATATTCTGCTGTGAATGGTTTTTATATAGCGTGCACCTCATGTCAGCTAAATTTGGTCTGCATCATTAGCCTTACAACTATGGAGAAACTATTAAATATACAAATATAAAAATAAAGTCTTCCTAGTTATGTGCAGAAAAATAAGGGAAGATATTTCGTATTAAGCAGGCTGTAAGGTGTTTTAAAGAAATTTTTCTTGGCTTTATTGAAAAATTGAATTCCCTATGTCAAGTTCCTCTGAGCCACTTCTTAAGAAAGAAAAAGTACTGAAATCCTGCCACAAGAGGTCCTTTCTTACAGAGTCTTTGAAAAAAATGCTTCTGGGAAAGGATGTGAGCAATCTTTGAACTATCAATGAGGATTAGTTGTGGCCTGAATGCATGTCTTTGTGATATTCTGAAAGACGTTTTGAGTATATTGACTTAGTTCTTGCCTACCCCATTAGTCATGTTTTATAGCCATCGTCTGTGTGCAGTGGAAGCGCTGCTTGCAGTTCAATATTGGTATGAAAGCATTACTATTGCAGAGATAGATGGATAGATATCGAAAATACTGTCAAAATACAGAAAACTTACGCAATTGTGTGTTGGTTTTTTTGCAGTTGCCTTGTAGAAGGAGACGCTAAAGAAGAAATCTTGCAGCCTCCAGAGCCTCAGCCAGTACCACCAATCTTAACACCATCTCCCCCATCAGCTTATCCAACAGTCACTACTGTGTGGCAGGACAATGATAGATACCATCCAAAGCCAGTTTTGCACATGGTTTCGTCAGAGCATTCAACAGACCTCAATGAGAATTATAATAAGTCAACAGAACATTCAGGGAAGAATGAACCCAGTGAACGTGCAGAGAAAAGGCTGGAGCGCAACTTAAGTTTTGAAATCAAGAAGGTACCTCTTCAGGAGGGACCACGAAGCTTTGATGGGAACTCCCTGTTAAACAGGGGACATGCAATTAAAATTAAGCCTGTGTCATCCTGTGTAATTGATAAGAGCTTTAAGCCACAGGAACAGATTTCAGGAGATTCATTTGTAGATGCTTCTCAAAACTCATGTATGGAATACAGTGTAGCACAGTCTAGCATAGCCTTAATACCTTCACCAGAAAGTCTGCAGAGTCAGCAGGTTTCTGATACTCCACCAAGACCAGATCGTCTGCCTCTGACAGAAAAGGGACATGCCACGCGGTCACTGCATGGGCCTGAAAATGCACTGCGTACATCAGTGTCTGAAGACATGTCTTCAGACATCTTATGTCATGGTGTTAAAACTCTCTCTCTGGTATCAAACACCACAGTTGAACATCCTTCCACTGATAATGTTGATCATACTACTATTTCTGTTCGAGCACCCCTCTGTTTTACTAATCCTCTTCATTCAGATGATTCTGACACAGATGAGATGAACTTTGATGGAGCCATGAGCAAAAGCGCATCTAATGTTTCAACCGCAAGTGCCACAGTTTCTGCTGCCACTAATACTGAAAACATTTCTACCAGAAAAGTATTGCCCATGTCTATTGCTAGGCAAGACTTATCAGCTGTAACATGTTCTGAAGATGGCAAAGGTAGGTTTCATTGTGGTTCAGAAGTGCTGTTCTTTAACCTGGGTGCATCTTTAGAGTTGGACAACATAAATTACTTCACAATGCAATTTTCTAAATGTAAATTTAAAGAGCGTAGTATGGCAGCTTCAGAAGGGGCGCAACTCTTTTCTTCCCAGTTTTCGTTTTGTGTGTGAGCTATGTCTGTTACACTTGGTACTACAGACCTTGATAAGCTGCTTCAGAAGCCTTATTGTGAGGTGTGAATGCATTCTTAATTGCAAGTTTCTGTGTTATTGGTTGGTGCATTTTTTTCTCCATGTCCGATTTCATGGAAGTGTCTATAATAATGGCAGTTTTCAGTAGTTAAAGTATTTTAAACAGGCCTGTCCAAACACACATCAAATTCATGCTTACTCGTTGATGTGCTGGTCCTAAAAATGTAGATGTAACGTCTTTCACTGTATCAGTCTTTGAAGTTGCTTGTGATTTGTCTCCTGCATTTTAATAGCATTGTAAATATTTTGCCCTGCTTTCCTCCTTTGCCGTACATGACCAGGGCAAGACAAAGTAATATTGCTGTTCATCTAAAAATGCAAGTTCTGCTTTAGTAGTTGAAAATTATTCAGTTGCTTTTAATCTTTTCCTGCTTTTTGGAATTTTTTGAGCAAGGGAAGTTTGCAAGACTGCTGCTGCAAAAACTTACAACATCACTAATCGAAGGCAAAAGGGTCCTAAAATGTGCAGATTCAGATTTCACTCAGGCTGGCACACTTCGGTCAGATGGAGGATGTAGCTGGGAAGAACAAATTAGGCCTCGGTAACTGCCTGTGTAAAGTCCAGCAAAGCGCGTAGTAAGGCTGTGGAGCTGAAAGAAGAACATGAGCTTCTGTATTTAGATCAGACTCTTGTGCTAGGAGCTCCTTACAGTGATGGCCTCGCTTCAGGAGTCTGCAGACTATGTGACTTTCTGAGGTGAAATGGGGCTCAGTGTGTGATGCAAGATGCAGAGCCAGCTGTATTGAAAATACTTGCTTTGTAAAGTAAGTTTTCACCAAAAGTCATACATTTAGAAACGTGAAGTATTTTGCAGCTTTGAAAACAATCTGTTTCAATAGATTTTGTGATATTATGTATACACACCATTCAACACTTGCACATACGTGTATGCGTTTAACCCTGCGACACTTTAAAAATGCCCTGTATAGCAAAGACAAAGCCCTTTGTCATTGTTACTTCAACATTTATACCAAGCAGTCCTCCTTGGATTTGTTTTTGGTAGATTTGCATGCTATAGTATTTTTCCAACACTGCTTTTAAGCCAGGCTTTTTTCCTTTTTTCTCAGGGCATTGTTTATCACTGTTTGAAAATACTTACCTTTCTACACATCTCTTTATGTAGATGCTGTAAGAACATGCAAATAAAATAAGTGATATGTTATAAATACTATAAAGAATGGGATAAATGTCACTCAAGAATTTGTTTCATGTAACTGCATATCAGAAACATCCTGAAATAACAGTACAGCCTTTGTGCTGCTGGTATGTTGCTTATTTCACAGGAATGGCTTAAAATATTTATATTATTTTTTTATAATTTATCTCTTGTTTTTGAGGGTGTATCTGTTCCCTTTTGTACGATAGTGAACACTTCCCATTTTATATTCTGGTTGCAGGTCTTGTAGTCCATCTCGGACTCAACAATATAGGGTTAGATCGCTTTGCACCAGTGGTCCTAAACCTTGTTTTATAGTGGCTTTTTCATTTTCATGTTTGTTCAGGACTCTTCTGTCTGAAGCTGAGCATGTACAATCATTAATGAAGCTTGCCTGTGAACTTACCAGCACCCTAGTTGCTTAACCATAACTGTTGGTGTGCATTATCTTAAGGCATAATTAAATCCTCTTTCTAATTCAAATGAAGTGAAAAGTAGTTGTACCCTGAGGTTAAAAAAAACCCCAAAACAACTCCACAACAACAAAAAAACCCAAACTAAAACAAAACCCAAAAAACTCAGTTTCAGTTAGTGCATATTCCATAGTGACTTTATTTGCTGACTTTACAGAGATTGTTTCAATAAATGAAGATTTTCTTACACTGTATAGTAAACCTAACCTGAGATGGAGCAGGTCTCACAGAAGTCACTTTGAACACAGTGGCTTGTAAAATGTGGTGGAGTTCTGTCTCTGCTGCTGGCATGTTGGCAGGGCAAGCTTCATGGCTTCATTAGTTGAAACATGTCTTCATCTTTTTGTGAATCTTGTGTAGAATACAGTTGTCAGATGAGACTTCTTATGGCAGCAGCTACTTTGAATTGTTTTAAACCTTTAATTTCTACTCCAAATTCCTTAGCAGGCAGGAGTGGGGTGCTTGCTGCCAGAGCAGCTTCTGTTAGTACACTCCTGAGAGGCAAGAGGGAATGGACTGGGGACACCATGTGTTACTGGCAACAACAGTAGCCATCTCCTCTGACTCCTATTTACCCTTCTGGCTAGTAAACCTTGCACTAGACTGTTAACTAGTTTATATCGGTGGTGTGGGAACCAGCCTGGGTGGGTCCTGAGATGGACTTGGGGAGCAAAACTGAGACTTAGGGATTTAGAGAAGTGGTTAATGTGGAGCTTCCCTAGAACTTACTGTCACATGATGCAGTCCTGAAAAGCAGTGTTCATGGAATCATAGAATGGTTTGGGTTGGAAGGGACCTTTAAAGGTCATCTAGTCCAACCGTCCTGCAATGAGCAGGGACATCTTCAACTACATCAGGTTGCTCAGAGCCCCGTTCAACCTGACCTGGAATGTTTCCTTCAGCATTTCCAGGAATTGCTCAATATCCTTGCACCGTGCCATGTAGCTGTGCTGTATTGACTTCAGAAGTAAGTATGGTTAGAGCCACTTAAGGAAAAATAAAAATTGCTGCTCATCAGCAGTAAGTTACTATCGTCAGCACAGCTGAAGAGCTCATACATATGTTCAACAACCTTCTTACCATGGTTTGAGAGCTTCATTAGTGGTTCAGTTAGTAGGCACCAACTGTGTATAGTTACCAGTATCTGCAGAAGAGTTCAAGAAGCCAGTGTGTTGTAATGAGCTTAACTATCTCTTGTAGTGGCTGCAAATAGACGTGGAATGAACTGCAATTAAATTACAATAACTACTATGGTTCGTTAGTGGCACGTTACTTGTTCAAGAAGCAAATGATACTGCTCCAGTGCAGACTGTTAATTCTGCTTATACTCTGTTGCTGAAAGAATGAAGAAAAAGTATTCATTGGAGTTGCTGAGATGTTTTTCTCCAAATGATTTAGACTGAAAATGTATTCTACTTTTCTTTCTTCCATCGTATGCAAACTGGTTTTTAGCCCCTTAATGTGAAGATAGCATTGTTAGCATGGAGTTGCTTCCAAGGCATTAGTATGGTAAAACAAAGTGGTTTCTAACATTTAGACCAAATTTTTCTTTTGTTTTAAATTTCATATGAAGTTCAGGATGATCTCATGTATCAAAAGATCAACTTCTAAAAAATATAGGAGGAAAATGTGTGGTTTTTCACTTATTGAAATGTCATATTTGATTTAGATGCTGATACTAGTGAAGATTCCTCTCCCCCGCTCCCAGAAAGAACACCAGAATCATTTGTATTAGCAAGTGAACAGAGTGAGTGTTTAATGTTTTGTGATACTTGGGGATAAAATGTGAAATGCATTTTAGTATTGTATTTGAATGCCCCTGCTTTTTGCTTAATCTTAAAATCCTGGAGCAAATTGTCAAATGGAATGAAATCTAGCATGTGTAATGGCTTATTTTGAGGTTTAACTTTCACAAGCCCTTGAACACAGTCAAATTATTTCTCATTTTCTGACTAAGCATGCTGTTACATAATATTTAAGTATATTGGAGACTTCAGTATTGATTTTAGTGGAGCTGGTGTTCAATCTGAAGGGTATGGAAATGAGATACAGTGGGGAAATGCAGTGCAGTTAGGAGATTCCCCAGCTGTTTTAGGTAGTTTCCTACTGCTCCCAAGTAGGGAATGGGAAAACACATGAACAGTGCTTATCGGATTCTCCTTTCCTGGGCAAAGGAAAGATGATGACGTTTCCTACTGCACTGTGTCTAGTGAACAAGGCCAGTTTATTTAAGTTTAACATAGTTTACTCTTTGCCTGTATCAAAAGGTTAACTGAAAAAGAAAACTGACACTTACAAATTATGTGCTTATATCTTCATATTTCATTCATTAAACCAGTAATGGCAGGATACAAAAAAAGATTAATTGAAATCAAGTGATAAATTAGGTTGATGCTTGGTATCTTCCAAAAAACCTAGTGTAATGTAGTTATTTACTGAGGCTCTTGTTTAGTGTCATTTTGTGAAACTTTCAAAAATTTTTGGCCAAAGTAGTTAGTATAGATATTTTCAGCATAAAAACATTGAAGTTTTGTAAATATGTCCCTTGAGCATCATAAGCATAGGTAGTTCAGAGTCTAAGTGATCCTTTTTTTTGATATTATGGACTTGCTTCTTTTCTGTGAGAACACAAGAAACAAAGCTGCTTTTCTTAAAAAAGAAAATTTTAAAAAATCTCTTTGGGACTGGAATCGCTAAAACCACTTCCATTTTGATTGTGTTTTTGCATGATGTCAGTAAATGACAGGTATGGCTGTCCTGACTTGTGTGTGTTCTTTATTTAGTACGTCTTTTTCAGATCTACTATTATTGCACAGCTGGTATAACAAAATTTTAAAAACATTGAAAAAGAAGGTAATTCTCATGTTGGTTAGGAACCTCCAAATGAGGGAAATGAATGTCCACAATGCAAACACTGCAGTTTTGTGTTTTGAATTGAATTATGTTGTGGAGTCTTCCCTTATCTTGAAGGCTCTTCATGTAAAGAGAGTTTTTACAAGCATTTAATTTTTTAAAAAGTTGCTTTATAGCACATTTCTAATGTTGTATTCTAATGCTGCATCACGGAGAGAACTCAAGTGTGTTGAGTTTGATGTAATTTTTCCTAGGCACACCCTTGCCGAAGCCAGTTATGATTGCACAGTCTGAGTGGAGCATATTGCGTGATCAGCATCTCTCTGAACAAACAGTCTCTGCAGTAAGTATAGGAGACAAGTCTGTACTAATTAGTCATTTCTAGTTCAGTTGGGAGCTACAACAAAAAGCAATGTACATACTTTTTGTGAAAAGTTACAGCTGTTGATCATCTACAGTTAGCCATTTTTTCCTTGGCCTGAGCTGCTGAACTGATGTGTTAAGAGCATCTTTTCTTCCCAAGAAAATTATCTGGTTTTCTAAGTTCAGCAATACTTTTAAAAGTCATCCTTAATATACCTTAAATTATGGCTTTAAGAGTCTGAATATGCTGTTTTTATGGAGCTTGCTGTCTGCCCTTAATCGATCATGGGCTAGTTCAAGCTGGAGAATTACAGTCTCTAGTCTAACCTGCTGCATGAAGCAGGGACTTGGACCAGGCTGCTCAGGGCTTTATCCAATTGGAAGTTGAAAACCTTCAGAGGTGGAGACTTCATATTCTCTGTGGGCAACCTGTTTCACTGCCTGATAAAATTTTTCCTTGTATCCATATTTATTTTAAACAAACCCTTTTCTGCCTGTCAGATTTCACTTTTCACATCGGTCTACTAGTTGCTCCAAGTCATCCAGTGTAAGCAGCTGGCAAAACTTCAAAAGCATAAAAATCCTCTTTACATTCATGCCTTTTTTCATGCACCCCCAATACACTTTACAGCCACCTTTACATGCCACATAAAAATTTGATTAAAAAAGATAGATGTGAATTTTCAGGGACTGTAAATTTAGTATGGGAACTAAACTACCTAATTTTGCAAATAATTTGTAATGTGACAATTTTAACTTTTCATTAAATATTAAGTAAGGTTCTGATAGTAAATTCTTTATTAACTACTGTAGCATTTTTTGTCAGTGTTACAGCAAGTCAGAAATGTAGGAGCACGTGGATATTTCCATGGATGTTGTATATTTTTTGAAGATGTTTTCATCATCTTAAATTTCTCGTGTTCTTTTAGTATTTTGGAAGCATTTTATAGAATTATTTTAAATATTTCTCATTAACAGGGTTTGAAAACAACTTCACCTGTACTACCTGGTAAGTGATGGAAAAGATTATTTTTATTTTTTTTTTTAAATATGAAAAGGACTGTTTTTTCCACTTGTTAATCTGTCCAGTAACCCCATAAGAGTGGAAGGTTCAAGTAACCTAACCATTTGAACTTGTGAAGTGTTTTGGGAGTATCTTTATTAGAAGATTAGAAACTACCAGGGAGAAATTTTCCTCCTGGAAATTCACAAATATTTCATGATCTAACCTTGAAATAAATGTGTACATATGATTACATCAAAAGCTACTTCCAACCCACAATGCTTTAATTTCATTGGCAAATCTCTAAAAATTACAGTAGTCTTGCAACAAGCCTATCTCTTACTTCAAAATATGTTTTTCCTACTGAACAAAAATTTGTCTGAATTTGGCTTTTGCTCTGAGGATATCTAAGTATGTTGTCAAAACACCAGCATTTCTGAAAAGGCCTGTTTTTAAAGCTTCTAAGGTTTTCTGAGGAAGCAAGTTACAAATCTAATTTAAAAATTAATGTTAAACTTTGGGTATGATAAAATACTGAAGACCAAAAATATTGAATTTAAATGCATGTTGTAATAACAATATTTTTTCAGGTTAATTAGAACCTTCCCATGTTATTGCAGTAGAAATTGTAAAAGTTGGTGAATTAATTTCTTTAATTTCTTAAAGACAGGAGTAAACCTGAAATAAGTGCAGCAGTGATGTGTGTATATATATGTATATGTATGTATGTTGCATATTTACCAAAGTCTTTAAATTTTTATCTTCTGAAAAGGCTTCAGTAAGAAGTGTAGATCAGCTGATGTTTAACTTTGCAGCAACCTGCTTCAGCTGTAAGCATATGTCTGCCATGTATCTTCTGTGTATGCTTGAATGGGCTTGTACAGTCCATTTGGAGCTGCATGTTAAATACCTGTTAGATTTTTTTAGAATAAATCAGTTTTCAGAAATACTACAGATTTGCTGATAGGGTGATTATACAAGTAATGCAACACATAGTTACTTAGGTAGTCTTAACCACCTTTAGTTTAGAAAGAACATGAACAGATGCATTATATTGATGCATATATATATGATGTATTAAATGGTCTGTGAGCTCTTGCTATAAATAGGTGCTACATGGGATTTTTAAATATCCATACAAACTTTAAAAAAAATGATAGTCCATATTTGGCGAAGAGGAATGTGTCACTGTCATTGAACATCTGCTTTATAAACAATTCTGAAGTACGTTTTTTAAGAAATAAGAAATTGGCTTTTAAATCTTTATTTTTGTAAAGAATATTTGATGCAAGTTGTGTTCTGGACTGAGCTGTACTTAAAATAGCATTCACACAGTGCTGACTAAATGAATATTACAGTAAGGGAGGTGTGCATGTTTTCCAGATCGTCCTGAAAGAAGCAACAAAACACCAACTGATGTTTTACCTCAGATTTCTTTTTCTGGTTCCACTGATACAAGAGGTCAAATTTCAGAATTTCCTGCAGAAGTAACAGATACTGGTAATTACAATTCATTCAAAACATAATCACTAGATAATTTAAACAGAAGATTAATTAACAGTACTAGTTTGGATAGCTGCTACTACTGTCTCCCTCCAACTCACTGAGGTGCAGAACCCAGACAAGTAAGCTTGCCTTGTCTCTTCAGCATCGCTGAGTTTTTCCCAGAATGAGCAATTCAGTTATTCTTCACTTTGTTTTTTAGAATGTACAAAATACAGAATTAGTCAAATGGGATATAATTTCTGTAGAACACTGAAAACTTTCAAAAATAATACCCGAGAAAACTGCTTTGGTACATAGAGAAGGAAAAAAAGAAATGATAACAAAGACTGTAATACTGTATTTACTGAGAAGTACTTGCCAAGTGAGGTTTAAATAGTGAACTATAATTACATACAAATTCTTTATGTTTGTATTTCCTATGGCCATAGTGCATTTAGAACTCCTAATACCACAAAGTTGTTTTCTAGCCCTGAGAATAAACCTCTTCCATAAGAGCTGGAGCATGTCTTACAGTGATCCTTCTGACTGCTGCCAACATTTGTGAGACTGCGTTGTCTGAGGGGACCGAAGTATTAAATACATTTCTTTCCTTAGGTTTTGGTAACCGCTGTGGAAAGCCCAGAGGACCAAGAGAGCCACCTTCAGAATGGACATGATCCAAGAACCAATGGACATACTATCCATAAATTATACTGGAAAACTCAAGTGCCACCAAGAACTAGAAAAATAGTATTCCACTTTTTTGGGGGGCGACTAACACAGAGCAGTGTAGATCTAACTACCAAATGGTACACTCTTACAGTACATCCCACGCAAAACCTTAAACATTGTTCGCAACAGTGGATTCCAGTATTACAACTTAACTTTTTGCTGGGGCCATCTACCTGCCTTATTACACTTAGGAGAAAGTATTACATATGATTTATTTTGTAACTTCAAGTATTATTGCCTTAATGTCTTTTAACCCTGTTACACGCTGCTTGTAGACATATGTTAATATAGTAATACTTTTGACAGATTGTGTTTATGGACTACTTTTTGCTAATGTTTGATTACCATGTATGCATTATTTTGTATATGTACAGGGCAAGTAAGTATATAATTTGATAAAGTTGCAATCATAAAATATTAACAGAAGATGTAAGAAATCTCTGCATGATCTAAATTTTTGTGTACCTTATTTGTAAATTATTTGCCCTGAAGTTTTAGAAAATAGTTTCTGGGGTTTTTTACAAAAATTGCTGGACACACACAGCCAGAATTGCAGGTTAGCAGAGATAAAGATTGTAATACATTTTGTAAATTGTAAGCAAAAGGTTATTTTTATATTATATACTGTTTAATTGTCAGACCTAATTTGTTCTGGTTTTCATCTAGTCATGGAGATTCAGTAAGTGCCTTGGAACAGTATTGAATTCTCTTAGCCTGTGTATGTTACTTCAGTGTTTTGAGTTCATCTGGAATTAGATTATCAAAAATATTTGTACGTTTCTAGTATATTTGACCTGCCAGTAAAAGAGAAACCATTCTACGTAATCAACACTCCTTAGTTTTCATTTTAATGTTTCATCAGTTGCAATCTTTAGAAAATTCATCTCTATCAACTTTCTGTATAATAGGGTTTTACAGTTTTAATATGGCATGTTTCTAATTTGGGAAAACCAGAACACACTGGTAAAAGGACTGTTTAAATACCACTGTCTTCTCTTACAAATGGTAAATACCATTTTTGTTGTTCAGCGACTGTGTATGTTAAGAAAGCAACTTATATGAAGGTTCACATAGAGCCCTTGCAGCTACACTGTATCTTGGCAGTATATTATGTCAAGAGTTAATCCTTATAAGGATTCCTTAAACTTTTCTGTAATACAATCTTTAAATTAAAGAAAGTCAAAATCTCACTATGGGTGTTTTTACTCTTAGAAAAAATGTATTCAGAAGCAAACTAAAATAGAGTGAAGGATGGCAGTCTGGCTTAGCTTACAGATCTCGTACTTGAACAAAATAGTGACCCTCAGGACCTTAATTTTAGTAACTACTTTAAAAGCTAGCAATAATGCTAGAGAAGTGAGGAAGAAAGTTAGGAGGAAAAACGGTAATGAAACTATCTACTAATCTGAACTTTGGCTATGGAAACATTAGGTCTAATTTACTACTTGTACCTTTAGGGCCTGTCTGCTAAAAGAGAGCTAATGCCCAGATAGCAGCCCTATTATAACTTCCAAAAGGTACATAACTTGCAATTACTGTCTTTGACTGTGGATTAATCACCATGCATTTGGTACATGTAACAGACTGCCTAGCTGGGGAGCTCTTTCAAAGAACTGTGTGCACTATAAATACTTACCTTAACTTCCCATGGATACAGTTTTGCAATTATTTGTTTAAAAATAAATAATTTGGCGATATATGCCATTTGGGATAACCTATATCAGCTAGATTCCTGCTTTGTAAACAGTTCAGACAGCTGGAATGTCTTGCAGTTGGGACAACAAAGTTGGCCTGAACTTTGTTCCCCTTCCCCTGCATTGAAGATGATTAGCTTGGACTTTCACTGTTACGGACCTCCTGCGGTTTTGTAATGCACGACGGGCTGTCATTACCACTGGACAGTCCAAATCATTGTAACTTTTTGAAATAACTGTTAAATAAGAAAACTTCCAAATATGTTTTCGGTATACTTTTTAAGGATCATTTCCATATTTCTCTACCAAGAAAACATAGGACTGTGCAGATTGTAGATTTTCCACTTTCCGTGTTTGAATTTCACTTAGAGCAAAGGCTGACAAAAATCTGTGTACTATATACAGGCCATCTGGTAATGTTTAATTAAAGTACATCTAGGTTCATATTTTTCCCTTAGATTTGCATGGATTTGGATAGTATTTGAGACTGAGTTCATCACAGAAAGTTCTCAGCCTTTCTTTGCTTTAGCAATACGAAACTGCAGTTGTCCTGCATGGATTTCTGTATCCTTTGACAGACCTGTCTTACAGCTCACTGTTGCCTGCTTACATTCATCTGAGTTTTATATTTTCACCTATTTTATTTCAGGTAAACTGACAGTTTTAAGTCAAGGCAAAACCTGCTGAATGTCATTACTTTCTGTATGCACACTTGTGGGTGGTACAGAGATAAGCGCAGGGCTGGGTGCTGTATGCTGGATAGTTTCACATCATAACTTTGAAATGTTATCCAGTCTAATAGCCTCCTCAAAAGCCAAGATCTTTCTTTGTGGTTTACTTGAAATTGAATCTGAAGGGGTTTAGAATATTACGCTAATTTGCAAATTATCTCTGAATACAGATCTAGACTAAGTCATTTTATGTATTTAGTGAAATCAATCATGGAGTAGTCTTCCCTTTGTTTTAGCTCTTCCACGTTGTATTTTCTGAAAGCAGTCTTCAACTTCAGTCTCTAAAGTGCAGCTTTTATCAGGCGTGCAATTGTCTTGATCACTGTAGCAAAGAACCAGTAACACTACTCCACCCAGCTGTTCTTATTAATAACCACTGCATTGGCTTGTTTGTTCCTTCAGTATTTTTTCTAATATTCCATTTATTAAATTGTCTAAATGTATTAACATTGAACAAATCATGCAGTGAATTATCACATCAAGAGAAAAATGAGTTCTCCATGTTTTAGGAATGTAAATACTCGAGTCTCAGAAGAAAGCTGACCTCTACTTATATAATTGCTCATCTCTATTATGCAGTGTCTTTTAGGTTTTAGGTATTGATTTGGCAGGTAGCCTTCTACTTTTTAGTGATTAGAGCATTACTTTAGCATTTTTATTTCTTCTTGATCTGTTAGGAAAGCCTGCTGCATTTACATGTAATTTTCCTTAAAGAAGTTTCTAACTTGGCAACTGTGCAGAACAATGAAAAATCTCAAAGAATTACCTCTGGGGTTTTGTATATTGAAATCTTGGATTGGGTTTCTTTGGAGACAAATTTCTAAAAGAATGAATGCAGATCAAGTGTGACACACTGACTGGGCAGCATGATAACCCCACACTGCTGGAGTAGTTGCTTTTAGCTGTAGATCATACTGTCTTTAAACAGAGTCTTCTGACAATCAAACACTTAAATACTTGCATTTGAGGATTAAACTGTGTGTTTTAGGTTGTGATTCCCACTGTGCGACACAGCACTCGGTATGAAATGGTGGCTTATGCTTTAATATATAGTAAGTACATATTCCGTGTTTCTAATGGAGTAATGTTACCACTACTGTTTTATTTCAAGGTCACTTAACGCAATAATGTATCTCATCTGTTTCATTGTCCTTTTCACGTACTTGATAATACTGTACTGTTGGTGACAAGTGGCTCCTCCTGTGTTACCTGGTGGATGTGGAAGGAGAGTTGTACAACAATTAAAGCCACTTTGACTGAAGTCGAGCAGAGGCTTTGGGTTACAAAGGAAGAGCTGGACAATGACTGTATCTTAGAGCATCTGCTCTTCAGTGTCCCTGAGGATTGAGAAGATGGTTGTAAGGAGGCGTGGTAAGGAGGATGGTTGAGAGGATGGTTGTAAGGCAGAGCTGAGATTAGGGAAGCTCTGTGTAGCCTGGACACTTCTGGGGCTCTTTGGCCTAGTGCCAGGCAGGCCACCCACAATCCGGCTGTAGCCATTCATAATTTAATCAACTCCTGATTAAGGTATCTGCTTAATGTAAGACAGTTAAGATGTTCCGATGACAATCGGTCAGAACAATTACGTTTGTTGAAGCAAGGGAATAACCTGGTAAAAAGTGAAGATCACGAGTGGTATCCAGGAAAGAAAACAGTATCAAAGTTGCTTTTTCATTTTTATTATTTGCAGTCTGAAAATATTCTTTCCACTGCTAGATCACAGAAGAAATGAGAGCTAAGCCTTAGATTTCCGGGCTGGAAGGAGAAGGGAATGGATTGTCAGCGTTAAGTAGGTGATAAGCCTTGGACCACACAGAGCACACTGCAAACAAGATGGTGTTTCTCCCAGTCTGATTGGGCAGTTCAGCTGGGTTAAGAAAAGCTTGCGAACGCTGGCAAGGATATCCGAAGGTATAATGACCCAGACATAAAGGCTTTTCTGTTATTTTTGTCTGTGCTGATTTGTATTTACAGCAGGGGAATAAAAGAATAAAGAACTTTGAAAATGTAATTTGAGTTTAGTAACTGACTTGCTGGCTTTCAGAGCACTGGAGTGAAAGGGCTTATGTGTCGCAAGGCAGCAGAAGCAGTAGTAAGGGTGGAAAAGGAAGAAGAATATCTCTAAGATCTAGTCAGAGTACTTGGGTGATGCTTCTGAGTGGGAAGGACAAAGCCAGGACCGCTGCCTATGACGTGTGTTCAGGAGGGAACACAAGGGGTACTAAAGATCAGTTTTAACCTTAAAAAAAAAAAAGTAGTTTGAACAAGTCACAGTAAGTAGATATGAATACAAACTGGCTTTATAATACAGCAAGTTACTTGAAATTGATGAACTCAAGTTTTAACACAGAATATTTCCATGGTGAATATTACCCAGAGGCAAACCAGTGTCTTTTAGGCATTAAAAAATGCACAGCTATAACTGAATTTTGTTGCAGACTGAATTTGTCTGACTAGTTGAGTAACTATGTATTTATGTTGATATATATTTAACAGAAAGTATTTTCTTCCTCCTCTCCCATAGTAGGAATATTTGCGGGTCAATGGACTGTATTGTTACCAATCATACCCCTTAGTATTCCGTCAGGCACTGTATACTTAACCTGATTTACTTACCCTGCTAACAGGAGCTTATGAAGCAAAGTAGCCCTGTCAGCTTGTCCAAGAGGTCGGTAATGCGGAGAGTCAGATTGGGTTTGTGCCACTGCTGTCTGTCTGCACACATGACTCTGCCAGGAGCTGCCCCTGCCCTGGTGCTGGTTCTTCCATGGATGCTCCCAGCCCTCTGCCTCCCACCTTCCCTCGACTCAGCATTTTCTTCTAATTCACTTGTTTTCCAGCTACCGTGAGAGCAGTACCTTCTTTCTAATAGTTGTCTTGACTTTAGTTGTTTGGTACTTTGCTGTGCCAAATCTTATTTTGACTAAATCTTCCCTCTGCATTTGTGTGTTCTCTTCCTTTTAGCCACCTGGTTGCTTATGATTAATTGTTCTTGGTACTGCGTCTTGGTGGCCAGGTTAGTAATTCTTATTTAGGCAGATGTAATACTTCATATGATGGGTGAGAATGGACCAAATGCAAAAGTGCAAGTGGTTTCTCCTACTCAAATCTTACTTTGCGGTCTTTGCCATAAGCAAACCTACGTGGGATCCTTTCTTCCACTGGCCTCATAAGGCTAGATCACTAGGTTATAATTGCTATGGGAACATGACTCAGACTTTTAGGGGTTTGACATTTAGGTCATGGGAGAATATAGTGTATTTTGTGCATGATATAACATCAGGTCAACAGAGAAATACTATGAAACAAGTTACATAGAAAACTGACACTCTGTATCCTAACAGCATTTATTTTATATCCCTCCCCCCCCCCCCCCCCCCCCCTTATTTCTCACTCATGCAGCTCTAAACTGGAGAGAGCAGAGAGAGCCTACTCCTAAACAAAGTTTAAGTACAAAGTGTAAATACCTGAAATGGTCACGCAGTGACTCCTTTTTTTCTTATCTTCATGTTTTTCCAGGGTATCAAGTTAACCTAAAAATTAATTTCTTTAGCCTTGCAGGAGCTTATGGGCCGAGAAGTTGCATTATGAATCTGAGGTAGGAAGGCAGCTGATGGAAAGCTGCGTACTTTCCCAAAGCAACTGGTTTTGGTTTGAACACGCTTCTCTTCTGGCTGGGATGTAAATGTGGGCTGACTTAACTTCGGTTAGGTGATAGTCTGCTGTCTCATCTCCCATATGACATCAAGTATGTCTGGCAAAATAGTTTTGCAAATCAGTAAATCAGTAATGCAGTAGTGGGCAGGAAGGTCAAGTGTGAGCAGGGGAGTACAGTGGAGGAGTGTTGGATGTTTAGAAACCAGCAGTCTTGCAGTAGGGGAGAGAACTGTATTTAAGTAAATTTACTTTAGCAATGACAAGAGAATTATTTGGCATATGGGTGAGGAATACACCTTCAGTCCAAACTTGGCAGTTCTGAACAGAGAGCCTGACTCTTCCTCCCGGGGAAGGCACCTTGCCTTGGCTGGCAGAGGGCTTCTGGGCCCACTGCTTCAAGGAAAACAGCTTTTGACTGCTGCGTTGGTGGCCCGGCTTGCTTTAAATGTCCCTAAACCCCTGCACAAGCCAGTTACTAATTTCCTCAGGCTGAGGTAGCTTTTGTGCTAATTGCTCCTTTGGTATATCTTTGCTCTAGAAATATTTGTCCCTCAGTTGCATACCTCTATTCTTTACATTTGCCCTTCTCATGTAGGACCTAGAAAATGTACAATGTTCTTACAGATGGTGTTGATTACACCTTGGGTTATGGCACTGCAGTAAAGCCTCTATCAGGCTTCTAACTAGGACCCATTGTGCTAGAAGCTGTACAGAGCAAAAAGGATGTGGGTTCGCCCCCACCCCGAGTCACGGACAGGAGTGCAAGGAACCTGTAATAGCACTCTGTGATAGGAAGTAAAAATGACACATGCAATCTAAACAAGGTTGTGTTGTATCTCAGTCAAGGAAAATTCTCAGAGGAGGAGTATAAACAGTGAAATGGCTTTGGAAGGGTAGAAGGAAACTTGCAAGCTTGAGGGGCAGCATGGAAGAAATCATAAGGTCGGCCTTAAAACTTGGAGAGGACCATGAAGGCTGGTATGACAGGTCAGTCATGCAAAAGCTGATCTCTTAGAACAGCATGGAGGGCAAAAGTAAGGGTGTGGGGAACACTGCAGCTGAAAACAAGTAGTTGTGTTAAGTGTGATGGAAAACAGCAGAGCAAGAGGTAAGATGAGGATAAATGATGCACTTGGCAAAAGTCTGGAGGGCAGCTGTTTTCTCACAGGTATAAGCAAGACATTTTATTTGTGAAGGTGAAATGAGATGGACAAGAACTCTGGGAAGATAAGATCTTACATGTTCAGCAGAAAAGACCTGCAAGATCTGACTAGCCTAAATCAGAGCACCTGGAGAGAAGTCCAGGTGGAAGGGAATAGGCATCAGTGATGGCTGGGATGGTGGCAGTAAGCACAATGATGAGAAAAGTGGCTAGAAGAAGGAAAACAGAGGAGAAAAGGTCTGATTAAGCCACATGGAGCTTCAGCTGATGGCTAGGTGTCTATAAAAAGAGAGAAGAAAAATTTTTTAACACCTTTGTGCAGGAGGAGGCAAATCTGGATTATAAAAGCACACTGATGTGATACTAGGGTTTGTTAGGGACTACTCAGAGTGCCCATGCTGCTAGAAGGCTTGGGGGAGGAGTCTCCTGAAGTACACTGAAAGGGTTAAAAAGATGGGAAAGAAGTCAGAAAAAGCATGAGCCATGGGAATAACTTTCAGGACAGTGTGAGGAGGAAAAGGATCCTGCATTTGATGTGTCTGAAATCAAAAAGCCTTTGGAAACTGGTCTGAGAGAGAAGCCAGATTGGACATAATCCAAAAAGAAATTTCCCGAGATGAACACAAGAAGTGAGCATGGAGGTGAAAATGAAAACAAATACTAAATGTTTTGGGAGGCAAAAAGCTCAAGCATTACATTTACCCCCCCACACACACAGACTAGAGTGCACTGTGAGGGAAAATAATAGCTTTAAGGGGAAGAGCAAAAGACAAGAGCAAGATGGAGATCAAGGTTAGGATAGAATTGAGGGCAAGCAGAAAAACTTGAGGAGAAAAGACAAAAAATGCATGCATTTGATGGTAGAAAGGGGAAAGAGGTGTGAAAGAGGTAAATCAGTGGGAGAAAATGGTGTGGTTAGAGGTTTTCTACAGTTAAGGGAGGGTAGAAGTTGAGAATTTGAGGAGCTGAATCAGATGTATTTCAGCTTCTACAAGGGGACCTGTCATTATTGTTTCTGTGTAAAGCTCACTTCCATGTTATCCCTTAAAGCTGTGCATGTGAGGGTTTAAGACACTTACTGGAACAGTTTATTTCCCTTTCTTTGAGGATTAATAAATGTATAGACCTGCAGTGAAAAATCTCTCAAACCTAGATAAAGAAAAACCTTCTAGCTCAATGCCTCTTCCCCTGCTCCCAGCTGAACTACAAAACACAACTGATTTTTGACCTCTGAGCCTTGTCTGGGATGTTACCATTAAGATATGTGTATGGAAGCTCTGGCTCACTCTTTCTCAAAGGTTTACAGTCTTTGCTGTCAACAACATGCAAACAATGTGCAACTTTGTATACATATTCATTGCAGCTGTTAGGTCTCTTGAGGCGTGTAGAACTGGAGAACAACATTAACCTAGTTGGCTTGGACTGAAATGAAGGGTAATGTGAATCAGAGTGGATAAATATGATGTGACATTGATGTATACAGGCTCAAAGACAAGGTTTACTGTTTGAGGGCTTTTTGTAGCAACATAAGTGCAAACCACTTTAAAATTATCTAAATTGACAAAGCATAAGCTGAGACTTTCTAATAAGCTGTATAGAAGTAAATTCCCTATATCGTAGGGTTCTCTGCAGGTACAGGCTGGAAATAAGGGTGTAGCTTTTCTCAAAGTCACATGCTAAACATCGTCAGGGTTCCACTTTGTTAGCAGAGTTGAAATTCAGTCTTAAAAGCTGCACTTGACATTCAATGTGAGATCAGTACATGTCTATCCATACCGTGCAATCACTGGTGCTCCTGATGGAACAGCAGCTGCATTTTAATAGACCGCTTCTGCCATGTCCTTTGTGCCAAACTGCAAAAGTAGCCTCACCCAGCTGCAGGTTCTAGGGTCTGCAGTTTCTTTTGATTCAGAGCCTTTTTTTGCTTTCCGAGTATCTTTTTACTTCCAAGCATGAAAACCAGCGCTAAAGAGGCCATGCTCAAACTCTGCTACTAGGGGGTTTTATTGTTGCTGCTGCTGCCATAGGTGTGATTTGGTAGTGAAAGCTCAAATACAGTTGCAGGATATGAATGTATGTGAGTGTGCACGGAGTGCAGGCTGAGTCCTGGTAGCCAGCCAGGTCAGTACAGCTTTAGGCACTGTGCAGTCCCAGCGGCCTTCCTACTCAACTGGGATTTGCCCGGAGCATTGGGGAGCTCCTAACTATAAAGCTCTTGCCTGCAGCATAACCCCAGCACAGTGCAGCCAGAGAGAGAAAACTGAGCAAGAGAGGGTTGGACTAGAGAAAGACTAGAAATGAAAATCACCTTGAAAAGGGGAGTTTGAGGAGGAAGAAGGAGTTAGGACTTTGGACAATGCCGGCTTCATGTAACTGAGCAAATATGCAAGCATATACAATTGCATGGAACTACCACTTTGAGAGTTTTCTCAATGCTTGAGGGAGAATTAACATCTCAGCAGTATAAACAAGTTGCAATTACTGCAGACCTTCACCAAAGAAGGGCCTTTCATATGATCTTGAAATGCTCTTCAACTCTGAGGAGTTGAAATAGCTTCCATGGAAGGTTATGCTGTGAGGGCTGAAAAGCAGGGCTAAATGCAAAGAACTCATTAAACTAGGCCACAGTGTAGCTGGGGCAAGCCAGTGCAGTGCACCGACTGGCCTCCTGGAACCCTCAGCATATTTTAAGCCTGTTAAGATAGAAAGTCTGCAAAGTGGTTAGTAACAGTCTTAGTAACATCCAGTAATAGCCAGGCTCTCTCCGATGTGACTTTTTCTGACCATTTCAATGCATGCACTTAATCAAAACATGGGTTAGTCAAGTGACGGATCATCAACTAGAGCTAGAAAATACTGTTTTCTCTGCTGCAATACCATGGTATCCCCAACCACCCTCAAGATCTGTACCAAGTGCTGAACTTCATCACCTGTAAGACTGTATGTGGCAAAAGCTTAGTATTTGCAGTCTTAAAACAGTGAGTAAATAGAATCTTGTTTGCCTGTGTGCTCAAATCTCACAGTCTGAACTTCTGGGGTAAACGGCCTTTCCTTGAAGAGATTTAGCTGAGAACATCTTCTGTTTTGATCTGTTAAGTCGTTGTTGCCGTAACAGTTGACTTCTTTAACCACTTGACTCTGGCCTCTGAAAATACAGTGTGTCTGTATGAAGAACTTCCTGTGGTGAAGCCAAGGCAAGAAATTAGTTTTGCATTTTGGCTTAAATCCTGCAAACAGTTACGTGAGTAACTTAGGCGTGTAAACAGCTGTAGTGAGCTCAATGAGGCTATTCATCTGCAGAGTTAAGCATGCGTGTAAATGTTTGCAGTTCTGGGGCTCTCGTAAGGAGAGTTGTTAGCTCTGTCTTCGGCAGCGCGACTGCGCTCCACAGATTTCAGCTAGTGAAGTGGAAGTTGTCTTTCACATCTACAATTCCCACTTTGATCCATGGAGTTACAGTCCTTAGTGTAAAAGATCACAGGCATGTAAGAAAATTGATCTTTTGGGTAGGTAGGGCCAAAATCCCATGGAGAGCTTGACTGTCAAATCAAATGAAGAGCTGGACTTGGTTCAAAGAGGATCCCATTGTTCAAACATGGAGTATCAAAGACTGTGCTGAGCTCTTCTGCCTACTGACTCTGCTCACTCTTCACTGACTCTGCTCACTCTTCACCAGACGTTGTCTGGTGTGTGGTTCCATCCCAGTATATACTCCACCTGCTACATCTCTGGCCTAATGTCAAAAGGACAAAAGAAAAAATCGGGTTCGTGAATCTGAGTATTTTTAAATCTTTCGCTACATTTGTTCAAATTTTTATCAGCTCTCTTGCTGTTTTCACTTTTTTTAAGTGGTGTATTCATTGTTCAAGTGAGCCTGGAGAAGCTGGCAGGAAGAAGACACAAATCTTACGAGGAAACATGCAAGCTCCCTGGTGTCCATTGGCTGTAGCTGCTCTCCTTTTACTTGCTGCATCTCCAAAATAGTTTCACCATTCACTGCATATGCTTTATGGTGAATATTTAACTTTGTAATATCGCTTACACATTTTATCAGCACTGCCCAGTACACTTCTGTTTTTAGGATTCCACTCTTACATGCACTGAACACAATTATTTTGCTGTAAGTGAAGGAAGGTTGGGTCTGGTACAGTCTAATTCCACATGTTACTCTGATATCTGAACACGGTTGAACCCACCAGTGAAAGGCTGGCAATTTTGTTAAAAAATAGTAATGTAGCTTCTGATCTGTATTTCATTAGACACAATTAAAAACTAAAATAGCCATCACTGCAAACTCCAGTAAGGAATCTAGGGTTACAGTTCCCATTGATGTGAACAGTCCATACCATCAGGCTTTTTTGAAAAAGCACTTGTAGGTTGGCTTTTATAAAAGTTAATTTAAAAATGACTCATAACTCAGGTCACGAGATCTGTGGGGAGTAATTTGTGAGCACTTCAAAAGTGAAGCAGAGAACCTGGTCCAAAACATGTTCATAAAATATCATGGTCTCTGCCTGGTGTGTGGTAAGAAGTGAGTGTGGCAGAGTTGGGAAGAACGAGGAGCTCAGGAGGAGAGAGGTGGGAAGAGCTGAACTGTAGCGAGTACAAGGAGGAAACTGTCTTTGCCTGTGGGTAATAGAAGGCCGAAGTGAACTTGTTAAGCAGGTTCCCAGTTTTGTAAGATCCTCAGAAGGGCAGAAGAGGTGTGGTTGGGTAACAGGAATGCGGCATGAGGAAGATGCTTCTTTAAACAAATTGGTGGGGGTAGAGTTTCTACAAAATGTGCAATTGTGTACCAGCCTTTTTGGTTATGCCTGATCAGGCCCTGGGAAAGATTACTCCCCAGGGTGGGAGAAAAATTGGTGGTGGGACCTAATAAGGATAAACTGATCCTTGAAATGTCCTGGGCTGGATGGGAGAGGTGGAGAAATGGAAGAATGACAAGTTTAGAAAGCAATCTGTTGTCACGTGTAGATTTTGAGACCTCAAAGTGACACTCGAACAGTGGCACTTTATGATACCATTGCCATGTAATGAATACATATTTATCTAAATGTCTGCTGATATGTAATCCACTGATAAGAAGGAAGCAATACAAATAATTATTTTGATAATGTAAATCAACCTTTATTATAATTCACGACTAGTGGGACAACTAACAGTTCCAAAGTGTTGCTGAGCGGCTCTTTCCCTTTCTGTGTCCTCAGAGAGCAGATCGATGCAAGTTTAGTGATGCTCGGAAGAACAATCAAGTGGATTATTTTTTTTTTAAATCCACCCTTTTGGGAAATAAATTTTCAGACGCTACAAAAATATTTCTACAGATAAATTAGTTCTTTACAGTTTGGATACTGTGTGGTGGTCAAAGTTGTCCTGAATTTACCTCTCCGTCATTTCTGCCTTTCACATTTTCCGTTTAGAAAAACTGAACTCCACTGAGGCAGCTCTTCCACAACATGGAGGGTGGTCTCGGACTCCTTGCTTCATAAGACAGGGAGTTTCTATTCTTATAATTAAAGAATCTGGTCTTCTAGACCTCATGCACCTGCCAGCCTTCTCTGGGTGATGAAGTCAGAATAGCTACACGAGCCAAAAAGGTGTCTCTCATAGATCTTCCAGATTAGCCTACAGGATCCAGCTCAACCCTGCCTCCAGGAGGGGTTTGGCTCCTAGAGAGGCAGCTCTTCTCTTGGGCCTGTCTGCAGCCCCAAGATCACATGGGAAGTATTTTGGAAGGGACTGGCATTTGTCACTAAACTGAATGCTTTGATTTGGCAATTCAGGGCTCCTCTCCTCACCGCTTCTGGAGCATGTGATGTGCTCTAGAGACTTCCTCATAACTCATAAAATGTCTAGGTGCTCTTACAGACCACGTCATGTGCCTATCTAAGTTCATATTTAAAACAGTGAAACAAATCCTCGCTTTGCTAGAGACCAAAATATACGTAACGGTCTGATCTGGAGAGAGGACACCAAGGTACGTGACTTCTCATAAACTCGCTGCACACTTCAGTTACACAATTCAGAAGGCTGGCTGGAGTCAATTTTTTATCTCAATGGTATTTATGTAGATGTATCAAGCAAGCACTTTTCAATGTCTCTTCTTTCAGTGATTAAGATCCATTTTACGTGTGCAGGATTTTTCCATCTGTTTCTCCTTCTCCCTCCCCTCCTCCCTCCCCATTATCTCTGAGCGTCACTTGGAGGGAGCTCACTTGGAGCAGCCTCTGGGCCAGAGTCTGTGGTGAGATGACAAATCCCTTCTGCACGTTTACTGGAATTTGGGGCTATCCATCACGTACGCTTAGCATTCCTGCCTCTAAGCCAGGGCAAGACTGTACAAGTAACAACATATGGTACAACTGCGATTTTATGTAAACAGGCTGGGAGGAGCCAGGTTATCTCCCATGTTCACGACAGTGATCCGAGGCTGATAGTGATGTGTTAGATTTACATTAACGTTGTTCGTTCCATCATAAGTGGATCCCAAAGCCCTTAACTGCCATCCAGTATATATATTTAAACATTTTTTGGGTGACCTTATTTAACTTAACTATGTTCTAATGAGAAGTAAGTACAGTATCTTCCGCTTAAACCTAGCCTGCAGCCTCTGTGACATGCTTTCCTAATTCCATGGTCTAGAAACTTCAGGTACAATTATCTTCTAGTTATGTTGATACATCTGAGAAAATCTAAGGATGTTATGGCAAATGTGCTTTTACTTGCAGCAGTTTGTCTTGAATTAACTGTCCCAGAATCACCGAGGCCACTGATCTGTAGAGCTGCTGCCTCTAATGTGGAATAAAATTTGTGAATAGACAGAAAGCTCTTTATTGTGGATTTTTCCATGTAGATGTTGTTTATATGAGTGAGAAGCTGAGGTGAGCAGTGAAAGATTAGCTGCTACTTATAAGTAGCCATTTATTTTTTTTTACATATACACACACACACTTATAAACTGCTACTCTACAAATAACTGCCAGTCTCTAAGACACAAGACCTGAATTTCCTAGAACTAAATGTACTCCAAAGAACTGTCTCTGAAACAGCTTAGATTATAAGCGTCTCAGGATAAGGGAAGAAAAACCATCAGGAAATCCATTTAGATTTCAGTTTTTAAAAGCAACTACACCAACCTATTGAGAAATACCTCACTGCTTCCATTGCAAAAAGTGCCAGAAATAGAGGGAAGAAAGCAGTGTTTAAACCAGTTGTTTCAGGGGGTTGCCTTTATTCCCTTCTAGATGCACGTGAATTTGTCTGGCCAGCCGTGCATACTAGTTCCCTACCTGTACACCCCTCATAAAGGCAAAATGACTCCCAGTGACCATGCACAGCTCTTCGGTGTCCCTGTAGTTGAGAAAGAAGTACACGGTCTGTGAATCAGTCCTTCTCTCTTGCCATTGACATGAACTCTGGCAACAATAAGGAGTACGCATAACTCACGGGAATTGCTTGTTAAGGAATAAGTATTCTTTTAGAGTTTAGTTTGGGAGAGTCTATGACTTTCCTTTCATAGAATCACAGAATGGTTTGGGTTGGAAGGACCTTAAAGATCATCTAGTTCCAACCCCCTGCCATGGGCAGGGACACCTTCCACTAGAGCAGGTTGCTCAAAGCCCCATCCAACCTGGCCTTGAACACTTCCAGGGACGGGGCATCCACAACTTCTCTGGGCAACCTGTTCCAGTGCCTCACCACCTCATAGGGAAGAATTGCTTCCTCATATCTGATCTAAATCTACCCTCTTTCAGTGTAAAACCATTACGCCTCGTCCTATCACTACATTCCCTGATAGAGTCCCTCCCCATCTTTCTTGTAGGCCTCCTTTAAGTGCTGGAAGGCTGCTATAAGGTTTTCCCAGAGCCTTCTCATCTCCAGGCTGAACAACCCCAACTCTCTCAGCCTGTCCTCACAGGGGAGGTGCTCCAGCCCCCTGATCATCTTCATGGCCCTCCTCTGGACCCGCTTGAGCAGGTCCACGTCTTTCTTATGCTGGGGGCTCCAGACCATAATGGGTTTTTTCCTTTGTATTGCCATTAGAGTTGACTCATTTGAAATGGTTATTATTAAGTTTTTCCCTTCTGTAAGGCAGCATTCCCTGGTGTCGATTGTCACTTTGGAGGTGTAGGCTGTTTTAAAGCTTTCATAAGCAGCAAATCTGCAACTAATACACTTTTTTTTTTTTTTGAAAGGATGTCAAAAAAGCAGAGTTTTGGTTGTGATGCCTGTTTAGGCACAATTCTTGTGTTATTAGTTACTGTCTTTTTCTCTTGGGAAAATACCCTCACACACTCCAGCCCTGGAGGACTCTTCTGAGCTGGAGAACATCTGGCTCCAAATCAGCATCTTCTCTTGGTCCAGCTCGGGCCCCTAGTGCATTTCTGTTTGTGTTGGGGATGGGGGAAGGAGGTTAGAGACTCTCTGAAACTGAAAAGCAATGGAAATGGTGGGCTTGTAGGTGTTCCATACCTGTGCATGGATGCCACGTTCCAGCTCTAGAAGACAGTACAGGGAGTTTGCCGCTAGTTTCTTTGTCCCTTGCTGCATTAGCCCCGTTAACATCAATGGGTTTTATTGCTTCTGATCCCACAGATTTGGAACTGTCTTATTTGGTCCTCCAACAAACATTATGCACAGCTCTAACTGTTACCTCAACAGTACTGATAGCTGCCCATTTTTGTCTCAACCTGTATCTAGAGGGGACTTTGACAGTATTTCCACTAGAGTTTTAGCTTTTGTTTCCAAAGGTATAGCATCATGGACTAGGGATTACAGATAATCACCAAGGGACTCCTCCCCTGGATTGCATGGGTTGAAGGAATCTTGGATTTAACTTGGAGAAAGATAGATCTCTCAGAATATTAATACTCTAGTAGCTCCTTCTGTGGCCTTCAGATTACAATTGTGAAACTTGCCTTATTGCAGTCATCTCCCTCAGCACTACCTGTCCTAGATGGCAGCTGTCCTTTCCTGTTTGTTCAGCTGGTTTAGAGTTGTCCACATAACCTGAAAATTAATCATCTGTTGTCATCCCCTGAAATAGTACTTTGTTCAAATGACTTTAACTTTTCAAAAATCTGCAGCAGAGAGCAATGGATATTCTAGAATTTAGCTCAGAAATCACTGTATAGATTTGACATTATAAGTGGGGTTTTTTTTGCTTTTACACTATATAACACCCTACTTTTGTCACTTTCAAAGATCTACATGAGCAAATGTGTGCTACAGTCTCTAGAAGACAAAATATTCAACCTGTCTGTTAGCACATTTTAGCACAGATCTGGCGCTGGACCTACTGGGTAGTGCTTCTGCATATAGGAAAAAATTATTACAACAGTTGGAAAGAAAATGTAGCTATTTGAAAAAAAACATTAAACAAGAAACAATTATTGTAGGTCCTCTCTGAAGTGTAAACTCCCTTTTGTGGTTTTTATGGATTCTACAAAGTGTTGGCAGAAGAACAGCGTAATAAAAACCATTACTGTCCCCAGTTGTCTGCTCTGCCCCCTTTCAAAAGTCTAACCCGCTACCCCACGAGCAGTCAGAAAAGAGATAGCTGCTTCTGTGAAAAAGGGCTTTTTAGCATAAACCCGGCTTTGTCACCTGTTTAATCGAAGATGCTGGGCTGCACGTTCACGTTGCTTAGGCATGGGGATACTGTCCCTTGCGAAGGACAACGGGGGGTGGAAATTCTTACCCCTCTGCAGCAGGGCTTGTCACGCTGTCAGCAGCTCCTGGTTACGAACCAAGTTAGTCCGACTGTCTCATTTAGTTCAGTTGTTTGGGTGGTAATTACAGAAGAATTTGGATATGCTAACTGGTAGTTCTGAAAACTTTGACTATAGAAAATGAGGCTTTTCTGGCTTTTCTAAAATAAATCACATTTTTAGATGATGAAATGGCCTTTGTAAGTACATTCTGTGCAGGTAAGGCGGCTAGTTTTCACCTCCGTTTCCAAAGGTGAATAAATTTACTTTTAATGAATTGTAAGAAAAAATGAATAGCGGTAAAAATTACATTTAGCTAATTTTGCAGACAAAAACCAGCATAAAGATGTCTAAGTGTTATCAAATGTTTTCAATTTACTCTTGGCACAATTATTTCCACGCTTGAATTAGAAACTGAACAGATGCCAAACCAAGGAAGTAAGCACATGGAAAGCAAACTGCTGAAACTATAAAGAGATTAAATAATGTTTCTGAAAATTGTATTTCTAGTCAGAGACCTGAGTAAGGTTCCGGAGCATCACTTTGGTGGGCACCTAAGAGCATAAAGCCAAAACAATGTAACTCAATCAGTGTACAGCACTTACGTATAGCTTTTTATTTTATAGGGGACATCGGAAATTTGACAAAGTTTAGGTGAGCTTATACACTAACTTGTTTACCTTCCTTAGTTACTGAAACAAGATAGGTATATATACAAATGCTTTGGTTAATAACCAGTTATATCAGCATTTCATAATTATTCTAATTAAAATGGCAACACGTCTGTAATAAGCAGGCCAATACTCTGGTAAGCTTATCCTTAATGTGTGTTGGATACCGGACTGATACGTGCCTGGCATTTTTCTTGTTATGGTTTTGCCTCTTTTGGGTTTTCATGGTCTAGAAAATCTTCACAGATTTCCCTAAGTGCATATAAAATTATAGAGAAAATTACATTGATATAGTTTCCATAATCAGTTTAAAGTCTTCTGCTAAAACAGATAAGCTTCTCTTGTCTCTGTGTTTATGGATTCTGTACCATGCTGCAGTCACTCCACCAAGGGCTGATCCCCACAAAGGCTCTCTGAGTTCATAAATCTCTGTGCAGTCACTGCGGGGGACTGGAGTTACGACACAAGACGCTACTATATTCCTCTATAGCAGTCTGGGTTTGGGGGGCAATGCTTTTGATGGTGTTTCTCGAGACTGCATAATTTTATTACACGCATGTATATTCCACTGTTTCAAATTAACATCAGAACAAATTTGTGATTCTAACCTGTATTTTATGCAGAGTATATTGCTTGCATTTACCCTTTTTTTCCCCGACACTTTTTATTCCAAAGCATTTCTGGTGTTTCTCATTTTGTCTCTCTCGCTCACAAGTGTCTGTGGCGTATGTGCCAGCATCCAGAGGTTTAATTAAAATGAAAAGTAGAAAGGAAGACGCACTGAAGTTTGATTTAAGTATTTTGGAATGCGTGCTCACCATAGGCACGGCGTAGCACTCTAATGCATCCGTGCAATGGGTGACAAAACAAGTGGCAGGGACAACACCTATTCCTCTAGCGTGCCTGCCAGGCTGGCTGCCACACGGCAGCAGGATTGTGGGATCTGAAACACAGAGCTGGCTTCTGAATTTCAAGCGCCCTATAATCTTCCTTGCTGACAAATGCGTATGAGATAGCAGCAAAAAACCTCCAACCATTAGTCACGCTGCTTTCCAACAAGCAACAATGACACCTAACAGGTACTCTGTCATCTTCCTCCAGTTGAATTTTCTAAAGAATTCACTAATAAAAAGTTGGCTTATGCTTATGAGCACGATATACTACTTCAAAAAGCAAAGGAAGCAATAGCTTGACTGAAGTTTAGTAGCATATTGTCAGCTGTCTGTTAAAGTTTGCTGCAAGTTTAGTAGTTTAGGTGTCAGTTTTTACATCTAGTTTTGCACTATGACTCTCCCCCCCCAGTTTTATCTTCATATCTATTTTCACATTAATATGTTGCATTATGATTCGATGCATTTTTTTTAGGCATCCAGCATGTCCAGTAAGAAGTTCAGAAATACAAAGTTTTGTCTTAATCATTAACTACATTAATGTAAATGCATATTTGAAGATATTCAGCTATTTACATAGCTATCTAGCCTAATTAGCCTAATAAATCTTGCTAAGCCTGCCACGTGGAGAAAAGTGATGTTGTACTCCTAGGCGACTTCGGCATTTCACAGAGGTTGTGGTCAAGTTTCTTGGACCAAAAACACACCCTGCATTTACTCTAGTTAAAGATCAAAGCCCTCGGGGAAACGCTGTTCTTCTGTTTTTTTCAAAGCCCCCCAAAATGAAAGTGTGAAAATGTAGTTGTGGCTTATCTGAAGTGTAAGTTTATTGAATGAACTCAATATACTGTTAATTTGGTATCAATACCAGCATAACAGTAAGATGAACTGGGTTGTAAAGCCTGCGAGGTTGAGACAGTGCCATGAGATGCCCAAAATTTCTCACTCTAGAGGTACTAAAATGCATAGGTTTTTCTCACCTACTGATACAAGTAATAAATTTCTGAGGGGGCTCAAGATGACCTTCTTACTCATAGGCCTATTCTAGTTATACCAGCCTGCGTACATACGGGCAGATTTGTACCTGGATTTCAGTCTGGGATTGGATGGTAGTTGACTGCTGCTCAAACATGTGCTGTGAAATGTTCTTTCTGTGCTTTGATGCAGATGGCATTTTCCCCATCACACCCAGAAATACAGTTTGAGGATGCACTCTCACAGTAGCGAAACTTGAATCATCTGAGGAAAATCCTTTAACTGGAGTTGGCTGAATACAAAAAATTTTTTTCTTCACTGCTGTTGAGATGAACATCGATCTCAATTCAGTCTGGTTTACAATTTGCAAAAAATGAAACAAAGGAGGAGATAGCCAGAGTGCTAGGAGCAAGCTCATTCTGAGGCTGATCAGTTGCAGCTCAAATGAGAATAGTTGGCGAAGCGGAAAAATCTAATCTCAAAAACTTGTTTGTCTGCTAATACATCATACACAAAACTTCACAGAGCAATTTGATTTGGCAGCAGTCTGCCAGATAAAGCTTAATGCGGTAGCTACTCTGTTCTTTCCACTGCGACAAGGAGACTTGCAGGTATGATTGACCGGAGTAGGAGACCGGCAATGCAAACACTCCAGGAAACAAGGGCTCACCGTCTGTTTATTTCTGTGACTGCTTCCCGCGTACACGAGGTCTTGGGAGAATTTCAGTCTGCACCTGAACAGCGGCTACAGCAGCTGTAGATGCCAAAGGCATGGCGGAGGGTGTGGGGGGGTCCTATTTCTGACAACAAACTCCACGTTCTAGGCCATGCTGCCTTTTGCTTTGGAGGAAGCAGCAGTGCAATCTCTTTACTGAAGCACAGCAGCCGGGTGTCCGTGATCTCGCCGATGAGCCCGACATCCGGCTATTCCGGTGGGACGGCATCTCGCACAGCAGCAAACCTTTGCAGCGTTTGCCTTCCTCCCAGCAGGCCCACAAGAGCTTCCAGGCCTTAAGCTGACTTCCTCCGATGACCTGGGAGAGCGTGGAAAACTCGGGTTCAGCCAGAAACGCCGCTGCGCCCTCAGCCCTGTGCACAAAGCGTCCATCGGAACAAACCCTCGCAGCTCCAGCACAGGCTTATCCCGAGTGCTGCGGGAGCCTCTGCTGAAGAGATTGGCCACATCACCTCACGGGCTGCTGCCAGCCCAACTTCCTGGGAAAGGCGCTATTCCAAATTTTCCTTATTTCTAAACAAAAGCCTTTCTCAGGAACCAGCCGGCGGGGCGGGCGGTGGCGGCGGGGCTGCAGGGACCCCTCAGCCGTCCCCCAGTGAGCAGTGCAGGCGGCGGCGGGGAAGCCCTAACCCTGAAGAACTGCAGAAAACCACCCCCGGCTCGCTAGCGCCTCCAGGCCCCGCCGTAATGCGCCACAGCCCGACCACCCGGATCCCGAAGAAGCGGCTCCCCGGGACGCGGCCCCTCAGGCCCGGGCCTCCCCCTCCGGCTGCCGCTGCCGCGGCCCGGCCCCGCCCGCCATCGCTCGGGGCAGCTGCCTGCCCTGCCCCCGCCTGGCGGAGCGCGCCCGGCGCGAGGGGCGCTCCCCGCCACACCCGCCGGGGCTGGGGACCGGCCCCAGCCCCACGCCGAGTCGAGTCGAGCCGAGCCGAGCCGAGCCGAGCGGCTGCGGCCCCGGCCCCGGCCCCGGCCCCGGCCAGCTGCGCCCGCCCTGACAGCGACGCCCCCTCCCCTCGCCCCCGCTCGCCGACTGCGCACTCAGCCGAGCCCGCCGCCCCCAATCCCCTGAGAACCCGCCCCCTTCTCGCCCTGCGATTGGCTGATCCCGCTGTCTCTCCGGCACCTCCCCTGCCCATTGGGCGAGGCGGGGGCGTCCCCCCGCCCCTCCCGGTTCTGTCGGTTGAAGCGAGCCGAGAGTAAATAGAAGCAGGAGCCCAAAATGGCGGAGCCACCGAGCCCTGTTCGTGGCGCGGCGTCGCCCGAGCAGGAGCCGTTCGGCGCCAGGCCGGTCCCGGACGCGAAGGTTTCTCGTGGGTCCCAGCCAGCCGCCAAGAAGATGAAGGGAGCTGATGAGAAGAGTCTGAAGGGTACTAAGCGCGTCAACGGTGAAGGGGGCGGTGGTGGCGGCAACGGCGGGAGCGGCAAGCAGTCGCTGCCGCTGCCAGCGGTTGTGCCGAGCTACAGCAGCTCCGCGGCGTGGGGCTTCCCCGCGCTCCCTTCTGGCCCCTCCGGGGGCGCGGGGGGCTTCGCTTTCCCTTCTCAACTGCCCCGGAAGCTGCTGTCGCCCGCCGTTTTGCTGCCGTCGTCCGCCTCCTCTTCCTACCAGCAGCACCAGCACCGCCACCACCGGCACCGCCTGGCTCTGGCTGTCGAGGCGGGAAGCTGCGGTAGTGGCGGGGCGGCCGGCGCTGGTGGCGGGAGCGCCAAGCCGAAGAGGCCCAAGGAAAAGCGGGACAAGGAGAGGAGGAAGCACGGGGCCCTGCCCGTGGTCGCGGCGGTGGGAGATGGCGGCGGGGGCCTGAGTGCCGCAGGCCGGGAGGAGAACGGAGAGGTGAAGCTGCTGTTGCCGAAAGGTGAGGGGCGGGCGCCGTGGCTGTGCGCGGCCCGCGGGGGATCGCTCGCTGCCCGCAGCCTGGGGGAGGCTGAGGGGCGGGAAGGCAGGGCTGGGAGGAGGGGTGGGGAAGGCTAGAGGAGATCTGGAAGGGGCAGCAAGCCCGGCCTGGGCAGGGTGGGTATGGTGCTGTACGTGAAGGTGCCCGGAGCTGCTGTAGCTGCCGTGAGGGAGCAGGAAATGGTTGTGATGCTCGGGTCGAGCCGTTAGAATGGCTGCCGGCCCCCGCCCCTCCTCAGCACGCTGGCCCCGGCGCAGCGCCGCTTCACCTGTCTGCCCCTTCCACCCTGCCCGCTACAGAGCCGTGGATAGCTGGGCTTGTGGACTCCCTGGTAGGAGAGCGCTGGCGTTGTGTCAGTTTGTGGAGAACGCAGTGGTGGCTTAGTCTGCCGTCAATCCTGTCAAAAAAGGGGGTGTGGAATTAGCGATGGCGTCAGCCAGAAGCTGCCAGAGGCCTTAGGTTTTCTTACCTATTAGGGAAATAAGGGTGCCTAGTAATTTACTAGAGATCTGCGAACAAAACTGAATTTCTATCATTGCTGTGGGGGGGGGGGAAACGGAGAAGACCACATGTTACAAAAAAACCTCAATTTTAAAATTAAATCCTGAATGATCTTGTTTATTAGGTTATTAATTTTTACAGGCTAAGTCATCGAGTACTAGAGAGCATGCACTTAAAATTTAGATACTTAAACTTTCGACATTGCATTTAGTTGCTTCTTCAGGTTTGCTTTATTTCCTGAAGATCACTGGGCTAAAATCATCCAAGAAATGCTCGAGGCATTCAGGAGAAGGGGAGGACTGCTGGGTTAGTTTACTAATGGGGCTGGACAAAAATGGCTGTACGAGGTAAGACAAGGTATTAGGCTAGGTTCTTGCTTAGATTCTTGCTGACTGTGATCAACAGTAGATGCTTAGGAAGTAAAAGACAATACAAGAATACATGCTTTTATTTCCAGTGTATGCTGTCCCTTTCCCAGTCTCCAGTGACCTTAAACCAGATGTTGATGCTTTTGCATTTATGCTGAAATATGAAGAACTTGAAACATTCACTCCATTACCTAGTTTAAGGAAGTTTCCTTTCTTTCAAAGGAAAGATAAATTATAGCTGTTATGTAGGCTTAGGTTACTTTGATTGTGGCCTATACCTGTACTTACAGGATGAGCCAAGCTTGTAGAGAACAATTATTATTATCAGTATGCTTTTCTGTCTGTTGATTAGGTTGTCTGGCTGCAGTTTCCACTAGTATCTTAGTCTCTGATTCACTTACCTTTGAGTATTTTTTTTTAAATTACTTGTTCTTTTTGGTCAGCATGTTGCACACAGCTTTTTGTTCTTGGGACCTCGATTGCTGGTGTACAAGTGGGCTTTAAGGATGTCATTTCAGTGCTTTCAAGTGTTTCATTTTTTTTTTTTTCTTGTTCCTGTCCAAACGATGACTTGGGAAAAGTCTTCAGAAATGATACTCGGTACACGTTTGATGTTGGTGGAGCCTTCTTGTTTTCAAGGATAGCTGCTAAGAAACTCCCCCAATATCTTTCTAGCAAAGCTATGAAAATAATAACTACATTCACTCAGATTGTCATAGTGTCCTACCAGTGTTACACAATCCTGTTAATAAATCTCTGAGAACAATATTACAATAACAGGATGAAATGTTTTTTGCACATTGGTGAAAGAAATGATGACAGTGAGGTGTCAACTGAATAATTAATTGAACCCTCCTGGAAGCTGTGATTTGTCTTTAAAGAGGAGATTCTGCACCTTGTATCTGGAAAGGATGTTTTCTCAGAACTTATATACCGACAGGCACAAGTACTTGACATTTTAGTTGCTGTTTGCGCAGAACAGATCTTTTTACCTTTCATTTATTTCTTGAAAACCTAAGTACAGGCAACAAATAACGTTTTCCAAGGCAAATGATGCCTGTGTAGTATCTGTGTCTCCGATTTCTGTTTCAAGGAAGTGGTTTCTGTAGCTAAAATTTTGTGGCGTAGTTTTCTAAATGAATGAAAAACTTCATTAAACTGTATATTTTTGCAGAGAAGGCTGTAAGAAAGTGAGGGATGCACTGAGTCTTCTGCTGAGAGCAGCCAGCCTTTTTAAAGTGGCTCTGTATTTGACTGTAGATTGAAGAACAGGTTTGTACTGTTAATCCTGTGAATAATTTACTTTTCAGAGAGGAAAGGAGAAATGTAGTTATGATGCAGGGAGAAAAGAATGATGGGGGGGGGCATGCAGAATGCTAAGTACAGAGGAAAACTAAGAATGATATATTAGGGTGGGAGGGTGGAATAGGCAGAACTCGTGCATTGGGATTGCAGGGACTATGGCATAGACTAGAAGAAGATACCGTAGGGATTCTGGTTGCAGCAGTGAATGTGGAATGAGTGAATTTGAGACAGACATGAAAGAGGGAGGAAATAGCATGCAAAAGCTGTGTAGGAGGGAGGTGATTCTGATCTTGCTTTGGAGCAAAAGATAGATACGTAGGTGCTGTAGAAAAGGCAAGGAAGGTTAGAGGAAGGGTAGGATAGAAGGGAGTGAAAAATTTAGGCAGCCTACAGATACGACATCAGGGTGAATTTAGAGGATTTTGTATAATAAAAAAACCCAAGAGGCTTGCACACACAGAATATAGAGGGGGAAAGTAGGAATAAAATGTGCCCCTTTAAGTGTAATGAGATGAGTTTGCAGAAGCTGTCGTATGTGCAGCTGGTAATACCGTCTAAAAAGCAACCTAATGCAGGCAAGTGCAGTCTCCTTTTCCTGGAGTCTGCAGTTAGACAACCTTTTTGCTTTTGGTGCTATGGAAAATGAACAGCAATGTGGAATTGACAGTATTGATTGTGTTTTGTCTCATAGTATTCAGAACTGACACACATATCAGTGTTGCACCTGCCAGAAAGAATATTGTGCAGATGAGGAAACTAGAGGTGCAGAAGTCTCTAAAAGAGGCAAAATTACAAAAAGATAAGCAGGTGGAATGGGTGAGATTTCCTTGATCGTTTTGAGGCTCTGAAGGTGGAAAAACTCCATGCTCCTCTTCGCAGCCAAAGTGGAGATGCATTGCACGTGGGTACACGGGATGGAGTGGAATTCCCAATTGAACCTCGTACTGATAAGAGTGCCAGTATCTATGAATTGGGAGGAGTCGTGTTTCTAATCAGCGAGCTGTGTGCATACTCTGCTACATACAGCAGTTATAACGCTAGGAGGAAAAGCTTTACCCTGGTGAGAGAGAGGGAGGGCCTGCACAGACCTTAGTACTAGAGAAAATGAAGAATGAAGCTAGGGGGATCAGGGGGAAGAATGGCAAAATTTGTTTCACGGGATTGCTGGGGCTGTGGTTGTTAAAGGAGCAGCCACTGCCTGAGCATTCACACACCGTTCAGGGAGTCGCACACTCACCACCTGAGACTTTAACTGCTAGGACTGGAGTCCCTTGGCAGGGGGCAGCTCCACTGAACTGACAGGTGCCTCTTTTCTACTCCGCACTCATGCACGTGCTCACTCTCTGGTGCTTTCTCTCCCCTCAGGCTTGACCCTAGGTTTCCTGACGCAGAGTCTCTGATACGATGTACACCAGACGAATTTATTGAGTGGTACAGCAGTGAAAACGGCTTGAGCTGGGTGCCTCTGGAGAGGGACCCTGAACAAGGAAATCCCTGGGCAATTATACCCTTACAATCTAAGTTCCCCTCCCCTCATGTGACAGTTCGGACCAATGGTAATGTTAGGGTCTGGGGTCTTCCTGTTCTTCATTGGGTCCTTTCATTTGTCTCTAGGTGGGCTGTTTCTTTTCTTATCTCTGAAGTTGCAGCTGCTGATGATGACTGTAGCTTCCTTATCTTTCTGGTTTGCACTGGTTTTGGGGCCTTCCTTCATGTAGCCAAGTAAAAGTTCAGTATATGGTCAGCACATCTGGGTGAAAGTTCACAGCTTGTGGCCTAAGGCTTTAACAAGCCTTGCTACTAATGCGATGTATTGGATTCCATCTGAGCTAAAAGTGACTACTGTAACAGTGGTGTAGACAAGATAATACAGGGAATCAGGGCGTGCAGTGATGCGGAGTGAATGAATGTGAGATCTGGACTTGGAAAACTGTCATCATAGGACTTTGAGTAGTACCAATAGCATTTTCCTAATTCTAGTTTAATTACTGTGATGATGATAAGCGATATTGACACTGAGGAGGAAATTGTGAGAAGTTTTTTCACCTACCATTCAAAAAAGCTGATTATAGGAGCTGATGTTTGTCCTTTGCTTGCAATAGTGATTACAAGGTAAGAGGGCCTAGTTTTGAGGCACCTTTCTTTCCTAAGTGATAGGAATACGTTAAGCTTGGTTATAGCCAAGATGGATGATGTGTTTAAAGCTCTTTAAAACTTTTGTATTTTCTTCCTTGAACAAGTCTTCATTTACAGATTTCTCTGGTCTTTTAATTCATTGGAAAGACCTTTAACTTGCAGAGTCATAACCAGGCCTTATAGCTTGTGTTTCAGTTAAATGAATGGAGTTGAGTGAACCGTTCTGAGATGATGATCTAGCTTGCAGAGAACCTGGAAGGCCATTTTGCCATATGCGTGATTTATCCTGCGGATGCGAGGTTTAGGCTGTTTAAAATAAGCTTAGATTTCACTTGCCAAGTATATTCTGATAGTGGAATTAGAAGTTGTGTAACTATTTTTGTTTTAAAACATGGTGTGAGTCTGACAGAAATGATTGCTGTTCCAGTTTATGATTATGCTGATTCAGTTAGTCATTTAACTGATACTCTGCTCTAGCAGTTCATAGTTGAAATTGTTTCCTTAACAGTGCAAAGCTCAGGTCAGCCACTCCCCACTTCATCAGACATGCTTGCCCAGAGTTTTTTGTTTTGGTCAATAGACTTGCTGTAAGATGTGATCCAGATGCATGAACCATCTTTTCCATTTTTGTTCCCATTTCTGTGTACAACTTCCCTTTCCGTCTATTTTTTTTTTCTTCAATGATCCATTTGCTGATAAGATTACCTTAGTGTGCAAGCAATTACAAAATGAGACTGGTATTTCTAACTTGCAGATGGGGTTTCCCTGTATGAGCAAGAAAACTGAACATGGTACTGTAGCGCCTTTTTTTTACTTCTAGTCTTTTTT
Organism: Mycteria americana; assembly: GCF_035582795.1. Lineage (NCBI taxonomy): Eukaryota > Metazoa > Chordata > Aves > Ciconiiformes > Ciconiidae > Mycteria > Mycteria americana. Next base: position 13,871,096 of record NC_134365.1, on the reverse strand, counting down.
TTTTCTTTTTTCCTTTCTTTCTCCTGCTTCTTTGAAGGATAGATTAGATTAGATTTCAGGTGGGCATTTACCAGTGATTCTTCTGATAACTTGGTTGCTTTGGGCTGCGTGACACTTCTGGGTTTTACGCTTTCAAGGAATTGCACTTTTCAGGCTTGTTAAGTTCAGTTTGCATCTGGAGGGATGCTCATTTCGTAGTCTGACTTACCAAAGTAGGTTGGAGAAAGTTTTGGATCTTCTTCTTTTCCCCTTCTTTAGAGCTGGCACCATGCATCTTGTGAGTTGGGTTGTCTTTTTTCTTCCGGTAAACATTTCCTTCTTCTCTTTACTTCTATTTCCTTTACTTTTTTTTGTACTGTGTGGCTTGACTCACTTCCCCCTCCTCCCTGCCAAACACCTTAAATTCAGCAGTCATTTTCATGCTTGTGGGGCCTCTTGATCACTCTCTTCTGAATTCTTTAATATATTTCTTTTTAGATACCCCACTGTAATCAGCAATGTCTAGAAAGTGTTTAGAGTTTTAAGTGTGGTATATAAGAGGAAGAGGGACTTCTCAAATTTCTTTGGGTGTTTGAGATTTGTTTGCAGTTTAGGTTTGAGAGCTGATAGTGACATTAACATAAGCATCCAGTGTTGAGATGAATTTGGAGGAGTGTGTCTTTCTCCTGAGGGACCCTGTCCCCTTTTCATTTCTATGCGATAACCATGAAGCTTTGCTAGACAGAATAAAATCTTTCATTTTCTAAGCTGGAGAATAAACAAAGCCCCTCCTGTACCCCAGAATCCAGCTCTGTGTGTAATTCACGCAGCAGAAACTTATTCTGGTTGTAGAATAATAAATAATTTTTTTTTAGTTAAAACAAGATCAGTAAGCTGAAACACCAGATCTGAAACCTCTTGTAGAGGCCTTGTTTGCAGCTGTTGTGTTCTCTGCTACTGATTTCTGATGCAACTCCCCAGTGCTTGAGCTTAAACTTGACTCATTCAGTTCTGCACATAGAAGCTCTCCTTTAGAAGTGCAAAGATTAGAGGAATTGCAAAGATTAGATTTAAATTTCTTGGAAGTGTTTTGATTCTGAAAGGGGTCTATCTTCCTTCCCATTCACTGGAGGGCTTGAGGAAAAGTTCTCGCCTGGTAAGGGGATGTCTTTAGTCATATCTTAGATTTTAAACTTTAATTACTGAAAGGAATGCCAGCCAAATATTCCTGGTTATTGGAATGAGAAAGCTGTAATGATTTTTTTTTTGGGGTGTCTCAGAAAAACTGTATGGGTTTTTTCATGTTCATTAAGTCAGGAAGCGTGCTCTCGGTGTACCTTGTATGACGATAAAAGTGCAGGTGTCAAAACCGTTAACATAGTGGTGTTAAACGTACTTCATATATCTGCATAACCAGATAAACATGGCTTCTTGAGGTTTTATTTTTATGGGTATTTGTATAAAAGGAGGAGAGTGCCAATGGAAGAAACAGTGACTGATGTTGTTGTACTCCCCTCCTCCTCCCCCTTCCCTTCAGTTACAATACTGTTGGTGTTAACCATCTTGATGGTGTCCGTTAGCAGTAGTTTGTAAATATTTTGCCTGATGTGCACTGACAGCCCTTAAATCAAAGGGAGAAGAGAGAGGCAGAATACTTTGAACATAATCTATGACTGACTACTAATGTGGGTTACCATCTGGAAAACTGATGCAAAGCAGCTGCAACTTTTGGCATCTGACAAGGTTGTAAAGCTTGCTTCTTTCAGTGCTGAAACAGACTTGCTCGAGCTCCTGCATCAGCTTCTAGGTGTGAATTTCACAATCTGATAGTGACCACGTTGCACATAATCCGCTACAGAGCATTTCCCGCTTGACTCGTTCTCTATGCATTCAATTTACCTTTTTGTCTGTAGAAAGCTTGCAATAGAGGCAAAGATCTGGTAAATTTCTGAAGTCTGAATGGTGTGGTCTATGAATCTTGTGTTCCTTTGTTTACTACTTAAGAAATAACTGCAATTGTTATGAGATGGTATCTACCTAGTTAGGAAACAGAAAACTTTTTCTATAGCCTTTAGTTGTAAATGGCTGTTTACCTTATAAATAAAGTACATACTCCATTTCTTTTATTTATGTGCTTAACCCAACATCCAGAAAAAGTAGAAGCACATGGATTTGAGGAGGAAGTATACATATCACTCTGAATTAAGTCAGTTAATCATGTGGATTCACTGTAAAGTCAAAACATTCTTCAGATGCCATTTAGGAAGGTGAGGTGGAACAGTTCTTCATAATGGAATTCTTCCTGTCTGTATATAGCACTTTTTTAAATATACTGCTGTTGCTGCATTTCATTCATGGGTGTACTGTTTCTATGACATTAAAACCAAAGAATATGGACTTCGTGGTGACACTCATATTGTGAACTTGAATGAGACATCTAGAAATCTCTTCATTCCTTGGGTGTTGTATTTCTTCCAAACAGGGATACTTATTCCTACAGAACTTTGTATTTTAAAAAGTTGACACATGGCATTGGCTTATTTAATAGAGTAAAAAAATAACTCTATAATAATAGAGACTTTTTTTTCTTCAGGCAGCAGAGCTTGAAAGCTAAGGAGTGAGCCTAACTCTTACTGGACCTTCCATAGCTGATTCCTATTGTGCTTGGAATTTTTTTTTTTTTAGGCAGTATTTACAAACCTTGTTTAGTCTGTGACCAGTTGTTTCCTGAGCAGTGTATTTCTCTGTCAAAAGCATATAAAGCAAAAGTGCATTTTGATAGGGGGAAAACTTCATTAAAAGATACAGGGTTCTTCCATCTTTACCCTGGGATACAAATTACTTCAAACTTTTGGCTTTTAGTGTATTTAGAGGTACATAAAGGAATAGGAACTCTGTGTATGTGCAAGAAGAGCACGTAGTACAATGAGCAATGATGTGAGAAGATGCTAAGAGTTACTATGCGACAATAATGTATATATGAAAAGTTTGTATGTAATAATTACTGTGTTTTAGTCATTGTCTCTAATGCAGTTGCTAAAAACACAGTGGAAAATATGGATTAATGTGAAGAGATGTGAATATATCATCTGCTCTTTGGAGCTAGTCCCTAAAATTCATCAAATGAACAGTAAGATAATGTTTTGAGGACCACTGACGACTTTGGGTGTTGAATGTCACAAGGAAGCTATTGCAGCAGTAGTAAGCGTTGGGTTAAGGAGAGAGAGCTGTTGGCTGTCTCAATACAATACAGCAAGTAGAAACGGAGACATCAGTCATCCAGCTGTGTTCTGGCCAAGTGGAGAGCTGGTACATTGCTTAGGGTTTTGGATTATTTTAAGATTAAGGATTTTGGTATGAGTGATTTGCTGATAAAACAGAAAGTGTTAATTGAACTCTTGTAGTAGGGGAACTGGTATTTTCCCAGAGATACTTGTTTCATTGCATTTTTTTTATTTGCATCTTATATGGCTATTAAGTATTCTTTTCTGTCACTTCAGATGTGATTCATGGCATCATGATTGACTTTTTCTCCTGCTAGAAGAATCAGGATAGCAATTTTGAAAAGGGAGAAAATACCAAATCTTAAAAGTAGAGCAGACATAAGAGGAAACTTTTTGTATGTTTTGATCCAATAATAAAAAAATATAACTCAACCCCCCCCCCCCCCCCCCCCCCCCAACAAACAGATGAAATGTTAGACAAATCCTCATATTCAGTACCTGACTAATCTTTTGATTATCCCTTACCAGAACAACTTTGTTAAAAGGGAGAGAGCAAATAATTCAGCTTAAATAAAACTGAAGTTTATATTGCTGGAGTGTGTGGGTTTTTTTTTTTAATATCTACTAAAATGGAAAAACAGTTATTGAAATGTAAATATGCTTAGGTGGCTTCACTTAAATATTGTATAATGTTGATGAATTTTGAAAGGGTTACTATAAATGTTTTTGTGATTTCCTGCAGAATATAGGCTGTACCTATTCCTTTTTTTTTAATTAACCTTTTATTTAGACTAGAAGTCTTTTAACACCCCACCCCCCCAACCCAAACCAAAAAAACCCAAAAAACAAAACCGAAACCCACCATCAAATAAACAAACGCACAACAAAACAAAATACCCACACCCTTGTGGAAAAAATTCCAATAATGGACCACAACTATTTGGTAAGTTGTTCCTGTGACTAACTTGTGCCTTTGTTTACAAAAAAAAAAGGAACTGTAATATGATCATTTACGGACTAGGGATATCAGACTTCAGCTTCTAGTCACTGGTACGTCTATATATGTTGGGTTTTTAGAATGAAGACCTTTTTATTGAAACTTGTCTTCCCTGTTTGAGTTGAATTACCCCTTCACCTTACTTTGAACTCAAATTATCTTCTCATTAGCATATGAAACTTAAATTTGTTAATTGCTTTTCTGAAGCTTCAGTTTTTCATCATTGTGAAAATTAAAACTATTCCAGTGGCAACTGCAATGCTGCGACATATGGAGGTAATAGCTGTTGGTACTTGATGTTCTCTTGTCCTGATCACTGACCGTTTGGGTTACATTATTTCCCTGGGGACTCATTTCATCCTGTTCCCTCAGCAGCTCAAGCCTTTTTTTTTTTCTTTTTTTTTTTTTTTTTTAATTTTCTTAGGAGTAGTATTGGTGAAAGCTAGTTGTAGAATATTCTGTGAACATGGAAAGATTAGTATAAACATCTCTCTACCTTTTAGTACTTTGAGATGCTGTTGCCGTACAAATGAAATGGAGACCTAAGGTTTTGGATCAGTAGTAGCTGTTACTGGTAAACTGCAAAAAGTTATACAGGAGTGTTCCAAGTTTTCTTAACTTGTTCAACAGAACATGTTTTGTCTCGTTTTCCCTTGCCAACCTCACTTACTGGCTGTTTATTCTACAACATGTAGACTGTAAAGTGCTTAATGTTGGAGGCATTTGTTTTAAAGCTAGATTTTTTGTGAAGAATTTTCATGTTTCTTGGTTGAGAAAGTGAGATTTGGACTGAAATTATGTATGGCTGGAGGGGATTGATACCTTATATTAGAGAAGACATTCAGAGAGATACTGATCTCTGGTGTTTTGGAAAGTCCCAAAGAGCTCCAGCCTGTTTTGAACTGTATCAACGTTATTGGGCAGCATCATATGGCGGCAGCAGGTAGTATGGAGACTGTACTTGGAGAAATGCACTTGCCCTTCCTTGTTAGATATCTGTGCCATAGGCATATTTTAATAATGTTTATTGACTATAATGACGATTGGATACTTCTAAATTTACTGACTTTGCAGAGCCAGCATAGCTAAGTTGCAGTAGATTTTGTACTAAATTAAATCTTAAAATAATGTGGTTGATTTTTATCTCTGCCTCGCATTGAAAGCTGTGAAATGGAATGTCACTGAGGAGAATAATCTGCAGAATTTTGTTTGACAATTGTGTTTGAGTTTTGCCAGCCAGACTAGAAAATACTTATTTTTCCTCATAAACTGAAGACATTTGAGCTGACAATTAAGACCCAAGTGTTAATCCACGGAATGACTCTTATTTTGACATACATTTTTAAATTATATTATGTTTTGTCTTTATTTCAATATTTAGTTATGCTTTTTTTTAAGGAGAACTCTACTCTCTATTGCTTATCTATTCTGTGGGCTGTGTGAGGGAGGAAACCTGAGAATTTGTGCATTTAAATTGGGATTCTCAACTGTTCTTTACTTGCCTGAGGCTGTATGCTGGTTTTGTTATAGTACTGTGATTTCTAAAGGGGAAATAGTTAAGGTTTAATTTATTTCAAACCTTCCTCAGCTGCATTTACATTGTATTTGCAATCGCTTCAGGTATGATTTGCTTGTGGCTGTTGCTGGAGGAGGTCACAGGACACTTCCATTGTTTCTTTTGCCTGGAACGTCTCACCATTGACTCTGCTAATTGCTTTCTAGATCTGAAAATAAACTAGAGGCTCTTTAAAAGGTTTCCACTTGTTCTCTGTCCTTACTTATGTGTTGCTTCTCACAAAACTGGAAGATTCATTGGCCTGTGATGCTATTCATGAGCCTGCAATAAAGGATTCTTTCAGTCTCTCTTGTCCTCTTTCAACAAGGCTCAGCACTTGTATATGCTCTTCAATCTTTCTTTGATTCATAAGTGATAGCAGAAGTCAACTGTGCCTCTTAAAAGTATGCAAATTTTGAGATAAAATCTAGGTCTTCCCATGACAATTATAATCCTGGCTTGAGTTGAACATTCAATGCAGGTTACAAATCAAGCCTAGTGTTCCTGCCTACTTGCTGAGTGATTGTCTACTTTCAGAGTGTTACTTAAACTCCTGTTGTATAATTTATTTCCTACTTCATATTTCTTAAGTTGCAGGGGATTTACAATTTGGGTGTTTCTTTTGGGGGAGGAGCAGGCTGGGGAGGAAGATTCATGTCTGCTTAACATCCTCCTAGAAAGTACAGGTTTGTGTTGCTTAGGAAAACTTGTTTGGATTCCATGGTCTGCTATACAGATGAATCTGCTTTGTCATACCTTCTCACTGAACTGTTAGAAGGCTGTTCGTGGACATGATTGCTTCAGTCATTTAGAATTAAGACTTCCAGACAGTTTTAAGCATAGGTACCTTATTCCTTACTATTTTTGTGCCAGCGTAGTTTCTATTATCTCCCAACTGCTTATCTTGATCTGTGGATAGACAACAGGCATATCTCAATTGCCATCTCTTTTGGTTTTTATTTTCTTTCTTAGGCTCTTCCCAAAATACGTTCTTCATCCTAACAACTGCTAGGGTTCAAGTTCTGTAGTCTTACTAGAAAACTCCTAAAAGGAAAGATAGGAATGCTGTGGAGTCATTGTTAGAGTATTCATTTATGTGGTTTACTGTTAACACTTTGCATTTTTTGTTTAACTATTAACATGTTTCATAAATAGTTTGGTTATAGGACACTCTATATTGTCTTCTAGAATTTAAGGCTTTCTTTGGTTTGGTGCTGAGGAATATTTCTGATTTGCTAGGAGTGAAGATACCTGCTTCTTCTATTTTACATGAATGCTTGAGGAAAAGTAATTGGATTTCTCTTTGCTTCCACGTGGGGTTTATAATGCAAGTACCACCAATAAAACATTAGAATTGCCTCTCAGCTGTATTATTGAGAAAGCATTCTGAAGCATAACATTCTGTAGAAGCTTGAAATCAGATTTCCTCTTTTCCTGTGGAGGTTAAAAAGCCCAGTAAACTCTTGGAGCAGGTATTTGGCTTCAGGCCAAGAAACCAGGCATGAAGTGCTGGCGGCAGTGCATCTGAGCCTAGTAAAATCTGACTTCTTTAAATGCTTGGCCTCAAAAGTAAATCTAAACTCAGCTTGAAAACATTACTGCTTGAAATTATGAATTCCTCTGGGTATAGTATTTTTCATGTAGAAAGCATGCCTAACGGCTCTGCTTTTGTGTGACAACGATTCAAAAACCTGGAGTGACTTGACAAGAAAGTGAATAATGAGACTGTTCTGGTAAGCTGTTGCTGATTGTAGGCAAGCAAGGCACCAGTGCATTGTATCTGCTGTGCAAATACAGCACATTTCACGTGTTTCTTGTAATTACATCTTACTGCTATTAATGCATTAGTGTAGCCTGTGAACTTAATGTAAAAGATTCTGCAGCTGACAAATTAAGTCTTCATTCCAAGCTACTTGCAAAAGCCTTTAAGGTTAGACTGTGTGAAGATAGTTATGTGAAGTTTCTAGTGTATATGCGCACCCAGAAAAATACAAACTGTACTCTTTTTTTTTATCACCATTTCTTATCTAATGTGTGTAACTTGAATTTCAAGAAATAAGAGCCGACTACAGGTGCAAAATTAGAGCAGAGGGTAGCTGGAGTAAGCAAAAATTGTGAACTGTATACACTAACGTGCTGAGTTGTTGCATAGAGTTCTAACATAATAGAAACAAAACTTGCCTGAGTTAAATAAGCTTATGTTGGATTATGCAACAGATAAATATTAGCTTTTCATATTATAAGTACTGGGATTTCCTTGTAACTCTTCCTTTTATCCTCTTAATAGAGCTTACATAAGAGTAATATGAAGCATGCATGCGACCAATTAGTTTTCTGTTCCTACTTAATTGTAAAATATTTGCATTTCAGCTCAAATCAAAGACAAAATTAAAGAAAGGGAAAAGAAGCAAAAAGAGAAGAAGAAGCACAAAATAATGAATGAAATCAAGAAAGAAAATGGAGAGGTCAAATTATTGCAGAAAGGTAGGTTCAAACTATGTAGTGGTATTTCATTATAGTGCTTTAAAATCTTTGTGATTGGATACTGAGTTTTAATACTATGTTTTTCATTTAACTTAACTAATCAGGGAAAATGGCATTTGGTATGGGGGTTGCAAATTAAAATGTAACTATAAATTTTAAATTTTTTTTGTCAACTGTGTTAGGTACTGGAGATTTAAAAATATAACTATCACCACAATGTTGCTTATACAGTAGTAGTAAAGACTAGTACTTGAAGGAATAATATTGGTGATACCTACATCTTCTCTGCAGTTACTGAAGAAGGTTATTGTTTTATAAGTTGTGGAGAAGGACAGTGAATCCATGTCAAATTTTATATCTAACATTAAATGCACAAAACTGAGTAACTAAGGAGTTATAATTCAGGAACTCTGTCAAATACTAAAAAATTATGTACAACAGGCAATCTTAATTTTGGCTAATTTCTTCAACTTCACTTACTGTAATGGAATGTAATTAAGATCATCTTCTCACACTTCCTTGTACATCCACTGAAGCTTAGAATTGTACAGTAGTTGAGGTTGGAAGGGACCTAGTCCAATGCCAGTGCTCAAAGTAGGGTCAACTAGAGCAGGTTGCTGAGAACTGTCTCCAAGGGTGGAGGCTCCACAATCTCTGTGGACAACCAGTATCAGTATTTGACCACTCTTGCACTAAAAAAGTGTTGTCTTATGTTTAAAAGGAATTTCTTTTATTTTAGTTTATACCCTTTACCTCTTGTCCTGTCACTGGATGCTTCTGAGAATAGTCCTGCATCTGGGGAAGAATAACCCCAGGCACTGGTACATACTGGGGGCTGACCGTGAGCCAGCAGTGCACCTTCATAGCAAAAAAAGGCCAACAGTATCCTGGGCTGCACTAGGAAGACCGTTGCCAGCAGGTCAAGGAAGGTCATCCTTGTCTACTCAGCACTGCTGAGGCTGCATCTGGAGTACTGTTTCCAGTTCTGGGCTCCCCAGTACAAGAAAGATATGGACTTACTGGAGTGAGTCCATCAACGCGGTCGAAGATGGTGAAAGCACTGGAGCATCTAGTAGGACCTGTAGCAATGGGACAAGGAGTAATGGCTTTAAACTAGAAGAAGGTAGATTTAGACTAGATATAAGGAAGATGCTTTTTATGATGAGGGTGGTGAAACACTGGCACAGGTTGCCCAAAGAGGTGGTAGATGCCCCATCCCTCAAAACATTCAAGATCAGGTTGGACAAGGTTCTGAGCAACCTGATGTAGTTGAAGATGTCCCTGCTCATTGCAGGGGGGTTGGACTAGGTGACCTTTAAATGTCCCTTCCAACCCAAACTATTCTATGGTCTTTCCTATGAGGAAAGGCTGAGAGAGCTGGAACTGATCAGCCTGGAGAAGAGGAGGCTCAAGGGAGTTCTCATTAAACACCTGATAGAAGGGAAATGAAAAAGATGGAGCCAGACTCTTCTCAGCACTGATCAGTGACAAGACAGGAGGCAGTGGACACAAATTAAAACACATGAAATTCCGTCTGAATGTAGGAAAAAAACCAACCAACCAAAAACTTTCTTACTGTGAGGGTTGTTGAGTACTGGCCTTGAGTACTGGTTGCCTACAGAGGTTGTAAAACCTGACTGGACACAGTCCTGGGCAACCTGCTCTAGGTGACTGTGCTTGAGCAGGGGGCTTGGACTAAATGATATCAAGAAGTCCCTTCCAACCTCAGTGTTTGAATCTGGCTATATCTTTACACCCTCTCATTAGGTATTTGTACACACTGATAAAATATCACACCCCCCCGCTTTCTTTTCTCCATGCTGAACAATTCACTGCTCTCAGCCTCTCCTTGTGTGAGTGATGCTCTGCTCCCTTAATAATTTTCAGGGCCCTTTGCTGGACTTGCTCCAGTATGCCCATGTCCATCTTGGACTGGCAAGCCCAGAACTGGACATGATACTCCAGATATGTCTCACCAGTGATGAGCAGAGGGCAAGAATCACCTCCCTCCACCTGCTGGCAGTGCTCTTCCTAATCCTGTCCAGGAGGCTGCTGGCCTGCTTTGCCACAAAGGCACACTGATGGCTTATGGTCAACCTGTCATCCGCCAAGAGCCCCAAGTCCTTCTCTATTGGGTTGCTGTCCGGCCAGTTGCTCCTCAGCCTGTGCTGGTGCACAGGGTTATTCCTCCCAGGTGCAGGGCTTTGCACATCCCAGTGTTAACTTCATGAGACTTCTGGTGGCCCATTGCTACAGCCCCTCAAGGTCCCTCTCACTGGCAGCGCAACCCTCTGGTGCATCAACCACTCCTTCCAGTTTTGTATCAGCTGCAAACCTGCTGAGGGTGCGCTCTGTCCCATTAATGAAGATGCTGAACAGTCTTGGCACAAGGTATCAATGTCTGGGTTACTCCAGCAGCAACTGTCCTCCAGCTGGACTTTGTGCTGCTGATCACAACCCTTTGAGCACAGCACTTAAGCCAGTTCTTGATCCACCTCACTCTTCACTTATCTAGGTCATGCTGCATCAGTTTTTCTATGAGGATGTTGCTTATTTAAGTAGACCCAAGTATTTTTTTTTTCCTGTTCTTTTCAGACTCTGCTTTTGAAGTTAGGAACAAATTCCTGATACATTTTTCTGTTATCTTGGCTGCTGTAGGATTTCCTTTACAAAGAAAAAACTGAAAACCCCAAGACAAAACATTATCTTCAACACATTTGTATGAGGTCAGAGGCATGGAACCCTGTAATTACTACATCACATATTATACTCCAAGCACAGCTCCAAGTAACTATATTAGCAACTATGACAGAATAAAACCTCTGTTGATCAGTTCTCAAGGCATCGACTTAGACCATGAGGAATGTGTAAGCTGGTGACTTCCTGTGAAAAGGACAGATGTGGCTTGTCTTTGCCTAGCATGAAAGGAAGCTGGTGATTGAGATACTGGGCAACACTTAACCGCCTCAACAGTGAGGTTCTTCAGGTTTTGTTTGTGTAGCAGCCTTTTTTTACCCTGCCTCGCCCCCCCTCCCCCCATTTCTGTTGCCATTCAGCAGATGAGGTGGAAGCTGCAAAGACAGCAAGTCTTGTTACACAGATCTAATAAATGATACCTAATGGGGTGTTGGGCCTCAAATGGTGCTTTATTTTCAAGTTAATATAAAACAGCATATGCACAGGGGCTCTGTTAGAACACCTCTGCTGTTCTGAGCTGGCTGAGTAGCAGGATAGGTTATTCTCACAGAGAACAGTGCTACAAGTGCATTAGGTGCCTTATCACATCTATGAAATAGGGATATGTTATCAGTCAAGTATCATGTTTTAGGTTTTCTTTAAGATGTTGGCAGGATGTGTTGTAGAGGCTCTGTTTGGTTTGCTAGCATCCTGTGCAATTGACTCCTATTTCAGGGAAAGAAGGGAGCATGTCAGGAGAACAATTATTGAGAGCAGACAGATCCTCTCCAGTGGGTTTGTATCCTGTTCAGAACACCAGCTCTGGATGTCTTCTGTGGACCTCCAAAATCTGACTGGTTGTGCTTCGATGTGCTGTGAAGTTTGTATAACATTTCCTGCTTCCTTCTGCTGATGTAGCTTTCTGTCCTGGGAGCTGAGGGCAAGAGAGCAAAGGCATAAGTGCTTTAAGATGCAACTTCTTGTATGTGTCAGTGGTCAGTGCCTCTGTGACCTTCTCAAACATAATTAACTCTTCATCTAAGGATATCTTTTCCCTGTGGAACAAAAGTTAAGCTCCAAGCTCTTTTATTCTGAGCTCAGAATTCACTGTGTGGGCTTAGGAACAAAGGTTTGGAACTAGTCTACTTTTCTTTGGGTTTTTGGTTTTGTGGTTGTGGTTTTTTTTGTGTGTGTGTTAAGAGACTACAGTGCTGGTCTCTAAGACAGTTTATTTTCTTCTTCTTCTAGGCATTAAATCTATACCTTGTTGTAAAATGTTACTCTGACCATCTGCTGAATGCTTTTGGTCTTATGTTGAGAATATTGTTAGTGTTTTGGTTTTTGTCTTTTTTGTTTTTTCTTCTGTTTGTGACTTACTTTCATTGAGGGGGTGTAGGTAATAGCCTGCCTGACTTCAGACAGTTAAACTAACTGTCCAAGATAAAAGGTGGCTAGTTATAGAAGAAGAGGTCAGTGCTGAGGGCCTGATGCCTTTTGAGGGAGATTTGGTGCATAAGCCTGATTTTGGTGCTTTCAGCTGAATGTGGAAGAGTTTACTTACGTTGGGAAGCTTAGGGATGTAAGCCATTTGTCTGTCTAAACTTGGGCTGCTGTTCTGTTGAATGCAATGATAAAACTTCTCCAAGCTGGAGAACGGCAACTCTTAAAAAGGGTATTTTTGCAGTCCCTGAGGCTGCTAAAGGAAATGTGTTTGGCTTTTTCAGAGAGCCTGATGGCTTTTCTTATGCAGCTAGAACAAAAACATTTTTTGTCATCCTTTTGCACTTGCAGATGTATTCTCTATAGAATAAAGCTATATAATTGCACGTTTTTCTCTCAATTTGTTATGTGGAAGGAAGAGCTCGGGTCTTGGAAAAAAGCTTCTTTGCATGTGCATGTTGTTAAAAATTCAGGAAATACAAGTGATTCAAACTTGCTCTTCAAAAACTCTGCATAATGAAAAGTTACCTTTTAGAAATTGAAAGTTTCGTACCAAAAACTTTCACACCAATGTGACATGGCTGAGGGTTACTGGAGGTCCTGCAAAAAGAAAAAGGATTAATAGGCTTATTTGTAAATAGTCCCATTTGTGTTTTCCCTTGAAGAAAAAAAAAGTCAGTCCTATTTTTCTCATTATTTCTATTGGAGCACAGCAATTTCTAAAAATGCAGTAGGAGAAATTCTTAGTGTGTGTTTCTG